>NC_044039.1:7631316-7932871 GCF_901765095.1 Microcaecilia unicolor | reverse complement strand
TCAGAATCAGCTCTAGGTGAGGTGAGTAGAATTGTAAGTCTGATTAATCCTCCTGTTTATGGAAAACACTTGTACAAGAAAGCACATTTGCTTTCTCTGTCAAATCACTCAAGTGGGTCACTGCCAAACTTCAGAATTGCTCCGGTAGCATAGAATTATCCCACAGATTGTTCAGTATTCTTTGACCGATGGCACCGTCAACTTAATGGACCAAAGCAAAGTATGGAACCAGGAACAAGTAGCTGCCTAGCAGATGTAATCTGCATCACAAGAAAGCAAGAGACCTTTTAAGGTGACAATAGCTCTGATTTGATTAACTTTAACTTAGAAAGATCCCACTACTACTACTTAACATTTCTAAAGCGCTACCAGGGTCACGCAGCGCTGTACAATTTTAAACAAAGAAGGACAGTCCCTGCTCAAAGGAGCTTACAATCTAAAGGACAAGTATGCAATTTGATCATTACAGAATTGAATACAAGACAGCTATTGCAGTAATTGCCAAACCTGTCTTGGGGACTCCCAGCCAGTCTGGGTTTCAGGGTATTTGCAATATTCATTATGCACATGCAGGCACTGCCTCGATTTCATTCAAAATTTGCTTTAAATATTTATTATGGATATTTTGAAACATCAACAGCATGCAAGTCTCAGGACAGGTCTGGAAACCACTGTGCCAGCGCCTGGCCACAAGAGAAGTCAGTTTTGTCAAAGGAGACAAAAAGCTGTGCAAATTGATGGACTGTCATTTCAAGATAGCATGCAAGAGCTCATTTACAGTCTTAGAGCATGGGGAGTTCTCAGATTGATGCTAATGAAGATTAGGATTGTTTTGCCTGCTTTCCATCTCCTTGCTGAGGTGGAAGGGTGTGAATACCTTTGGTTGAAACTTGGGGTTCATCCTTCATTCCACCTTATGATGAAATTCTCTATATGGTTTAACATGTGAGTGAGATTTAAAAGTTCATTGATCCTCTTGGCTGAGACGACTGGTACAAGGAAAGTATCTTTCATGACATATACTTTTAAGGATTAGGATTCAATTAGCTCAAAAGGCAGTTTCTGGATTGGTTGTTTGATATGAAGACCCCCTCCTGAATATGGAAATAACTGGACACAAATTATAGCTTTGTCTATCAAGATGTGATTGGAGGTTAAGGATGTCTGAAGACCCAAAAGGAGACCTGGGCTTGTACAGAAAATAAGATGGAAAGCCTTTTCCAAAGACACAGTGCCTTGCTATCACCAAAATGTCTTAAATTGGAGGTAGCAATCCTAAGGGAGCAACCAGACACCAAGGGCCAGACTCAGTAAATGGCACTCAATTTGGGCAATTTATGTCTGCTGAAACCAAGTGTAACCCAATTTGTACTCTATAACAGGCACTTTGTCTGAATATCATCTGGCACCCAGATGACTTCTGGTGGCTACCCAATATTCAGTGCCAGTATCCAGATTAGGCCCAGCATTGAATATCCAGACCATAATCTCCCTGCAGCAGTCAGCGCCTTTAATATTCATTGACTACCATGGGCAGAATGGTAGCCCATTATAAATAAATAAAAAATGAAAACACACAGTTACTGTGGGCTGTTACATACCTTTCTGTAAGAATCCTCTATTGTTGGGTCATATTTTTCAACAAATATTCCTTGAACAAACTGTACTGTCTGTAAAAGAAAAACTTGTTAAACATTGCAAGACTGGTTAAACAAAAAGTGTCACTACAGAACATGAGAAATACAACTAATAAATGTAATTTAATTCAAGAACTAATGCCAATAAACTGCATTATTTGCTATCAGAGTAACTGTGTGCTACTTTCTACATAGGCACCAATTGGGAAAGTCTGAATACAGTACCTTTAAACTAAAGAAGTGGAGAGAAGGTTGGCCAATAAGATTTGCTGGTCATATACTTGGAGTGGTGAAAACTCTTACTGGTGGGTATAATACAGGGCAAGAGAGGAACGCAATTTGAAACCTGGGTGAAAAAGGTAAGCTGAGCAGAGAACACTGGTGCACCAGAGTTTCCAACCTTCACATTGAAGATGGCAGTTTATGGAAATAAAGGGAGGCTGCAACATCTGTTAGAGAGATAATACACTACCTAAAAATAAATACAAATTAACCAGTTATTTTTCTACCCTTAGAATTTTGACAGATGGACATCCTGTATCTTCTTTTTTGCATAGGTGACATGGCCTAACACTCTTTGGATCTGTGCTGTAACACACGGATGTGCTTTCAGACCTCAGCAGTTGCATTGTAGGAAAAAAACAAAACAAAAAAAACCAACCCAGACACCAATGCCTGAGGCTCCATTAAGGGATCAGACCAGACTCTGCTCTCAGCATCCCACAGCACCACAGTGATGGTTCTTAAACATCAGGAACTTCTTAGCACCTCTTCTTCCTAGATTCAGCATTCAGTGGGACCCTGCTATATGTGCAGAACGTACATAAGTGCTGACATACTGGGACAGACCGAAAGCCCACCAAGCCCAGCATCCTGTTTCCAACAGTGGCCAATCTAGGTTACAAGTACCTGGCAAGATCCCAAAACAGTATAATACATTTTATGCTGCTTATCCTAGAAACAAGCAGTGTAAGTCCCCCAAGTCCATCTTAATAATGGCTTATGAACTTTTCTTTTAGGAAGCTGTCCAAACCTTTTTTAAACCCTAACTGCTTTTTACCACATTCTCTGGCAACGAATTACAGAGTTTAATTTCATGTTGACTGAAGAAATTCTCTCAGATTTGTTCTAAAATTTACTAATTTGTAGTTTAATTGCGTGCCCCCTAGTCCTAGTATTTTTGGAAAGGAGTAAACAAGCGATTCATGTCTACCCGTTCCACTCATTTTATAGATCTCTATCATATCTCCCTTCAATCTTTTTTCTCCAAGCTACTTTAGACTTTCCTCACAGGGAAGTTGTCCCATCCCCTTTTCTAATTCCACTATATCATTTTTGAGATGCAGTGACCAGAACTACACATAGTACTCCAGGTGCAGTTGCACCATGCTGAGATACAAAGGCATTATAACGTCCTCATTTGTGTTTTCCATTCCTTTCCTAATAATACCTATCATTCTATTTGCTTTCTTAGCCACCACCGCACACTGAGCAGAGAATTTCAGCAAATCAGTGATGACACCTAGATCCCTTTCTTGGTTGGTGACTCCTATTGTGGAACCTCTTTCCCACATGCATCACTTTCCACTTGCTTACATTAAATGTCATCTGCCATTTGGATGCCCAGTCTTGGAGTCTCGTAAGGTCCTCTTGTGATTTAACAACTCTGAATCATTAGCAAATTTAATTACCTCACTAGTTACTCCCATCTTTAGATCATTTATAAATATGTTAAAAAGCAGCAGTCCCCCACTATCTACCCTTCTCCATTGAGAATACTGAGAAGCCTAGTGGTTAGTGCAGCGGACTTTGATCCTGGGGAACTGGGTTCGATTCCCACTGCAGCTCCTTGTGACTGTGGGCAAGTCACTTAACCCTCCATTGCCTCAGGTAAAAAATAAGTACCTGTATATATGTAAACCGCTTTGAATGTAGTTGCAAAATACCACCGAAAGGCGGTATATCAAGTCCCATTTCCTTTTATCTTTTAACCAGTTTTTAATCCACAATAGAACACTACCTCCTATCCCATGACTCTCCAGTTTCCTCAGGAGTCTTTCATGAGGTACTTTGTCAAATGCCTTTTGAAAATCCAGATACACAATATCTACAGGCTCACCTTTATCCACATGTTTGTTCATCCCTTCAAAAAAATGCAGTAGATTAGTGAGGCAAGATTTCCCTTCACTAAGTCCATGTTGGCTTTGTCTCATTAATCCATGCTTTTAAATATGCTCAGTAATTTTGTTCTTTATAATAGTCTCTACCATTTTGCCCAGCACCAACATCAGGCTCACCGGTCTATAATACAATGCACACAACACCTCTGAGTCTCTTCAGCTACAGATATTTTGGTGAATCTTTTCTCATTTTGCTCTGCCTACTTTGTGGAAGATAGTATGCCACACAATTTTTGGCATTTATAGGTAATGCCTTAGGTTTGAAAAAGTCTTTTGGATACAAGTTTCTTGGCTTTTGACTATTTGTTTTCAGAGATTCTAAGTTGTTTTTATATCATTTGTTATATAGCTTATCCTCTTAAAAAACACAACCTGGGGCAGCCTGTCAAGGATGTGGGGTCTCATTTGCATAAACATGGATGTTTATGCTGACTGTAGCATCTCTGCAATGCCTTTAGATAGGACTACAGCTATCAGCTCTAGATTTGTTTTGCTTTAGCCCATGTGACATTTCCTAAGCATTGTTACAGTGACATCTACTGGCTGGTATAAATCAGACTCATTCCAGGTTGTGGTCTGTGCCTGTAAGCCCAGGACTGTTGTGGTAAGAGGTGGGATGAGATCAGGAGGAGCAGGGTTAGGGGGTCACAGTAGAAGAGGAACCTCTGCCAACGAAGGTTTCTGGTACCCGAGAGAGGGACATCAGAGCCAGATGCTGCCCAAAGTTGAGCAACGGTGAGCTGCCAGATGTGAAGTGAAAGCCCAGAATGAACCTTCGCACGGTCATTCTAGATTGGGTTTATATTGTCAGGGAAAAGCGGGAAACGGCATGTGTCCTCAGGGAAATCACGCATCACTTCTTTCAGAACTTTGTAAAAAGACCCCTAAAATCTTTGCTTTTACCCTACGCTGTTATTAAAATGTTTATTATGTATTGTGTTGACATTGAAAGTAGTACACTATGCCATACTTTGTATTGCTATTTGAATATTTTTACTGCTGTAATTGTCTGTTGCTTATGTTTGATTTATTCTTACTGTACACCGCCTTGAGTGAATTCCTTCAAAAAAAGCGGTAAATAAATCCTAATAAATATATATGCACACTTCTGATGGACATACTTGTACAATCTTGTTATGTAGCCATGGTAATACAACCCAGGGGAATCATATTACTTGTCCCACCCTTTTAATTTTGCATGCTCTCTTTACACATCCTATTGTGGTACTGATACCCATCAATCCTTTGCTAATAAATAGCACTAGTTATTTTATTGATTTAAGGATACTGCTCATAGTCATCAACAAACCAGGCAGCAGTAGGTTACATTATGGAATTAATGGCATAACAGTACAAGTACAGTTAGAAGCAGTTAAGTGTGCAGTACATTTTTATTTTAATTATTTATATCTTGCCTGCAAGCCCAAAAGCTATGGAAGTGAAGGTATAGCAGGTACTTTCTTGTCCCTGGAGGGCTCACAATTTGAGTTTGTAGCTGAGGCAATGGAGGGTAAAGTGACCTGCACAAGATCGCAAGGAGCTGCAGTGGGATTTGAACTAGATACCCAAAGTTCAGAGCCTGCTTTTCTCTATTAGGCTACAATAAACTTCAAAGGTAGATGAATCTGGAATTACTTTGTGCTGCAGGAGAAGAGCACAGAAGTTTAAGTCCTGGGGAAATTTTGCATAAATTGTACAACGCAGGATTTGCGCAGAATTCTGCACAGAAAGCAAGGGCAGCAGCCATGTCAATGGCCTTAGCATAGTATGTCTCCTTCCTGCTACCTCATGCCAGATAACACTCCTCAGCTGCTCTCCTCCTGATCCCTCAATGTAAAAAAAAAACGACAAAAAACACACACACACACCTCAGTGTTGTCTCCCTCCCCCCACCCTCCCAAATCAGAAAAATTGTACCCATTCTGCTCAATACAATAGCTACCTGTGTTTGGCAAAGCACAGCAGCTGCTCCTTGGGCTCAATCCTCAGATGCCCTGTGTCCGACTGCTGATTTGACCACAGCCAAGGGCCTGCTCCAACTATAAGGCAAGACTAGGTGGACATTCAGGGCAGCGGCTTCTGGGGTGCAGCAAACATCAGCTGCAGTCAAATCAAAAGAACGGATCCCGACAGCCGAAGGGTGGGCAATTTTCCGACAGCCCACTTGACTGGGTAAATGTCTTTTGGAAGTTGCTCTCAATTATGTGTGGGAGGGCCTCGACAAAATCCTTAGAGACCTTCGACCAACTACCTCAAAGAAGGCACCACAGAAATTGTGAACGCCTTTTTCTAATGGGCAACTACCAACTGCATTAAAAAGTGCAGTGGTGCATCCTTTGCTAAAGAACCATCACCTTGACCAGGACAAACTTGAAAGTTACCAACTGATATCTTATAGAACAGTGGGTGGGGATAGGACTTTAATTCTAAAAGGGGATAAACTATTTTCAACCAGAGCATGATCAATTGTGATCAGTCACGGGGGTTTGCTCCAGATGACTTTTTTCTTTTCTCTTTCAGTTTATTACAAAAAAAAAAAAAAAAAACTGTATAAATCCACAATTCCAGGAATAACATGTATAGAATGTTTGTACGTTTGGGAAGCTCGCCAGGTGCCCTTGGCCTGGATTGGCCGCTGTCGTGGACAGGATGCTGGGCTCAATGGACCCTTGGTCTTTTCCCAGTGTGGCATTACTTATGTACTTATGACTTGATATACCACTTTTCTATGGTTATAATCAAAGCGGTTTGCATGTTATAAACAGTACTTATTTTGAACCTGGGGCAATGGAGCCTTTGACACTCTGAATCATGATATTGTGCTAATATGACTAGCAGAAACAGGTATAAATGGAACAGTAGTTGCTTGGTTCAGATCTTAACAGAAAGGCAACAGTCCATACTGTTTGGCAGCACCTCATCGCCAACATGGGTGCTGACCTGAGAGGTACCACAAGGATTGATACTGTCATCTATTCTGTTCAACATCTACCTCAAGCCACTAGCTGAACTGATTCCATCAATGGACACAATTCTACATCTAAGAATATAAGAGTAGACATACTAGGTCAGACCAATGGTCCATCTAGCCAGTATCCTTTTTCCAACAGTGCCAAGCCAAGTCACAAGTATCTGGCGGAAACCCAAATCATGGCAACACCCCATGCTTCCAATCCCAGGGCAAGCAGTTGATTCCCCATGTCTGTCTCAATAGACTGTGGACTTTTCCTCCAGGAACTTGTCCAAACCTTTAAAAAAAAAAAAAAAAAAAAAACTCATATGCTAACCGCTGTTACTACATCCTCTGGCAAAGAGTTCCAGAGGTTAACTATTCGTTGAGTGAAAAGAATATTTCCTCCTATTTGTTTTAAAAGTATTCCCATTCTTCCTTGAGTGTCCCCTAATCTTTGTACTTTTGGAATGAGTTAAAAAAAAAATCAATTTACTTCTAGTTGTTCTACACCACTCAGGATTTTGTAGACCTTGATCATACCTCCCCTCATCCATCTTTTTTCCAAGTTGAAGAGCCTAAACTTCCTGATACGAGAGGAATTCCATCCCCTTTATCATTTTGGTTGTTCTTCTTTGAACCTTTTTTTTTACATTTTTTTTATTTTTAATTCCGCAGTACTCAAGGTGAGGTCGCACCATGGAAAGATACAGAGGCATTATACTATTTTTGGTCTTATTTACCATCCTTTTCCTAATAATTCCTAGCATCCTGTTTGCTTTTTTGGCCGCCACCACACATTAAGCAGAAGACTTCAACGTACTATTTACAATGACACCTAGATCTTTCTTGGTTGTCACCCCCAAGGTGGAACCTAGCATCAGGTAACTATGATTCGGATTATTCTTTCCAACGTGCATCACCTTGGATTTGTCCACATTAAATTTCATCTGTCATCTGGTTGCCCAGTCTTCTAATTTCCTAAGGTCTTCCTGAAATATTTCACAGTCCGCATGTGTTTTAACAACCTTGAACAGTTTTGTGTCATCTGCAAATTTAATCACCTCATTTGTTGTTCCGATTGTCATATCATTTATAAATATTAGGGCTGTACATCAATCAAAATTTTAATTGCATGATTAACCACGCCAAAAATTTTTAATCATGCGATTAATCGCATGATATGAACGGGCACCATCTCCCTCCCCTCCATGGGCACCATCTCATCCTTACCCTCCCTTACATGGGCATCATCTCATCCCCTCCCTGCCCTCCATTCATGATCACCATTGTTTCCTTTCCCATTCCTCCCCTCCCATCTTTGATCCTTCCATTCTCTATTTCCAGCATCCCCCCCCCCCCCCCCGTGGGTTCACATCTTTCTCTGTCTTTTTTTTCTGCTTCCTCTTTTTCCCATGGCCCCCCACCCCAGTTCACATCTTTCTGTCTTTTCTTTTTTCTGCTTCTTCTTTATCCCGTGCCTGCCTTGCGGTCCCGCATATTTCTCTGTCTTTGTTTTGCTTCCTTATTCCGTACCCCCTGCCATATCTTTCTTTCTGTCTTCGGCACCTCTTCTAAACTCTCCCAGCACAGCACTCCAGCCCTTCTCCTCTGCCCCACACCACTGCAAGCTGCAGTGAAAACAGTGCTGTTTCTCACCCAGCCCAAATAATCTCTCTGTAACAGAAAGTTATGAGGCAGAACTTCCTGTTATAGAGAGACGCTGTGTTAAATGGACAGCCCTAATAAATATGTTAAATAGCACCGGTCTCGGTATTGATCCCTACGGCACACCACTGTTCACCCTCCTCCATTGAGAGAAATGACCATTTAACCCTACCCTCTGTTTTCTGTCCAATAATCAGTTCCTAATCTACACCAGAACATTGCCTCGTATCCCATGACTCTAATTTTCTCAGGAGTCTCTCACGAGGAACTGTCACAAAAGCTTTCCAAAAATCTAGATACACCATATCAACTGACTCACCTTTATCCACATGTTTATTCACGCCTTCAAAGAAATGAAGCAAATTGGTGAGACAAGACTTCTCCTTGGCTGAACCATGTCTATGTGTTCTGTAATTTTATTCAATATAATAGTTTCCACTATTTTGCCCTGCACGGATGACAGACTTACTGGTCTGTAATTTCCCAATCACCGCTAGAACCCTTTTAAAAAAAATCGGCGTCACATTGGCCACCCTCCAATCTTCAGGTACTATGGACAATTTTATATATTACTAACAGCAGATCAGCAATTTCATGCTTGAGTTCTTTGAGTAGCCTTGAAAGTATGCCATCCAGTCCAGGTGATTTACTACTCTTATCGATTTGGCTCAGTACATCTTCCAGGTTCACCGAGATTTCTTTCAGTTCTCCGCACCAGCAGCCTTGAAAACCATTTCTGGAACATGCAGATCTCTTACATCTTCTGTAACGACCAAAGCAAATAATTCATTCAGTTTCTCTGCTATGGCCTTGTCCTCCCTGAGTGCCCCTTTTGCTCCTTTGTGATATAAAGGTCCCCATGGATTCCCTTGCAGGCTTTCTGCTTCTGATGTACCTGAAAAAGTTGTTACTGTGAGTTTTAGCCTGTGAAGCAATTTTTTCTTCATATTTTTTTTTAGCCTTCTTTATTAATGCTTGCATCTGACTTGCCAGTGCTCACTTTGATTATTTTCTTCATTTGAGTCCTTTTTCCATTCTTTTGGCTGTAATAGCCTCTTTCACATCACCTTTTTAACCATGCTTGCTGTTGTTTTCTCTCCTTTCCACCTTTGCTAATACGTGGAATGCATCTGGTCTGGGCTTCCAAGATGGTATTTTTGAATAACATTCATTCCTGATTTAATGTCCCAACCTTTGCAGCCGATCCTTTTAGTTTCTTTTTAACCATTTTCCTCATTTTATTATAGTCACCCTTTTGAAAATTAAATGCAGCTACAGTAGATTTCCTTTGTGGGTTCATCCCAGATAGTAGCTCAAACTTGATCATGTTATGTTTAACTGTTTTACTGAACATAAGAGCATAACAGACAACAAAGTTTTCAAGTAAAGTCAGTAATTTTAACAATGAGGGCTACAAAAGCAGACCCCCTCCTCTTTATATTCCCTCCAGTTTCTACATCCACCCCCATTCCCTGTCCGTCAACTGTAATCAAGCCAGAACTATTAACTCATTGGCACTGAAAAAAAAAAAGAACTTAGGCTGACCACTGACTAACCCAACTATAGCAACCTATGAGTTAGCGGTGTTAGCTACCCAAAGACCCCTCCCTTCAACCCCAACCCTCCCTATGAAAAACAAAAAATGTATAACCCTCTGAGGGTATACATCCAGGGAATGAATGAAACAAAGGGTCAACAATTAGCCATGTTAAGGATAAAATGAAATGATACAGTATTGATGAAGCGTACTCTGCTCAAGCAAGGTCCCAAGAGGAAAATTGCCCTGTTTCGCAATCTGCTGCTGCTTCAAGAAGATACCTTTCCACAGAAACATTTTTCTCAAAATCCAGCTAAGTATAATTTCTCCTTTTTGAACACGCTCACTGATTTTTCCAAATTTGAATCTGAACTGGGGGATATTTTTGATAAAGCAACTTCACTCCAGTAGCTTGAGCTAGCTTAAAATCAAGTTTTTTTTGTTTTGTTTTTTAAATCAATGTTGTTCCTCTCAATTGAAGTTTCTTACATTGCTTTTTCTTTTACCCCTGCGATAGTGGAACAGTTGATTGAAATGGACTCCCGATGGAGTAGAGGGTTATATATTTAGTAAGAATTCCCCTACTAGGAGGTTTGAGGTTCCTTTTGTTAAGCTCACTATATGCACAACACAGAGACTGAATGGCTGCATAGAACAAACTGTAATTATTTATAGCACTGTCAACAGTGATAGTTTGTTTGTCCCATTTGTTGAGATTGTAATGTAGCACACCATGCCATACTTTGTATTATTTGAATATTTTTACTGTTGTAATTGTCTATTGCTTACGTTTGACTTATTCTTGCTATAAACTGCCTTGAGTAAATTCTTTCAAAAGAGAGGTTAAATAAATCCCAATACACATGCCCACATTTAAGATTTAAAAATATGATTTCTTGGTGGGAAGGGCTGATTAGGGGCCTTAAAAGTTAATTAAGGGGGGGGGGGGGCCCTAAGGCACTCTATAAAAGTGGTTGACTGGCTGTGGTTCTCCCAGCACAGGTTTGGGAACCAATGCCCCATAACCTTGCACCAGCCCTGCTACAGCTGTGTGGTTCAAATTAACAGTGACTCTAGATGACAGAGGACATGGCTGACAAGCAGCAATTTTCCTCCTCTTCACACTGCACTGCCAAACGAAGCGAGCTGTTGTGTGACGTGAAATGAGAGGGACTGCTGCAGAATGAGTAGTAGGGTTGCCAATAAACCCAACACATGTCCCATGCCATACTGTTGTACCCTCTCACTCTTTCCCTCTACAACTAACTGTCTGCACTAGGGTTGCCTTCTCAAAAGAAAAAACTGCCACATGTTCTAGGATTATTTCCAATTCTACATAACACATTTTTTCTAATATGTAATTGAGAGATATTTGCCATATAGTGCTTGGTTTCTTTTTCAAACTTTTTATTAATTTATAAAACACATACCACAGCAGACACACACTGCTGTACCTTGACAGGGGAAGTACAGTGTTAAGTGAAACACATCTTGCACCAGTTAATGAAGTATAAAGAACAGGATCCAGAGAATCTCTCAAACCAGCGGATCCGGAAGATATGCAGAACTTCCACATTCTCTGTAACAAGCTAATACGCTCAATTTAAGCAGGCTGCTCTGAAGGCACCAATGGCTGTGCATTGAAAGCTATTATTCTAATATTTAGAAAGCAGCAGCCATGGCTCAATACTGATTGTGTGGACCTTACCATAACAGCACTAACTCCCAGGACTCAAAGAGCAACCACCTTATCTGTGAAAAAGCAGCTCTGTAAATATTAAACAAGGCCCTAAAACACCGATACACCATCTAGTGAGAAAAGAACACCTCTGCAGATCTCTACCCAGAATGCCTCACCTTGGTCACATGTGCAAAACACAGAACCTCAACAAAAATAAAACAAGGGATCACAGATCAGTAACAGCAGTACAAAGGCTGAACTGGAAACCTCAAGAAGTCAGACTCTGCATATACAGCACATAACCACTATAAAAACAGAAACTGAAGTGCAAGATAATCAGATGTGTATTTCCAAAAACTACCAATTCTAAATAAATTTTTTAAACAAATTAAAATACTTTACCTTTGAGAAGTGTATTTTTTTTTTTTAAATCATTTTGGTCCCAGTATCTCTTCCCTGCCTTTTTTTTTTTTTTTTTTTTAATGGTCTTTGCAGGATCTCCTGTCCATTTAACATTGCACATCTGGTGCAATTCTAGAGGAATTATTGAGCAGTACTAGTTTGACAATCTCCATAGCAAAGATCTATTGTTGTGGTCACAATCAGAGACTGGATCAGAAGGTACCAATCACATGATCTTGGGCTGGACCACGCCTGGATGTTCACCAAATCACTGCTTGCTCATTGAGAAAGAACATTGCTATTTTGCAAGCTGGGTGCACCAGAATCTGTTTCCCTAAGGATAGGGAGAAGGCAGTCAGTGAAAACTACCCTTAATTCTAAGAGTTTAATCTGGTATAGATGTTGACTGTTGCTGAAACCGGGCTGAAAGGTATTTTAATTTTCGGCCAAAAAAGACTGTTTTCAGTGGAAGACAAAAATGTGTGCTTCGTCCCATTTGTCTCCCTTCCTCCTCCTCTTCCCCCCCCCCCCCAAAGGCCCCCGCTGGGCCTATCTTACAATCCCTGTGGTCTAGGGGTGTAGCTGGGTCAGGAGCAATCCACAGTTACTCCTGCCCATTTCAACTCTGCTCTCAAAATGGCTGCTGTGACTAGGGCATTGCTCCTGCCCTGACTACATCATTAGACCACCAGGGGATTCTAAGTCTTGAGGGGGGGGGGGGGGGGGGGCTTTTCTTTGTATTGTGATTGCAAGTAATGCAGTTATCTTGCACAATAGTTTATATGGTAAATAGAGTGCTCTAAATAAGTGCTTTTGATATAAAATTTTAGCAGAAATTTTAAAGTCTGTAACTTTGGGATAAGCTTCTTAGGAATTAGCCTCTCTGCAGAGTTATAATATCAGATGTCTCCGAGTGCAGCACAAAGTCAGCCACTGTAAAAGCACTTTGGTTTTTATTTCAGTTTTCATTAGCTGTATTGGAGGCTATTTGGCTTGAAGGTAAAAATAAGGTCTTTCATTATTTAAATTATTACATTCTGGCATGGATACTGTGGGATTAGCAGAGGGATACAGGCTGCAAGCTCTGACAATCCTCAGAGGCCCTCACTGGCTCACATTTACACAACCAAAGTTGAGTTTTCAGTTTCAGCTTTGGCTGAAAGCTTTCAGACAGTTTCGGTGGCAGTTTTTGCCCAAACTGAAAAAAAAGCAGTTTCAGTCAGCATCTAACCTGGTATGAGCTTCTCCTTCTAACCAGTGTGCTTGGATAAGGATAAGATGTGTGCCCCCCAAACCTCACCGGAGGCATGTGTAGCTAGAATTAGCTGGGACGCTGAAAAGGGTTTGGTCAGTGCCAAACAATCTTCACTAGGGTAGTACCTTAACTCTGTTGGAGATGGGTAATTGACAGAGGTTGGGTCAGTGTCTTATTGTGACTTTAACATCCACATGGGCTCCATACATATGAAGACAGAAAAAGTAACCTAAACCAGTGATGCCATGTGTCCCAGCAACAGTATCGATTATGCCGATGAGCTTTCTTTAGCCATCAAATCCTTTGCCATTTTCCAAATAACCAATGCTCTCTGGTTAGGGAAGCTGGCCCTTAAATGCTATGAGATTTCCTATGAACAAAACCACCTAAACAGGAATTACCTTGAATTTCTCAAGTTGATTACAAACACTGAGGACTGTAGGTGGTCAGCCACCTCCCTCATGGCAGACCACACCCCAGAGGGACAAAAACTTTATACTGTGGGCCTATGGATGACTATTCTGATAGATCTGCAAAGCTGAATCCACAGATTAACCAGTTTTTGAAGAGTTTTCAAATTTTTCTTGGTGTTCCAAATGTTGCCTTGATTCAACAGTTCCACATAACTTTCTACTTCTTAATGCTTCTGAAGTGTCTAGCTAGAAGCATTCCTAGGGGTGGTTTTTTGTTTGTTCAAATAAACAGAGACTTCCCATAATTTATAGAAGTGAATTATTTTAAATTTTCAAATGCAGAAAGAGCTGTATAGAGGAGCCCGTGGACACTAAGTAGGCAGAACAAGTCGCATACTGAAAAGGCTAGTATAAAAATGTCTTCACCTGACTAAAAGAAGGCCTAAGGAGCCATTTAGGGCATTAATAACTTAGGGGCACAGTTATCAAGGTACACTAAAAAGCGAGCTTTTTCCATACCTTGATTTACCATGGGAATCACCAACCTACAGTAGTCTCCTGTGGTAAAAGGACTAAAGCTGCCTGCGAGCCACCTTGCATACATCATTAGTCCACTGCCTGCCAAGTTTCAGCCAGATGCTCCCAGGCAATATACTAAAGGGGCATCACTGTTCTCCCCCCCCCCCCCCACCCCCTAAGCAGCTCTTGCATCCTCCCACAGATCAGAATCCCCAACCCCAATCACATCCTTGGGGGCCTACCAGCCTGTACCTGGTGGACCAGTGGATTCCCTGGACCGGAGCGATTCCCAATCATTCTTACACTTGCCTTCTCTCAAAATGGAATCTCTAGCAGTAGTCTTAGGGTTCAAGGGTAGCACCACAGCCCTTTAAGATGCTTTTGCTGGGGTTATTTTTCAAACTACAAACAATGTACAATTTACATAGTAACGAGCTGCTTTTTACATAGTAGCATTCTTTGCTTCTTATTACTATGTAGCCCGCAGTGACTTAGGTATCACTGTGTTATGGAATTTAAGCCTTCAACATGCATTGAGTAGCAAATAACCTGACGAGAGCCCTAACACAGCTTGATAACTTCCTCCCTTAAAGGAATTAACAGAAGTTTTTCCAAATTTTTATTATTGCCATATTTGTAGATTTATTTTCAATTTGTTAAATATCAGCAAAGTAATTATGCATTAAAACTCTGCAGAAAGACAGCACGTGTAACTTTATACCCCATACAGACTGAATCCTTAAGGGAACAGAACAGTGGTGTAGCTATGGGTGGGCACAGGCCTACCCATTCTTGGCTCAGGCCCACCGAAGACAATTCAGCAGTGGCCACCTTGCTCCCCCTCTCTCATCCGGATCCAGCATTTGAACCTGCTTGCTCGCTCACCCACAGCCGGGAAACTCCCACCCCCCTTCCTGGTATACCTCACCAACTTCACAGGCAAGGGGAAGCGATGCGCGTGCCCTGCAGGCTTCCCTCTGCCACGTCTCGCCAAAGAGAAACAGGAAGCAAACAGCAGAGGGAAGCCTGCGGAGCCGGTGCAAGTAGTGGATGTGTGTCGTTGCCACTGCCCATGAAGTAGGGGATAAGGGATGAGCGGGTGGCTGTCATGGCAAATGTCAAAACTGGGGTGGAGGAGAGGGAGCAAGATGTAGGATAAGGGGAGGGGCTAGTTTGGGAAGGCCCACCCAACTTAACTGTGGGCCCACCCAAAATAACAGGTCTGGCTATGCTCCAGGAACAGAAGCTGACCCACTGAAATATATAATTTGACCTGGGGTGCCTAAATGTTTACACAAAACTGATGAATCTAACACTAAGAAAAAGAATGACTTACCAGGGCAGACTTCCCAACACCTCCTGAGCCAAGAACCACCAGCTTGTATTCACGCATGGTGAAAACTCAGTCAGTTTCTCAGCACCTAAGACATAAGAAAACAAACATTAAATATACCAGTACAACCCACAAGACTCTGGCCTCCACTCTATAAGAAATGCATAAAGATATTTAGCGGTACAAACATCTAAAATGGTAAAAAAACAACCCCCCCCCCCCCCCCCCCCCAGTTCTTACTGTTTGGTATTCATCTGTTTCCTATCAAATATAACCATAAACAAAAGCCTAACATTTTACAATAGGATGTGGATACAGGAGTAACTTGCAGACTACCTCTACAGAGGCAGTCAATATGGTTCACTTGTGTTCATTTCAGTTATGTACATACACGTAACTTAAGATCAAATCCTAAACAGAGGAGAATTAATGTCCACACAAATCTACTTCAGATTCACATGCAAGCAAAGGCTATAAAAATTTTATGCATGTCAGGAAACGTATTTAAAGAATAGTCTAGGATGTAATAATTTGGTATTTACATGCAAACATTTATACAGACCTATTTCAGTTACTGCCAAGTTATTTCCTGTAGCCCCTTTCAGTTATCCTGTTTAGCATTTTTCCCTATTTCTTCCTGGGGGGGGGGGGGGGTGGTAGTAGGAGAAAACAAAATCTCTCCTATGCTGGCAGAAGTCCCACAGTGACCTCTACCAGGCAGTCCCACCAAAGTGAGAGCCCATGGGCTAAGGCTCAGGGCTGTGGCCTATACAACTTCTCCAAGCTCAAATAAACAAAGGTCCATGGATCAATGCCTAGGAATTAATACCAACCAAGGGACTTAAGGTTGAGGGCAACAGGCTGTGGCCTATACAACTTCGTTTAATCACGACTACGTTTAATCATGACTACATTTATCTGTGGCTTGGAGAAAGCAATTAAGGGACCAATGCAGAAAACTATGCTCCAATAGCTAAGCATACAAATCACAGCTTCATTAAAAAAAGTGTAAGAGTAATCTGCAACTCACTGCTAAAAATGTTCCCCTTTCTGAGCAGTGGTCAAGAGGGGCATTAAAAAAAAAACCAAACAAACAAACATCCCTTGAAGTCTAGCCCCCCGAAATGTATCTTGAAGAAGCAGGAACAATGCCTACTCTGTGGAACTGTTAGATCATGAAGGAGCAAAAGGGGCACTCAGGGAGGACAAGGCCATAGCGGAGAGATTGAATTAATTCTTTGCTTCGGTCTTTACAGAAGATGATGTAAGAATCTACCTACACCGGTGACGATGTAGAGGAACTGAAAGAAATCTCGGTGAATCTGGAAGAACTACTGAGCCAAATTGACAAGTTAAAGAGCAATAAAATCACTTGGATTTGATGGCCTACCCAAGGTACTGAAAACTCAAAGGTAAATTTGTCTGTTACTTATCTGTAACTGGTCATTAAAAATCATCTGCAGTACCTGAAGATTGGAGGGTGGCCAATTTAACGATTTTTAAAACGGGTTCCAGGAGTGATCCGGGAAATTACAGAACGGTAAGCCTGACCTCAGTGCAGGGGAAAATAGTGGAAACTATTATAAAGAATACAATTACAGAACACAGACAAACATGGTCTAATCGGACAGAGTAAGCATGGGTTCTGCCAAGGGAAGTCTTGCCTCAATTTGCTTCATTTCTTTGAAGGCTTAAGAAAACATGTGAATAAAGATAAGCCTGTTGACGTAGTGTATCTAGATTTTCAGAAAGCTTTTGACAAAGTTCCTCAGAAAATTAAAAAGTCATGGGATAGGAGGCAATGTCCTGTTGTGGACAGAAAAAAAAGAGGGTAGGGTTAAATAGTCATTTTTCTCAATGGAGGAGGGTGAATAGCGGAGTGCCGCAGGGATCTGTACTGGGACCACTACTATTTAATACATTTATAAATGATCTGGAAAATGGAATGAGTGAGGTGATTAAATTTGCAGATGACACAAAACTATTCAAAGTTGTCAAAACACATGAGGATTGTAAAAATGCTGTATATAGCAGAGCAAGGTCATCAGAGCAACACAGAAACATTTTATTCAAACCCCAAAGGAAACATTATAACATTGCTTATTTTGACTATCATCAGATCTTCCTCCTTTGTCCAAATAATTTCTTATATTCTACTTTTCAGAATGCGCATCATGTTTCTCTTGTTATATTCAAACTACTCATGCTAGAATTCTGATGAAAGATCAACACAGTAGCACCGTGTATATTAATTCACATTGTGTCAAAAGAGCATCTTATCAAAAGCCTTACAAGTTTTACCTCAAGTACTACTACTACTTAACACTTCTAAAGCACTACTAGGGTTACGCAGCGCTGTACAGTTTAACAAAGAAGGACAGTCCCTGCTCAAAGGAGCTTACAATCTAAAGGACGAAATGTCAAGTTGGGGTAGTCTAGATTTCCTCAATGGAGGTGTAATGGTTATGTGCCGAAGGTGACATCGAAGAACAGCTACCAAAAAAAAATGGGGCGGTTAGTGTCTGACAACTGAATCTCATCTACAAAGTTCGCTAATTGTTCCATCATGAACTGTCAGGAAACATTAGTTACTCGTGTTCACTGTTCTTCTAGCAGTCTATTGACAAGTCAGTGACAGCATTTACTGTTGAACATGCAAGTTCTCAGAGCTTATGGAAGATTATAAAACAGGAAAAAGTGGCATGCTGGGAAAAAACCCCACTTTAGCAACTGTACCAGTCCAATTAATTTTACTATCTACTGGATCCTTTTTGAAAGACTGAATTTAAAATTCAGTGAAATCGGGTCAACAAAATACACATTTTGATCAGATTTTATATTCTGCTCTTTTAATAATCCAAGCTCAAGCTGAATTATCTTTATCCTCAGCAATTTTTCTAATAAATTGACACACTGCCAACATGCACATGCATTCCCCATTATGGCAGATTTAAGTTGTAAGGTAAGGCTTTATTCCGTATGAATATAAACAACAGCTTGATTTGAAAATAGTATCCTAAAGTGTTAGTTCATATCATACCTATGATACCAGAAAACCTACATTAAAGTCCTTACCCAGTCAGTAGTCAAGTTGAAATGTGAATGTATAAAATTAACATTGAAAGCATAGCATAAAGGAATGCAGATAAAGCAGTGGTTCCCTAACCTGGTCCTGGAGGCACCCCAGCAGTCGGGTTTTTAGGATATCCACAATGCAGAGTCATGAGGCAGATATGCATGCAGGTTTGGGAGCCAGCGAGAAAGACTATATAGCTTATCCAGTCTGCCCATCCATGTCATCTATCCCTTCCTCTCACTTAGAGATCCTGTGTACTTGTCCAAAGCTTTCATGAATTCTACTCCACTACCTCCACCAGGAGGCTGTTCCACAAATTCAATACCCTTTCCATGAAGTATTTCTAAAAAGACATCCTGACCTACTCAAATAATTTCATGCCATATAGAACATTTTTGTATGCTAACCATTATGGAAAAATTAGTTTTCTTATCTGATCATTTTCTTCCCTTTAGTCCCAACAGATCAATCCAGAGACAAATGGTGGAGAAAGAGAGAACACCAGAGCTCTGGGTACTCTGCAACAGCCTCACTTTCAGTATTTTCGATGATAAAGCAGTAAGGAGACTAATCCCACATAGAAAACTCCTGCCTCTGACACCAAAAAAGGAAGAACCAGCAGAAACTGTGGCAAATCAACTGCTGTCATTCCTCCACTCCTTCTTTCTGTTGTAAATGGCTTCTGCAATCCGACCAATGTAAAAACTGCAACAGAACCCAAGGGTGGCCTCTAGATTGATCTGTTGAGACTAAAGGAAAGAAAATTATCAGGTAAGAACTAACTTTTACTTCCATTATGTCCCATAGATCAATCCAGAGATTAAAGGGATGTACCAAAGCAATCCACAAGTGGGGTGGGACATAGTAAAAACAGCCCCTCCGGCCAACACAACCCAACTGAGATGCTACAGAAAAGGCAGAAAACCAAGCTGTAGAGCAGCACCTGTTGGCCACGTAAAGAAATAGAGACCATGCCCAGGAAGTAGCTCAAGCTCTTAAGGGCAGTGCCCAGAAATCTAAAGGAAGCCAATATGTACACCACAGAAAGGGTATCAGACCCACCTAGCAATTGAAGCCTGGAGGCCTATGCCAACCTTCGGACCAGCAGCAAAGACAGGGAGATGTACAGAACGCCTGACCCCAGTGGTGTCCGTAAAGCATGTCACCAGAATCCTATGTAAACAATGTAGCAAGCAAGACTCAACTGGACAGTCCGGCTGATTGAGACAAAAGGTGGAAACCCCCTCCGGAAGAAAGAATGCACCCAGTCCGATGGCAATGCCCACTTCCAAAAACTGTAGGAAGGGTCCTGGCCAGATACTGCCTGTGACTCCACCACCCACTTCACCGAGAAATGGAGTCTAAAAAGGAAGCTGTCAGAGTGACACCCAACTAGCGCCACCATAGATGAGGGGCAAAGAATACAGCCAGACCATGAAAGAAAGTCAGCAATAAAATGCGCTACCTGTACTGCATAAGTAGCAGAAGACAGGGCTCAAAAGTACACAAATCAGGACAGAAACAAAAGCCCAAAGGTGCCCTGAAGACTGGCACAGTGTAGCAATCTTAAATGCCAAAGACCCAACACAGGCTGTGCCTCAGGGGTCAAAATAATATACTCTGATAGAACTTGAAATCCAAAGCAATCCTTCTAAAAATACATTAAGTTAAACAGGAGAAATCCTTCTAAAAACACATTAAGTTAAGCAACAGGTTATACCAAAGGCATACAAACACAGCAGTACTGATCCCAACAAAAGGTTCTAGGTGGTTTACAATTCAAAAAAAAAAAAATCACCAAGGTGAGAAATGATTGTTTTAAAACAAAAAGGTTTTCAATTTCTTAAGAAATTATATATAATTACTTGAAGAATCGGAGTAGGTAGATCATCCCAAATAGTAATGGCCCGACATGAAAAGATTGAACGAAGCTACCTCAAACCGTATATACTTAAAAAAAAAAAAATTTCAGTTGTAAACTATTGCAAATTATAAAAACAGCATATAAAAAAAATTGGATAAGCAATACGGATGTCTGTCCATAACACACCTGAGAAACATTCAGCTTTAAAAATAATTCAGGGAACACAAAGCAAATGTAATCCTTTCATATATCCAGAATTATTATATTTCCGCAATCAAAAAATTAACCATATCACCGTATTCTGTAATAACTAATTTAATAACTTAAGGAGTCTTTTACTACTGGCACTCTTACATTATTAGCGCGCGCTAAAAATAGGTGCGTGTTAAAAATGTAGGCGTGCCTTAGTAAAAGACCCCCTTACTACTCAATCCAAGATACAGTGATTTACAGTGATCAAGATTAGACAAAAATCAATATTTGAACCAAAAGTGCAAAATAAGATTTACGAAAAAATGACTTTATTAGCTTCAATTGACACATTCTGAAAAAAAATATTTTTTTCCAAATTTGATTAGTCAGGGCTAGAATGAAGTGAGAAACAGAATAGTAAAACAGAAACCAGAACGGAGCCTAACAAAAATAATTCAAAGTTTAGTCTGGGGCGGAAGTGAGGCATCAAGAAAAGGAATTATGTGATGCAGCAGAATGCCATCCAAGTATCTGGCAACTATTTTGGATGTTCTTACCACTAATGGGAATACTGTGCTACTATGCATTGCAGAATTAGTGCAGGGACCAGGAGCCAGCAACAATGAAAAAGCAGAACTTGACATCAGGCCCCGAGTGGAAGGACGGAGGAAGCAAACAGACAGCATCAGCCACATTAAAAAGTAGTAAAACACGGAGGGTACAGTATTTTTATTTCCATTCAAAGCAGTGGCAGCACCAGCCTACACCACTGAAAAGGAGAAAGCAAAAGTGGCAATGTCAGGGTGGAATTTGAAAGATAACCTGGAGTTCTTTCTGGGGGATAGTGAGAGAACCAGAGGTAGAGTCTTCAAGCTTGGTGTGCATACTAAGAACAGCGGCAGAAAACAAACAGGGGCTTATGACAGCAAATTATTTAAAAAAAAAAAAAAGGATGTAGAATAGTCGGCATCTTTGAGTAATAACTTTTGTATACTGCATTCAATTAGTGACAGTGGTTAAATTGTGTTAAATAGACAAATTGTATCCACATTTTTAGAATTTATGCACAAAATTTGTAATACTTTTGCACAGAATTCTACCAGGATTATGCTGTTTATTTTATCATCGCGCTTATAACCTGCCAGATCATTAAGTACTCTACCATTATGAGAAGCAGAAGTATGAGCTGGCATACAGCTTTTCATCTTACCCCCTTCCAAACAAGCAGAAAAGGCCAGGAGGCTCAGATGCATCGAGAGAGGAATGGTGAGCTGAAAAAAAGGAAGTGACAGTGCCTCTCAATGAGATAACATTGATGACGGCAATTGAGATATAGCCCAGCGATGCCAACTATATTCTAACTTTTTTGTTTCATGTTGCCTCTCCTATACTTTCTCTATATGACTGTAATTTATTTTCTATTATGTTTGTATTTTATGAATTGTAAACCACCTTGTTGGCATGACCCTATAGCGATATAATCAAACAAAGATAGAACCTGAACTTTCACACAGTACTCTAGATGAGAGATCTTGCCAGAAATATTCAATTGTGGAGACGACACCTTCAAAAAGAAATACAGGATGAAGTAAATTTAGAAAGCAGCTACAAAAACGGTCAATGGTTTTCACCATAAATCATATGAAGACAGAAATCTCTATTCTGGAAGAAAGGTGAGAGAGAAAAGATTTAAACAGACATTTAAATATCTCTGGCATAAATGTACAAGAAGTGAGTCAGTCTCTATTGAAAAGCAGCTCTGGAACAAGGGGGCATAAGAAGGAGAAATGGGAAAGACTTGGGAGTAATCAAAGGAAAAGTTTCGTTACGAAAAATGTGTTAAATGAATGGAATGGCCTCGCCAGAAGAGGTCGTGAAGACAATGATTGTGGTATCTGAATCTGAGAAAACATGGGACAAAGTGAGGATCTCTAAGGGAGAGAAAGGGATAGTAGACATTAGTTGGCCTGTTCAGTCTGCTCATCCATACTATATTGTCTTTACCCGCCATCATCATCATTTCCATGTAAACACCTTTTGGAAATCTCACTTAAGTGTACGTATACAAAACAAGTTTAAGACTTTAAAAAGTGTAATGTATAATTATCCAAAATCTCAGGGGGGAGGGGGTGGTTAGGAACCTGATGGTTAATTGCATGGAAGGGAAAAGAGGAGACCCTAAGGCTGAAGGTTTGTCAAGGCTAGACACTAAGGTGCTTCATATCCCTTGCACAGGCCCTGACCATCGTTATGCACACATCTGCAAAACACATTCAGCAAAGGCTTGCATTTCACTTGCTGGAGTGAAAACATGCAGAGCCTTAACATAATTCCAGTTCACTTGTAACTGACAACCATCACAACTACCTACCATCTTGGTTACAAAGTGTCAGTGGCACTGAAAGGGAAATACACTTAAAAGGGAGAAAACCAATAATAATAATAATAAAAATATATACTTGAAGTCAAAAGAAAAACACAAATCGATCGATTTAAATGTGTTTTTGCGAATGTAAAAACAAAGGAATACAAAAATGATTATTCTGTTTTCAGTTGGTAGAAAGGTTTCCCTGTTCCTGGGACGCCTCTTTAATTGGGCTCCCGAAGCAGGAGGAGGAGGAGGGCTCCAGCCCAGCAGCGACACGGGACAACTTTTCTTATTTCCGCTCTAACTTCTCCGGTGCCTCCTGACAGGCGGGATTCTGAACTTGTTCTGCCGAGCTCCGTGGAACCGGCTGGGGGTTAAGGGCAGAGCCAGGCCTTTCTCCTCATCCTCCTCGGAGGGGCCCCGGCAACCAGCGAACGGATGACCCCCCCCCCCCCCGACCAGGCTCCACTTCCGCCATATTTCAGGCATTTGACCCCCTCCCCTCCCCCCCCTCAGGCAGAAGCGCGTCCTCCTCCCTCACCGGGTCCGGTCTCCCCTCACCCACTTAAAGCCAAAGGAAGGCCCAACCCTCCCTCCTCCCCCTCCCCCTCCCCGACTGGGTCTCCGACCCCGGCAAAAGTACCAACATCCCTCCGACGCCCGGCAAACTCACCCTACGAGCCCCGCTCTCCGGCGCCTCAGCCGCCGCCTCCTCCTCCTAAGCACCGGCACCCGCGAACGAACGTCGCACCGACAACCGCCGCCCGCCCTGCTGGTGGGTGAGGTTCCTGTGTGGAGAGACTTTTTTTTTTTTTCCGCCGTGACGTCACGCCGCCAGCCTCGGTCCTGTAGCTGTGACCTGTCCCTCCCTAGCAGCGCGAGGACGAGCGCGTGCGCTGGGCGCGCGCCGCAAGCCCGCTCCGCCGCCAGCGTCAGCGCCACCCCCCGTGTGTGTGTGTGTGTGCGAGCGCGCGCGCGGGCTCCGCCCTGCTGTATTCGGATTGGAGGGTTTCGCCCCGCCCCCCCCCCCCCCCCCCTGCCAGGTCGGCACTAGTGTGATGATGAATTTGATAATGCCATAGAAAGGTAACTAAGAAGGGAAGGAACGTTGCCCGCGTGCGGCCGTGCTACCATTACTACTACTTATCATTTCTAGAGTCTGGATGTACGCAGCGCTGTACACCGCGTCCCCTGCTCGACAGAGTTTACAATCTGGACAAATAATAAGGGATAAGGGCATTACTTAAGGTGTGAATGGTAAAACACACATGGGTTGGAGGGGAGAGGGGACTCAGATGCTGCACTTAAAGCTATAGGGGATAGACAGCTGCTGGATTGCAGGGGTGGTGGAGGGAGAGGGGACACGGAGCTGCTGGGCTATAGGGATGGGAGAGAGGTAGAGGGGCGGACATGAATCTGCAGATCCTTAAGGGAGAGGGGACACACAGAACTACAGGATTATGGGTTGCAGAGGGGGGAGGGGACAGGGAGCTGCTAAACTATAGGGGTGGTGGTGTGTGGGAGAGGTGACACAGAACTGCTGAACTATAGGGAAGGGGGAGAGGGGACACAAAGCTGCTGGACCACAGGAGAAACAGGGTTATGCTGGATAATAGGGGTGGAGGAGAAGGGACAGGAAAATGCTGGACCATAAGGGTGGAGGGGAAATGAGGGAATGGAAAAAGATCCTTGGGAACAGGGTTTGATTCCTACTGCAGCTACTTCTGACCCTGGGCAAGTCACTTAGCCCTCCATTGTCCCAGAGAGTAGCAAGATTCCGTGTTACTGACCCCAGGGATAAGCAGTGGCTTAAATCAGGAACGCGACAAACACAGAAGAACAAGAGTCCTCCGCACAGGCAAACAAGCTCGGCCTCTTCAGCTTGGAGAAAAGACGGCTGAGGGGAGATATGATAGATAAGTACATAAGTAATGCCACACTGGGAAAAGACCAAGGGTCCATCGAGCCCAGCATCCTGTCCACGACAGCAACCAATCCAGGCCAAGGGCACCTGGCAAGCTTCCGTAACAAAAAAGCGCTGTTTTATAAGCCACATTTAATGTTAGGTATGTTTATGCCCAGAAATTGTGCTCACATTAGGTGCATATCCCCATTATTCTATTTATTATTTATTTAGATTTTGCTCACACCTTATAGAGGTCTATAAAATAATGAGTGGAGTAGAAAGGGTAGACGTAAAGTGTCTGTTTACTCTTTCCAAAAATACTAGGACTAGGGGGCATTCAATGAAGCTAAAAAGTAGTACATTTAAAATGAATTATAGAAATTGTTTCTTTACTCAACGTGTAATTAAACTCTGGAATTTGTTGGCAGAGAATGTGGTAAAGGCAGTTAGCTTAGCGGGGTTTAAAAAGGTTTGGCTGGCTTCCTAAAGGAAAAGTCCATAGACCATTATTAAAACGGACTTGGGGAAAATCCACTGCTTATGTCTGGGATAAGCAGCTTAAAATGTTTTGTACTTTTTTTTGGATCTTGCCAGGTATTTGTGACCTGGATTGGCCACTGTTGGAAACAGGATTCTGGGCTTGATGGACCTTTGGTCTGTCCCAGTATGGCAATACTTATGCACTTAAGCACAACGGGGGTGACACGAAGGATGATGCAGAGCAAAAACATCCAATGGACTCAGAAAGTTCACATCATTCTGTTCAGTATCAAAGGTAAAAAGCCTATAAAACGTAAAACAAACGCAGGAGCGCTGTGAAACAATGTCGTGGCTGACAAGCAGTGCTCTTGCATTTGTTTTACATTATATAGGATTTTTACCTTTGATACTGAACAGAGTAATGTTTAGCTACATTATCACAACATACAGGGACTCTTGAAGCAGGCCTCTGTGGCCGAAACACAACGTCGAGTCGAGTCCATTTTATTATGAATAAAGGTTCTGTTGTGAACTTTCTGAGTCCATTGGATGTTTTTGCTCTGCATCATCCTTCGTGTCACCCCCGCTGTGCTCGTTTGTCTTGCTTAAATCAGGAACTAAAATGTGGATCTTGGCACCCACTATGTTCCTGCATTTTTAAACTAGCTGTTTTGCAAGTATATTTCAAGATTACGGGGAAAGAACAGTAGAATTCACGAAACAGGCATCGGGGTGCAGACAGCAGCAGTGTGTTTTTATAAGTCCAATTCCCTAGTTCAGACCAGGCACTGAAGTGGTTAAAGTCTTACAAAACAACCTGTAAGGCAAGTGCCCAACATGGCTGACAGACTTACCTGCTTCCTCAAGGGTTGTGTTTCCTTTGGAAGGAATCCAGTACATTTTAGAACACGATTGTAAATATGCAGAGCAAACTTCATAAACCTCTTTTATCTTGAGGCTGTCTGCTGCATTTTTAGGCAATTACTCACTTCCCTCATAATACATCATTGGTTTCCAAAGGCTTCAGGGACATCATGCTGATAAATGTCAGGATTATAATTGAAGTTTCTTTTTTTTTTTTTTTCCCTTCTGGAATAACACATTAAATCGCTCTCTGCTGAATCATCAAGTTGGGAAAGGTATGATAGCACTTCCTTGAGAAAGCCTCTCTGGTGCACAATGCTACTAACCCTGATTATTATTGGACAGCTCCCCAAATGTCCTGCCTGCTGCTTCATCCCTCCCTCTTGTTGTCCCCCTCCTCTCCCCTGCAATAAGGCAGCATGATGAAAGGCAGGAGAGGAGGGGCTGGAACAGGGAATTTACAGGGCAGAGGTAATTTGACTGCTCCTATCGGACCGACCGTTCACTTGTCTATTAGATTGTAAGCTCTTTGAGCAGGGACTGTCTCTCTTTGTTAAATTGTACAGCGCTGCGTAACCCTAGTAGCGCTCTAGAAATGTTAAGTAGTAGTAGTAGTATTACATATAGCAGTGATTTAACCAGAGCTGATATTGTGATGTCATAATGCCTCATTCCACCAATGCCTAAGAGCCAACCTCATCAGTGATGTCACAATGGCTCGACTGTCCTATACTTGGCCCACTTCCCCCCTTAGTGTGAAGAGTTTCAGTCTCTGGTATCCAGAGCTGAGATTGTGATGTCATAATGCCTCATTCCACCAATGCCTAAGAGCCAACCTCATCAGTGATGTCACAATGGCTTGATTGTCCTATATTTGTCTCACTCTTATCTATTAGATTGTAAGCTCTTTGAGCAGGGACTGTCTCTCTTTGTTAAATTGTACAGCACTGCGTAACCCTAGTAGCGCTCTAGAAATGTTAAGTAGTAGTAGTAGTAAAAGCCATTACTTCTTGTTTCAGCCTCTTCCCTTCTATCCATCCCCATTTCCACCTGCTGGCCCTAGATTTTATTTATTTATTTTATTGCATTTGTATCCCACATTTCCCCCACCTATTTGCAGGCTCAATGTGGCTTACAGAGTCCTGTTATGGCATTGTCATTCCAGGATATCAGATACAATTAGTGATGTACAAAGATTAAGTAAGGGAGAGGAAAAGTGTGAGGCGGGTAAGTATAGAAAGTAGACTTTCATAACTGGGTAGGTTGGCGGGGTAATTTAGTGAGGCTATGGGTTCTCTTTGTAGGCCTTGTTGAAGAGATATGTCTTCAGAGATTTGTGAAAGTTGGTTATTTCGTCAATAGTTTTCAAGGCAGTAGGCAGTGCATTCCACAACTGCTTGCTCGTGTAGGAGAAGGTAGTGGCATGTATCAGCTTGTATTTTAGTCCTTTACAGCTGGGGAAGTGCAGATTGAGAAATTTGCGGGATGATCTTTTGGCGTTTCTGGGAGGCAGGTGCACAAGGTTTAGCATGTAGGTTGGGACGTCTGCATGAATAATTTTGTGTACAATCGTGCAGATCTTGAACGCAATGTCCATGCTGCAGGGACTTTGGTCTCAGCAGACAGCAGAAGGGGAAAAGAGTCACCTGGACCTTCAGTCAGAAAAGGATAAATGTTGGAAAGGAGTGGGGTATGGTAAAACGGGGTGAAGAGAGATGAGGGTGAATGATTGGGGGAGGGAGGTGCAAACAAATAATGTTGGGAGCAGTGGCATAGCCAGACTTCACATTTGTGGGGGGGGGGGGGGGGGGGGGGAGACTTAATATGGGAGGCACTAGGCATACAGGCGTGAGTAGTGCTTGATATACTCATAAATAATTCTATTCTATTCTATTTGGGGATTTATAATCCATCTTTAAACCAAATGGTACAAAGTGGAATACAGAAACAAGAAGCTTCCCAAGTGGAAGGAGATTACATATAATTTTATAATTAAACCAAGAACATTGAAAGCGCGGAAAGATTACATTATTATTAATCAGGATACCTGTCTAGTAAATAAATATGTCTTGAGCACCTTGCAAAATAGGGTATAAGAAGTCAAAGTACGTATTTCAATTGGGATACTATTCCAGATCCTACTTGCCTGAAAACCAAATGACCATTCCCTTGGAAACCATTCCCTTTACTGAAGGGCAATCCAAAGATAAATTTGTCCCACTCCTAAGATGATTTCTGTTTCTAGTAAACTGAAGAATCCTTTTCACCGATTCAGAATTCTGTCCGTGAAAACATTTAAACAACTTCCCCCCCCCTTTACTAAACTGTGTGGTAATGGGCTGTGTCAGCATTAGCGCGGCTTAGTAATCGGGGGGGGGGGGGGGGCTTCTGTACGTGCAGGACATCAGAATCACAGAAACAGAAGCCTGCCCTTGCAGATCAGCAGTGCGGCCGCGCCAGAGAAGAGGACTTCGGATGGCGGGGGTTGGGGACCCCCACCAGCAAAGGTACCTGATGGTGGTGGGGGGGAGGGTTGGTGGTGGGAGGGGGGGGGTCGAAAGGGCTGGTGGTGGGGCCAGGGCCAAATCTACAGGGGCCCGTGGCCCCACGTAGCTACGCCCTGTTTTAGAAGCACTATTTGGCCTTCAGAAATGCATAAACTAGCGTTTATAGGCATATAGGAGGAGATTCTATAGGTGGCGCCTAAATTATCAGCACTGAAATCGGTGCCGACTAAGCGTATTCTATAATTGGCACCTAGATTTAGGCGCTGATTATAGAATAGGCTTAGTTGATATTTCAGCACCGATATCCGCGCACATCCATTTACACCAACGAAAACCTGGTGTAAATCTCAGCGCGCAGATTTAGGTGCACTGGGCCGTATTCTATAACTGGGAATGCCCGTGAGAAGCCCATTTTCCCGCCCATAACCACGCCCCTTTTTTGCCTACGTGCGTTAGAAGTTCGGCACACATTGTTATAGAATACGCTATGCGAGTCGTGCGCCTAAATTCTAATCGGTGCCAATTACTGCTCATCATTGCTTGTTAAGTGCTGTCATCAGCGCTCATTAGCTTGTTAAGCCAATTAAGTTACACGCGGTGTTATAGAATCCGCGTCGATTTTGGCACCTAAATCTCAGCGCACTATATAGAAACTGGGGGATAATTCCGATTTTATAAGTTTGGGATATAAACATCTAAAACTTTAAAATGTGGATTAAAAAATATATATACAACCTTAAAAATGTGCATGTGGCAGGGACATGGTCTGAGAATGTATTGGGTGGGCCTAAAAAATAAACATATATTCCCTGTTTCAGAAGGGAAGGCACATCTATATCCTAAAAAGATAAGATCAGTGTCAGGATTTCCACCCGCCTTGTTTTTACCACACCTTGATAATTTCCCCTCCCCCCCCCAAAAAAAAACCCCTCAGAATACATGAATTAGTGAATGTGTTTATCATCGTTTTAGATTATTTCTGTGCTTTAAAAAAATTAAAACATAAAACAATGAATAATAAAGAAACAATACATAAAACAATCACAGTAACTAAAGCAATTGGTTTGTTGTGAATGTTTTTTTTTTTTTCATAGGGCTTTAATTTATGAATGCTGATAGTTTGATTTTTTTGTTATCTAGTAATGTGTGCGTACAATGTTCAGTAGGACGTCTCATTTCTTGCCTTTTGCTGTCCCGTGAGGATCCTCAAACACAGCTGATCTTAGCCTTGGTCCACCATCCAAACTGTTTCAAAACCCTCAAGAGGCAGCGGCCATGACAAAAAGACAGATGCCTCCCTCTGACTGTGTCAATATATATGATAATGTGATAATGCTGCTTGCTGGTCTTCTCCAACCGTGGCTCTGGATCCCTTATATTACGGTGGTAGGTTCAAACAATAAAGCTGGCATATTGTCAGCTGCTGAATTTGCCTCCATCAATAGGGAACTAGGCCAGGAATATGGGAGGAGATGCAGGAATGATACAGTGGAGCCATCAGAAGAGAAGAGAGGGAAGATGAGGGCGAGTGGGCCAGGTATTGGGGTGAAAAAGAGGATGTGTGACAGTTCAAGAACTACCAGAGACTGGTATGTGGTCATTGTTTTCACACTGAGCTATAGGGGCAGAGAAAGAATAGGGCTGGAGGGACAAAGCTTGTTTCTCATCAAGTCATTGTGAGGCTTCATGTCACAAAAATATATTGCCTTCAATTAGAACTGAGCAAAATAATTGCTCGAGCGGTCAGGGTTCAACTAAAGTGCTTATATATTTTGACGAATCCATAACTGGATTTTTAGGAGGAAGGGAGCAGAGGAAGCCCTAACTATGATGTACTTTCAGCTTTGTGGCAGCAAGGAACTCTGTTTTGCAGCTGGAGCAGTATTGGGCATCGTCTTCATGAGTTACTCCCACAAAAACAGAAAATAATAATAGTGTGTTGGATCGTCAGATATGGAGCAATTAACGGTGCTTCTGCACCTATGGCGCGTCTCCTCATTGTCAATCACAAGATCCAGAATAATATGCAATGTGTTTTAAAAAATCTAAATGATCACATTATCAAACCCTCATTGTGAAATAATTTTCGTAGCTTTCTTCTTAAATAAAATTTCCACATCACTAAGCCGCGCTAGTGGCTGCAGTCGCTAACGCCGACACAGCCCATTCACTTTGAATGGGCTGTGTCGGCATTGCCGCGCGGCTTAGTAAACAGGGAGGGTGAATATGAGAAGTATAATCATGTAGTCAGCAGTCAAAAGTACCAGCCCAGAATGCAGACAACATGATTAAAAAAAAAAAAATCTTATTTCCAAAATGACTTAAACACAGCGCTGGCCGGGAAATAGACGTGCGGCAAAATGAAAACCAGCACGTGTCTATTTACGGCCTGAGCCCTTAATGCCACCCATTGGCTTAGTGGAAAGGGCTCACACATTACCTGCACGATAACTGTTCAGCATGCGCCAACTGCTGATTACCGCCAGGAACGCCCCCACGGTAGAACGACAATTGGGTAAATAGAAACCAAGGAATAAAAGCCACGAAACAAGGGAGGGGGAAGGGAATGGGTAATAGAGGAAAAACCAATACTATGTATTTTTTTAGTGCTGGGGTGTGTTTGGGGCGACAGCAGGCGTGCTACATTGTGGCATACCAATCAATTAGCGCAGTGATCTGCTGCCCTGCTGCCTGCAGCGCTTTCACACGGAGGTCAGAGGCATTGTGATTTCAATGCAGGGGTCCTGGCCCGGTGGCAGACAGTCGACGATGGAGGGCGGGTGGGACTGCAGCGCTGGGCCCCCCCTTGGAGGCCCGGGCTTGGGGAATTTTATCCCCCCTGCCCCCCTTCTCGGTGGCTATGGGCACCAGCGGCGTAGCCAGACCTTGATGGGAGGGGGGCCAGAGCTCAAAGTGGGGGGCACATTTGGCCTGCCTCCCTACTGCCGCTGTCCCCCCCCCACCGCATCTGCCCCCTGCTGCCACTGCAAAAGTAACTTGGTGGGGGTCCTGAAGTGTTTCTGCGCTGGTCTCGCATTACCTGTCCTGTTTTCAGTCGCGCAAAACAGGACAGGCAATGTGAGACCAGCAAGGGACAAACGCTTCAGCTGGTGGGGGACGGGGACCCCCGCCAGCCAAACCGGGGGCCCCAGAGCCAAGTTGGGGGGCCCAGGACCCCATGGCCCCCCATAGCTACACCGCTGCTAGGCATGCCTACTCTCTGCCCTCAAAAATATTTTTTAATGGGTGGGAAGCACATGCCAAAAATACCTCAGGATACCTGAGCGTGGCCCGTGATAGAGATTTTCAACCTGAGGTAAGCATGCATTAGGGCTTACCACAGCTAAGTAAAAGAGGCCCTTTGTGTTGGCCAAGGATAATATTGCCTATGTGGTTATCTTATCTTATCTCTCAGATAAGGTTCCTGATATCAGCTCCTTTTCAGCAATTACACCTTTAATTAAATACATTAGAAGGTAACCAAGATGAAAATACATCTTGCTATGCTTCTCTTATTTAAAATCTAATTATCTTGAAACACTTGTCCTCTTTTCACCCACTGTAGGAGTCAGGATGAGTTGTATATGTTACAGGTACTAGATCCATGCTTTACATTCATCTCCAGACTGCAGCAGGACATGTTTATCCACTCGTACCCTAGCTGAGATAACATTTAATCATCTCTCTGACCTCATGTGCAACTTTCTTTAAATTAGTCACTCTCATTTTCTAACTCCTCTTACTCTCTTTACCTATCTATAGGGTCCTTTTACTAAGGTGCACTGAAAAATGGGCTGCGCTAGTGTAGACGTGTGTTTTGGGTTCGCAAAGATCCATTTTTTAGCGCGCCTGTTAAAAAGGCCTTTTTAAAATTTTATGACGAAAACGGACGTGTGGCAAAATAAAAATAGGCGCGCGTCCATTTTGGGTCTGAGACCTTACCGCCACCCATTGACTTAGCGGTAAGGTCTCATGCGTTAGCCGCGCGGTAATTGTCTAAACGTGTAGAATGATGATTACTGCCTGGTTTCTGTTGTGCACCAGAAAATAAAAATTATTTTTCGGCGCGCGTAGCATACGCGTATCAAAAATGAAATTACCGCAAGGGCCACATGGTAGCCAGGCAGTAACTCCGAACTGATGCACGTTGGGCGCATGTAGGCACCTACGCGGCTTAGGGTTCCTATATGCTCCTTCTTTGCTTATACCCTACGCTGTCAATTAAAATGTTTTATTACGTATTGTGTTGACATTGTAAGTATACAATGCCATACTTTGTCTATTGCTTAAGTTTGATTTATTCCTACTGTACACCGTCTTGAGTGCATTCCTTCAAAAAGGCGGTAAATAAATCCTAATAAATAAATAAATAATTTATACTACGCTTAATCTAAATTATAGTAAGCAGCTGACAGTGGTCAATTGCATTGGCCAATGAATTATGCATGTACTGTTTATGTCTTTATAAAAAATTGATCCATATACTATACACAGTTCTTTTAATCTCATTAAAGGTTTGTACGATTAGCAAATTGTTCCAAAACATGAGTTAACAAATAGGAGAAAGTTTTTCTTTACTCAGCGTGTAGTTGGACTCTGGAACTCATTGCCGGAGAATGTATTGACAGCAGCTGGCCTTACGGAGTTCAAGGGGGGGTTGGACAGATTCCTGAAGAAAAAGTCCATTGAACATTATTTTTTTTTAAAAAGGGAAAAAATTAATTAATTAAATTAAATTTTTTTTTTTTTGGGGGGGGGGGGGGGTTGCCGGGTTCTTGAAGCCTGGGTTGGCCGCTGCCAGAGACAGGATGCTGGGCTTGATGTGAGTATGTGAGGTATCTTTTAATTGTTACGTTGTGTTCTAATAGTTTATCCTAATGGAACCATGATGTGTCTTCACAAGCTGTAACACATTGAATATGTACCTGTGGGGTCCTTTTACCAAAGTGCGCTGAAAAATGGCCTGCGCTGGTGTAGACGCATGTATTGGACGAGCGCAGGTCCATTTTTCAGCGCACCTGCAAAAAAAGTCTTTTTTGGGGGCCAAAAATGGACGTGTGGCAAAATATAAATTGTTGCGCGTCCATTTTGGGCCTGAGACCTTACCGTCACCCATTGACTTAGCGGTAAAGTCTCACATGTTAACCGGGTGGTAATCATCAGCACGTGCACACTGCCGATTACCACCTGGTTAGCACCCCTCGCCGGTAATTTTTTGGCGCGCGTAGCGGACATGCGTAAAAAATGAAATTACCACACGGGCCACATGGTAGCCAGGCAGCAGTTCCAAAATGGCACATGTTGAGCACATGTGGGCACATACGTGGCTTAGTAAAGGTGACCCTGGGTCTCTTCTACTCAAGTTTTGAAACTATATAAGTTTGAATTGCAAATGAACAGTAAAACAATTAGTCTAAAAAAGGAAACCACACGAAGTGCGGAGGTGCACTTAATCCCCATGAAACAATAGAGAGAGAAAAGGAGAAGAGTGGGGGAAGATAGGCTCTTTCCAATCAATAGGGGAGACGTAGATTTGAAAAAAGTATAATATTTATTGTAACAGGTTGACTCAACACAGCCGTGTTTCGGCGCTGTAGCGCCTTCTTCAGGAGTCTACAAAGCCAAATATAAAACATAAATAGATATAACTATAAATTGTGAACAACAAAGAATGTTATAGATATAGTAACGTAAAAGATATCTATAAAAGCATAGATTATAATTGAGAAAAAGCATCAAATAAAATTGTAAATGCAAAAATGCATGAAATGTTCTCAAAAAGGAAACGTAAATTAGCAAAATTAAGAACATGGATAAAACAGAAACAGATGTGATGTTGCAGATGAAGACTTAAAATCTTAAAATGCGCAGAGAGATAAGAATTGATGACACATCAATATCAAACATTTAAATGGCGAGTGAACGTACTCACTCGCAAATGCGCAGTGGACTTCCCTCTCTGTCTCGCCCCCGCGTCAATATGTGATGACGGGGGGGGGGGGGCGGGACAGAGAGGGAAACTGCGTGAAGGGGAGGGAACCGCCGAGGTCGTCACCGCTCCCCCTCCCCCCCAAGGTCGCCGCCACTGGTACCCCCCCCAGAGTTGCCGCCGCCGCCACCCCTCCACCCGGCCATCTCTTCGTTATTCAACTTACATCTCCGCAGCAGGCAGATCAGCTGAGCTGCCGTTGGCCTTCCTTCCCTGCCTGTGTCCCGCCCTCGCTGACGTTACGTCACAGGAGAGGCACTGTCAGGTCAGTGCAGGGGGCCCGATACGGAGGGGGGGCGGGAGCGGCGGATGAGATAGGGGGAGAGGGTGGAGGTTGGTGCGCACGATGTTCATTTCCAGGCTCCAGCGACTGACTCCGTTTCCCTCTCTGTTCCGCCCTCTGACGTCATCACGTCTTGACGCGAGGGCGGGACAGAGAGGGAAGTCTCTACTGCGCATTTGCAGGTGAGTCGGTCACTTGTCATTTATATGTTTGACTAGCTGTTGAGCCTGTTAAAACGGGCTATTGGGTCGCCGCTGCCCCCTCCCCCCGAGGTTGCCGCTGGCCCCTCCCCCGAGTTTGCTGCTGCCGGTATCCCCCGAGTAGAAATGTTTCTAAAACAGTTTGGTCCTTCCCTTCACCTCTAGGACTCAGGATTGCGGAGCAGTGATTGTCCTGATGATCAAGCAACAGCATCCTTCTGTGTGGAGCTGAAGCAACGGCCGACCATTCTTGATGTCCTGTGGCAGTCGAGTTTGGTTAAAATAAATGGACAAAGGATTAAATACGGATTAGGACTGGGATATCTGATCATGCTTCTGGCTGAATTCCAAGAGTTTTGTTCTAATCAGAGTCAGGCGCCACATGCAGCATCGGTACTAAATGCATCATCGAAATTGTGTGAACCTATTGTTTAAGACAAGGAGGTGTTCGCTTAGATGCCAATTTAGATCCTTCTGAAGGGCATAAATAGAAATCGAGATTTCTATAACTAGCAGTAGCTTTGTTTGCTCTTCTTTCTGAAAATCAGCTCAGGAACTTCGTTCACAAGTAGGAAATAGAACTGAAGAGCAGGTACTGCAAAGACTTATCCTTAATGAAGCTGAAAGTCCTGTGTTTGCTCTTTTGTGTCTGTGTGTCCCAGAGAGGGACCAATAGACAGAGGAAGAGGATCTGAAATCAGTGTCCCCCGAATTCTATAGATGACACTCAAAATTGTGCACGCAAACTGTGCAATTTAATTGATTCACAAGCCAATTAGCACCAGTAATTGGGGGGCTAATAATTATTGGAGCTAATTGGCAACAAATAAAATGTATGCGCACATCTTCCTAGTTTGGATTGTATAAAAATGTGCACGTAAATGTTCCGTGTGGGTTTGAAAAGGGGCGTGACCATGGGAGGGGCCTGGGCAGATTATGGGTATTCCTAGGACATGTGCGCAATGTTAAAGAATATTTATTTATTTGTGACATGTATATCCCACATTATCCCAAACAAGTTTGAGTTCAATATGGCTTACAATAAACAGTATAGAATACATAACAAAGAATAATGCATAAGAAAGTAATTTGTTGTAAGAATTCAATTTTACAATACAGTATCATAAACATACTGGGATAACTATGGATGTTTAACATTTAGAAAATGTGTTATGAATGAGAAATTGTACACGAAGCAAAGAGAAAGTTAATGGTAAATAGAGTAATAACCAATTCAGGTAATAATTAGTTGTTTCAGATATGGTCGTTCTTCGTGAGGGTTTGTTTGAATAGGAATGATTTGAGGATTTTGCAGAATCTAGGATATTCCTGTATATTTCTTATTTTGGGTGGGAAGGAGTTCTAGGTAAGTGAAGTCTGCAGAGTGGACAGTTTTGTAGATCACTTTTTTGCAATTTGGGGGGTGTAGTCTGAGATAGTTTCTTGCTTCATATTTAGTGTTTCTTTGAGGTAAGTTTATTAATGGTACCATATAATCTGGAGCTGTGCCATTTAGGATTTGAAAGATAAAGGTACATAATTTGAATATGGCAGATCTGGACCAGATACTGGACCAGATGGACCATTGGTCTGACCCAGTATGGCTATTCTTATGTCTGGTTCATTATGCTGGGACTAAATATATCTTTTTTTGCACTGGGGCGGTTTAAAGCTTTTCTGGACTTGATCTCAGGGGTCCTTTTATCAAGCTGTGGTAAAAAGGACCCTGCGCTAGCTGTGTGGAGGGGGGGGGGGCGTTTTTGCTATGCACTGAGGCCCTTTTTACCACAGCAGGTAAAAAAGAAAAAAAAAGACATGGCCATACAGTAAGATTGCTCTTACCGCATGGCCATATGAGGGGGGGGGGGGGGGGATGCACTTAATGCCACCTATTGAGGTGGCGGTAAGGACTCCCGCGGTAACTTGACGGTAACTGGATAGCTACCGCTGGGTTAGCACCGTGCTAGAAAATAAGGGCCAATTTACATTGGGCCGGCGGTAGCTTCAGATTAGCGTGTGCTAAGCCCATGTTGTAAAAGGACCCCTCAGTTTGTTCCACTTGTTTTTGATTTTGGCCAGCTGTAGAATTGGGGGGATTTGAATTCATGTTGTAGCCTTACTTCAAATTATTTGCCTTTTATTTCCTTTTCTTTTCTGATTCCTTCCCCTTTTTATTTTGTAGTGTAAGGAAGAGCGATACGTTACTTATTTGAAACTAGCAAAAAAAGCCCGTTTCTCATTGAAATGAAACGGGCGCTAGCAAGGTAATCACCTTCTGCCATTAATGTTTTTAAGGGAAGTTCCAGCGTCCCCCCTCCCTCCCAATTCCAGGGTCCCCCCCCTCTCTCCCTCCCTCCCAGTTCCAGTTTCTTTCCCTGGCGACTATACAGAGTTCCCTCGAGGGCGGGGCAATTACGAACCCTACGAACACTACACGGCTTCACTGGCACGCTGCCATGGAGTCAGCTTCAGAAAGTTGGAGGTGCGAATTATTATATTAGATGTTGCTTAAATCTGTTTACATAGTAACATAGTAGATGATGGTAGAAAAAAGACCTGCACGGTCCACCCAGTCTGCCCAACAAGATAAACTCACTTGTGCCATTTTTTGTGTATACCTTACCTTGATTTGTACCTGTCTTTTTCAGGGCACAGACCGTATAAGTCTGCCCAGCACTATCCCCACCTCCCAACCACCAGCCCCACCTCCCACCACCGGCTAAGCTTCTGGGGATCCCTTCCTTCTGAGCAGGATTCCTTTATGTTTATCCCACGCATAACTTATTATAAAATAATAACTGTCATCATTTTTACTCTGTTTTGCTTTAACAAGTTAATCTTGCGCATAAGTTTCTAAAAATATATTAAAAAAAAAAAAGAAAACAGGGAAGCACAGATACTAAAATAATTACATAATGCACTAGATGTCATCAGATAAGGAGCATTTGGCCTGCTCACTCTATTACTCCGTCTAGCTGTCTAGCTACAGATATTTCCTAGTGGTCAGCTCTACAAGATTGACAGTCTGCGGGTGATTGTTCTTATCGTTTATATCTTTACCTGGAAAAGGTTCTCAAGTTAGTTGACTGCCCCTGTCATCTTTCCCCTTCTCCATCCCCCTGAGAACGTATCAAGTACTGGTCACCCTCGTCTCCTCTGATAGGGAGGCTGTGCCGCTGCTGTTTGGAAGTCTGTTTCGGTCTCTTTAGGGCTCCTTTTACGAAGCGGTGCTACCGATTAGTGTACGGTGGGGCCATGGGGGCCCCCACAAATTTCATCCGGGCCCCTGGTTTGGCTGGCGGGGGTCCCCAACCCCCGCCAGCCAAAGCCTTCTTCAGTGCGGTCTCCGGCGCAGCCGCGTTCGCAGCCTGCACCCTGCTCTTCTTTCTTCTTGCTCCTCCTGTGCACGCTGACGCTGAGCATCAGCGTGCACAGGAGGAGCAAGAAGAAAGAAGAGCACGGGGCAGGCAGCCAACGCAGCTGCACCGGAGACTGCGCTGAAGAAGGCTTTGGCTGGCGGGTTTGGGGACGCCCACCAGCAAAGGTATTTGTTTGTGAGGGGGCGAGGTGAGGCGTTGGGGGGGCCGAGGAGGTGAGGCGTAGTGGTGGGGGGCGGCACTCAAAATGTGCCCCCAACCTCGGGCTCTGGCCCCCTCCCACCGTGAGGTCTGGCTGCGCCCCTGGCTGAATGCAAAGAAGTCCACGGGAATTGAATGGGCTTCTTTGTATTCAGCGTGCCGCTAATCGGTATTGCCGCTTTGTAAAAGGATACCTTATCCTTCTGTCATTCCAGGCAGATGAGCATCTAAGTTTTCAATCGTAGATGAAACAATCAGGTCTCAGCATTTGTTGCCCCCCTGCCTCTTCTCCACCCCAGTCTTAACATTGCCCACTTTGTCTCAGGTATGCTTTGATTTAGTCACAGACAAGAGTTAGAGAACCAGGCTTGGTATGGAGGGGTTCCCGGTTCAAATAGCACCGCTGCTCCTTGCGGTCTTGGGCAAGTCACTTAGGGCCCCGTTTACTAAACCGCATAGGTGCCTCTGCATGCCCAACATGTGCCAAAATGGATTTACCGCCCGACTACCGCGTGGCTCTTGCGGTAATTTCCTTATTGGCACGTGTCCGCTATGCGTGTCTGAAAAACCATTTGTATTTTCGGACGCACGCCAAGTGGCACCTGAAGCGCGTAGGTCCTTACTGCCCAAATTCTTTACCGCTAGGTCTACGGCTGGCGGTAAGGTCTGAGACCCAAAATGGACGGGCGGCAATTTTGATTTTTCCGCACGTCTATTTTCGGGGGGGGGGGGAAATAAAGAGGCCTTTTTTTACAGGTGCGCTGAAAAACAATTCTGCGCATGCCCAAAACCCACGCCTACACTACCGTAAGCCACTTTTCAGCGCGCCTTTGTAAAAGGGCCTCTGAACTCTCCGTTGCCGCAGGTATAGAAATCAGATTATAAGCCCTCCAGGGATAGGGAAATACCTGATGTACTTGAATATAACTCACCTTGAGCAAAATCCAGATTAATAATATGTCTGATCAGTCTATTGGCTTTACGCTGCAGTGAGAATCTATCTTATTTCTACTGTGGACTGGTTGTCTTATTTACAACAAATTTGAATATAAATGTGTGTTAGTTCTTATGTTGAAAATGTTCTTCATTTATTCTCTATATAGCAATTAACATTTTATGGCTGATCTCTTTTGCATATGGAGTCAAGAGAATGGCTGTGGGTCATGAAGGAAAGGAAAACGTTGGCATGGCAACTGACAAACTGATGACAATGATCAAGACCTCATTTAACGAGCATACACATTTCCCAATTCGAAAGAATATAATCTAAGCACGTTACTGCTTTTTAATTGCACATCTCCAACTGTTCAATCAACTTTTTTTTTTTTCCTCACAGTGTAGGAGCTGTGACAATGTTGCCTTACTTTCAAGAGGTACAGGACTTTGATGCCGCTTTCTGCCTGGGATTCTCTTTGCAACTTTCAAACAAAGCAGAGGGGGACACATCCTGGCCCATGATAAGGCAAGTTCGCTGTATGCTAGAGAATGACACAGGGACAAAGTTTGTCCCCAGTTCTTGCCCCGTTCCCAGGGGATCTGTCTCCGTCCCCACCCTATCCCCACAGGTTCTATCTCCTGGAGGAGTGGCCTAGTGGTTAGGGTGGTGGACTTTGGTCCTGAGGAACTGAGTTCAATTCCCACTTCAGGCACAGGCAGCTCCTTGTGACTCTGGGCAAGTCACTTAACCCTCCATTGCCCCATGTAAGCCGCATTGAGCCTGCCATGAGTGGGAAAGCACGGGGTACAAATGTAACAAAAATAAAATAGATACTATTGGAGATTCTACATGGAATGTTGCTACTATTGGAGATTCTACATGGAATGTTGCTACTATTGAGATTCTGTTGCTACTATTGGAGATTCTACATGGAATGTTGCTATTCCACTAGCAACATTCCATGTAGAAGGCTGCGCAGGCTTCTGTTTCTGTGAGTCTGACGTCCTGCACAAGTCACTTAACCCTCCATTGCCCCATGTAAGCCGCATTGAGCCTGCCATGAGTGGGAAAGCGCAGGGTACAAATGTAACAAAAATAAAATAGATACTATTGGAGATTCTACATGGAATGTTGCTACTATTGGAGATTCTACATGGAATGTTGCTATTCCACTAGCAACATTCCATGTAGAAGGCTGCGCAGGCTTCTGTTTCTGTGAGTCTGACGTCCTGCACGTACGTGCAGGACGTCAGACTCACAGAAGCAGAAGCCTGCGCGGCCACATTGGTGATCTGCAAGGGCCGACTTCTAGTGGAATAGCAACATTCCATGTAGAATCTCAAATAGTAGTAACAGTGGAGGAGTGGCCTAGTGGTTAGGGTGGTGGACTTTGGTCCTGGGGAACTGAGGAACTGAGTTTGATTCCCACTTCAGGCACAGGCAGCTCCTTGTGACTCTGGGCAAGTCACTTAACCCTCCATTGCCCCATGTAAGCCGCATTGAGCCTGCCATGAGTGGGAAAGCACAGGGTACAAATGTAACAAAAATAAAATAGATACTATTGGAGATTCTACATGGAATGTTGCTACTATTGGAGATTCTACATGGAATGTTGCTAGTGAAGGAGTAGCCTAGTGATTAGTGCAGCGGACTTTGATCCTGGTGTTTGATTACCACTGCAGCTCCTTGTGACTCTGGGCAAGTCACTTAACCCTCCATTGCCCCATGTAAGCCACATTGAGCCTGCCATGAGTGGGAAAGCGCAGGGTACAAATGTAACAAAAATAAAATAGATACTATTGGAGATTCTACACGGAATGTTGCTACTATTGGAGATTCTACATGGAATGTTGCTATTCCACTAGCAACATTCCATGTAGAAGGCTGCGCAGGCTTCTGTTTCTGCGAGTCTGCGCGGCCACATTGGTGATCTGCAAGGGCCGACTTCTACATGGAATGTTGGAATAGCAACATTCCATGTAGAATCTCAAATAGTAGCAACATGGGAGGAGTGGCCTAGTGGTTAGGGTGGTGGACTCTGGTCCTGGGGAACTGAGTTCAATTCCCACTTCAGGCACAGGCAGCTCCTTGTGACTCTGGGCAAGTCACTTAACCCTCCATTGCCCCATGTAAGCCGCATTGAGCCTGCCATGAGTGGGAAAGCGCGGGGTACAAATGTAACAAAAATAAAAAATAAAATCCTTTCCCCACATGTCCTGTCTCCGTCCCCGCCCCTCCTTCTCATTTGCAGAAGCCTCGAACACATACGATTTTATATTTAAATCTTTTTATTAAAGTATAAAAAGGAACAATATGCTGAGAAACTGTTGTTTATAAATCACAAATAGAAAACAATAATAAAAATTAGCAACTATAATAACCCCCCCTCCACACACACACACCACACTCTACCCTTCCAACCCCAACAATAGCTGACTTCTACTACCCCAAGGAATCCTAATTCACCCTGTTAAAATGTAGACGCACTGAGTACAAAAACGTTTGGCAAATGGCCATTTTCAAAACAAAAAGTTGGATGTTTTTCTGGTCTGAAAATGGCCATGCTCGCTACTGGAAAATCGGATTTAGACGTCACATCCAAAATGCCCCTCCACATGTCTTACCCTTGCCTGTAGCTTAGCGCCCAGTTTTATGGTGCGGAAGTTTTAGTCCCCTTTATTGAATTGAGCCCTTTATGTAAAAGTCATGCGATTTTGATATGCACAATTGTATAATTGCCATTTTCTTTGTGTACCTACATGCTTTAGGTGTGTAAAATGCTTTATAGAATTAATTATAACAAAATAAGAGTTGCCATACTGGGACAGACCGAAGGACCATCAGAAACCCAAATAGTAGCAACATTCCATGTAAAACCCCCAAAGAGTAGCAAGATTCCATTCAGAATCCCAAACATATAAGTACATGAATGTTGCCATACTGGAACAAACCGAAGGTCCATCAAGCCCAGTGTCCTGTTTCCAACAGTGGCCAACCCAGGTCACAAGTACCTGGCAGAATCCCAAATAGTAGCAACATTCCGTGTAAACCCCCCAAAAGTAGCAAGATTCTAGAATTCTAAAGAATAACAAGATTCCATGCAGAATTTCAAAGTGTAGTAACATTCCATGTAGAACCCCAAAGAGTAGCAAGATTCCATTCAGAATCCCAAACATATAAGTACATGAATGTTGCCATACTGGAACAAACCGAAGGTCCATCAAGCCCAGTGTCCTGTTTCCAACAGTGGCCAACCCAGGTCACAAGTACCTGGCAGAATCCCAAATAGTAGCAACATTCCGTGTAAACCCCCCAAAAGTAGCAAGATTCTAGAATTCTAAAGAATAAGATTCCATGCAGAATTTCAAAGTGTAGTAACATTCCATGTAGAACCCCAAAGAGTAGCAAGATTCCATTCAGAATCCCAAACATATAAGTACATGAATGTTGCCATACTGGGACAGACCGAAGGTCCATCAAGCCCAGTGTCCTGTTTCTAACAGTGGCCAACCCAGGTCACAAGTACCTGGCAGAATCCCAAATAGTAGCAACATTCCGTGTAAACCCCCCAAAAGTAGCAAGATTCTAGAATTCTAAAGAATAACAAGATTCCATGCAGAATTTCAAAGTGTAGCAACATTCCATGTAGAACCCCAAAGAGTAGCAAGATTCCATTCAGAATCCCAAACATATAAGTACATGAATGTTGCCATACTGGGACAGACCGAAGGTCCATCAAGCCCAGTGTCCTGTTTCTAACAGTGGCCAACCCAGGTCACAAGTACCTGGCAGAATCCCAAATAGTAGCAACATTCCGTGTAAACCCCCCAAAAGTAGCAAGATTCTAGAATTCTAAAGAATAACAAGATTCCATGCAGAATTTCAAAGTGTAGCAACATTCCATGTAGAACCCCAAAGAGTAGCAAGATTCCATTCAGAATCCCAAACATATAAGTACATGAATGTTGCCATACTGGGACAGACTGAAGGTCCATCAAGCCCACTGTCCTGTTTCTAACAGTGGCCAACCCAGGTCACAAGTACTTGGCAAGATCCCAGAATTGTAAAAGATTGTATGCTGCTTATCCCCAACATACAAATATATGCAAAATATTTGTTTTTCTTTATAAGCTTACCAAAAATGATATCAACCTGCAGAAAATGCTTATTAATGGTGACAAAGGGTGAAGTGTAATGCCTGTGCTGCAGAGGTGATTTTACGAGCTCGGACACTTCTTAATGCATTATTTATAAAGTGGGAGATGGAGGAGGGTCCGCTCGCTGCACAGAATTACAAGTATTACACAGATGCTTAAACAATTCAGATTTGCACATGTTGCTGTTCACTGCCTGGAAGAGCATTTGAAGACCTGAGGAGAAAAGGTCATTTGTACTGAAATGGAACAATTACCAAGAGATTAAGGGAGAAAACCCCACATGTGACCAGCCTGCTTCTGCTACACTTTTTGCAAAAATTTTACAAGTCCCCACAGTGCTGTTGAACAGGCTGTATGATCCTTCTCGCATCTTGTGAATAAGGCCGATTACAAATATGGGTTAAAATAAATGAATAACAAGCACATTAGCCTAAGTCTGCAAACTTGTCAAACATTCAGGATGAATTTATTTCCACTGAGCTGATTTGGTTTGTGCAAAGTAAATAATCCGATTGAATATTTTAATTACTGTATTTGTTAATGCAGTTTTACCTTACTGGGAACCAGATTCTGCTCCTATTGTGAGCAATTAAGAACTAATTCTATAACCAGGTGCTTCCATTTAGGCACCCCAAGGGCACACGGTAGGAACCTATTGTGTAACTAAACCTGGGCACCTAGGTTCCCTTACAGAATACTAGCATAACCCGGTCTTGATGGAACTAACATTTTTGGGATCCCTACTTGCACCAACCTCTGTAAAATCTCAGCATGTGTGGTGATGGTGGTGGTAGAAGAGTCTCTTCCAAAATTGCATGTTGCAGTAGGCTGGAGGAGGGGGGGTGTCTGTCTCGATGTCACATGTGCCAGCCGTCGTCATATCTTGTGCCAGAGTGAACTTCTGATGCCAGAACAGCTGCTCCTAGGCAATTGCCTAGTCTGCATTTTAGGATGTTTACCCCTTCATATGGCTAGCCATGATGTCTGAGTTTTCGCAGTCATTGGGTGTTTGCTCATGGAAACAATAAGGTGGGTACATTAGAAATCCTTTTTGCAATGTACATGTGCAGATATCAGCATTTAAACAGAGATTTCAAATACACCTAGAAAACTCAGTTTTGAAAGCTGAGATTTACATGTGTATATCCCACCAGTGTTGTTATGTTCATATTAGCCCTCTCCTCAAGTCACTTCACTGGCTTCCTATCCGTTTCCGCATACAGTTCAAACTCCTCTTATTGACCTATAAGTGCATTCACTCTGCAGCTCCTCAGTACCTCTCCACTCTCATCTCTCCCTACATTCCTCCCCGGGAACTCCGTTCACTGGGTAAATCTCTCTTATCTGCACCCTTCTCTTCCACCGCTAACTCCAGACTCCGTTCCTTTTATCTTGCTGCACCATATGCCTAGAATAGACGTCCTGAGCCGGTACGTCAAGCTCCATCTCTGGCTGTCTTCAAATCTAAGCTAAAAGCCCACCTTTTTGATGCTGCTTTTAACTCCTAACCCTTATTCACTTGTTCAGAACCCTTATTTTATCATCCTCACTTTAATATTCTCTTATCTCTTGTTTGTCTTGTTTGTCTGTCCTAATTAGATTGTAAGCTCTATCGAGCAGGGACTGTCTCTTCATGTTCAAGTGTACAGTGCCGCGTACGTCTAGTAGCGCTTTAGAAATGATAAGTAGTAATAGTAGTATATCTGCACTACATGCATGTGGCATAGGGGTGGGATTAAGGCCTACATGTATATTTCCCATTTCAGAAGGGGAATGTACGCATATGAGGAGTTACAGCTGCTCCTGGGGACATCCAGTTTTTTTTTTCAAAGTGCTAATTTTGGGCAGCCCATTACAGGAGGGATTAAGGCAGGTCTACCCCTTAATCCCCCAATGCTTTTTTTTCTCTCAAAATTGACAGTGCAGAAAGATTGCAGCCTCTGTACTTAATAAGGAGCACTTACATGTGAAGGATTCCAAAATGGCTGACGTTCACATCAAAAGTGACGGCACTTAGCTTGTCATACCTCTGTGGTGAATTCATGTGCATTCCTGCCAGATAAAGCAGCTCATGATCCCCTGAGGAGTCTCAGGGCTCTGGGAGTAAAGGAGAGTACCCAGTCCTGTACCTTCTCAGGAACTGGTGCCTGGTAAAGGTCAGGATATCAGAAACGGATCCGTTGGGGGTGAAAGGGATTATTTCGGAGAGAAATCCGGAGGCTGAGCACCCTACTCAAGATCCTCTTAACTCTTCCTAGGTGTTTGTGTCCCTCAAGTGTTTTAGCCAGTGGGGAAACTCTTGGAGAAGGACTCGCAAAGAAGATTATTACAGTACTAAAATGGGGAGGGAAGGTAGCATGGGAAGTGCTGTGTGAATGAATTCTGTTATGAGTTTTGTAAATAAAAGTAGACCAGTTGAGAAAATCACAGGGCATTGTTTGCCACCTTGAAGAAACTGTCTAACCCCTTTTTAAACTCTGCTAAGCTAACCGCCTTCACCACGTTCTCCGGCAACGAATTCCAGAGTTTAATTACGCGTTGGGTGAAGAAAGATTTTCTCCGATTTGTTTTAAATTTACACTGTAGTCCTAGTAATACTAGTCCTAGTATTTTTGGAAAGCGTGAACAGACACTTCACATCCATCTCTTCCACGCCACTCATTATTTTATATACCTCTATCATGTCTCCCCTCAGCCGTCTCTTCTCCAAGCTGAAAAGCCCTAGCCTCCTTAGTCTTTCTTCATAGGGAAGTCATCCCATCCCCGCTATCATTTTAGTCGCCCTTCGCTGCACCTTTTCCAATTCCACTATATGTTTCTTGAGATGCGGCGACCAGAATTGAACACAAGGGTTAACCCTGTGGCCATCTGGAGGGTCCTACCCAGCACTGCCCAGGCCCACCTTTGCACATGCGCCTACATTTGCATATCCTCCATCCACCTGCTGGGTCCCGCTTTCCTCTGGACAAGTTCTCCCACCCGCAAGTTATTTCCCTGGTGGTTTCTAGGGACACTGGGAGCTGAAATCCTGGGGCCCCACAGTTCCTAGAAGACACTCACAGACCGAGAACACAAACTGCCAGGATTCTTAGTCCAGGTCACAACAGAGCTAACAAACTAATGGGTTTATTATTAAAAAAAAAAAAAAAGTAGAACAGTGAACGGTAAAATTTCAAAACAGCAAACAGGAACAGGTAAAATAACAAGGATTTAATGTTAAATCTAACTGAACACTTTTTACTATCTAAATAGTGTCTGGGGAGAAAAGAAACTGCTTATAGGAGTTGAATAGGGTCTCAATGCCGAGGTCTACTCCCTCCACGCTCCCAACTGAGCACATTCCAGGCTAGGTCTTTGGCTTCAGCGCCAATCAGAGCGTTAGCACTGAGGATGTTTGGCCAATGACACTGCAGGTTACGTTTCTTCTCAGGAGTTTTCCTCTTTTCTTTGGGGAAGGTAAGCTACAAAGAAAACGGAACTCTACTACAGCTATAATGCAGAGGTCAGACACCATCTGCTGGCCAATCAAGGGAAATACCCTGAAGGGAAGAAAAGCGTTGTAGGGCAGCATTACAAACCCCAAAGCATGAAAGTCCCCAGTTTCACCACACTAAACATCTCCAAGTAAAAGAAATAAAGCCACTAATGGGGGTCGTTCAAGGCTGCTTTCTTTTCATTCTTCGTCTGTGGGATTCTAGCCCTAGGTTCCATGTTCAATAACAGTTTCTTTCACTTGCTATGCCATTCTACCACTTGCTTCTTTCTATTAATTCATATTTTATTGTTACATTTGTTCCCTGCGCTTTCCCACTCATGGCAGGCTCAATGCGGCTTACATGGGGCAATGGAGGGGTAAGTGACTTGCCCAGAGTCACAAGGAGCTGCCTGTGCCTGAAGTGGGAATCTAACTCAGTTCCTCAGGACCAAAGTCCACCACCCTAACCACTAGGCCACTCCTCCACTGTTGCTACTCTTTGAGATTCTACATGGAATGTTGCTATTCCACTAGTAACATTCCATGGAGAAGTCGGCCCTTGCAGATCACCAATGTGGTCGCGCAGGCTTCTGCTTCTGTGAGTCTGACGTCCTGCACGTACGTGCAGGACGTCAGACTCACAGAAACAGAAGCCTGCGCAGCTTTCTACATGGAATGTTGCTAGTGGAATAGCAACATTCCATGTAGAATCTCCAATAGTAGCAACATTCCATGTAGAATCTCCAATAGTAGCAACAGAATCTCAGTACTAGCAACATTCCATGTAGAATCTCCAATAGTAGCAACATTCCATGTAGAATCTCCAATAGTATCTATTTTATTTTTGTTACATTTGTACCCCGCGCTTTCCCACTCATGGCAGGCTCAATGCGGCTTACATGGGGCAATGGAGGGTTAAGTGACTTGCCCAGAGTCACAAGGAGCTGCCTGTGCCTCAAGTGGGAATCGAACTCAGTTCCCCAGGACCAAAGTCCACCACCCTAACCACTAGGCCACTCCTCCACATTAGTAGGCGATTAACCACTGATAATCTCTGATCTCATACTAGCAAAATGCAAATTACATGAACTGTATCTAAATCCTGGAATTGATACTATACAGTTTATGGCCTGTATTGATACCAGTTTAACCTTAATGAATAGGCGTAAAATGTTATCTCCTATGTAAAAGAAATTATGCTCTATAAAATGATTTCATTGCAATGTTTGAATCCCTAGAAAAAAGCTATTCTAAAAAGTGCTTCCACAAGAAAGAGAATTGGAGGATTGTTACTGGTTTGTTGGCACCATATGGTCTTGCATTGAAGTCTTGCAGAACTGTATATTGCTGGCCTCAACAAGGAAGAGATAGACACTTCTCTGTAACCCCCAAACAAGCCATATTTCAACTGTAAACTGCAGTGGTTTTTATTACCTCTGTTGAGCTTCTGATTTTCTACACTTGCAGGTATTGGCCGCGCCCACTGAAGCTGAGTTCGAAAATGCCACCCTACTTGAGGCAGTGAGGACAATCGATGCCAGTGGGAAACCATTTGGAAGACCACAGAATACATGTGACCCCCCCCCCGGCAATGAAGGTCAATGATGTCCTATGGAAGGCCTGCACATGTTGCAATCCTGAACATGGGTTGGGGGTCACGACCCACAGGTTGAGCTTCAATATTTTCTGGATATCTTCCAGCTAATAATCTAGTCTTTCATTGATGACTTTATGCCTTAAGCTCCTTCACATTAGAACAAATTCTCTTGCATCTTAAAATTTGTAAGTATGGAAAGGTGTTTTTTTAAATAGATTGTAGATGACCTACTGCTATAATGCAGGACATAGGCGGTCGGTGGCCCAACTATTTGGGGAGGCTAAAGGGGGTGGGGCTTACATCCATAATTGTCTGACAACACACAGAAAAAAAATAAGTACAAATAAAAGTCATCACAAACAAAATAAAAGAAAACCAATGGACTGCATTAGGGGCTTAGAGCCCATTTAGTTATGTTTAAACAAAAAAGACTCTTTTGTTTAAACATAACTAAATGGGCTGCGATCTGCATGAAACAAAATATTCATTTTTTTATTTTGACTTAAAGCCTGCCTCAGAGTCAGCACTTACCTCGCAATGTGTGCTGCATGCCACAATTTTCTTTTGAATTTATTATGGTCTTCTACCATCGAAGCGAAGGAAGTGGATGGAAACTCTTAGCCAGCCTTGCCTTCTCAGTGACGGCCCTGCCCGCGCGTTCCTGACTTTGCGGAAGTTGCATCATGATGGGAGCGCCCTCGTAGGGAAGGCTGACTGGCTGAGGGATGAAGGCAGCGGATGAGTCAGCGCGAATCGACGATTAAGGCGGGAGCACTCAGGAGTCAGGACTCGATCATGTCGGCAGGGCAGCAGCCGCCAGCCCTGAAGGCTGAAGAGACTGAGGCGCGTGGGGGAGGGAAAGAGGAGAAATGGGGCGCAGGCAGCACTGCAAAGAAGAGAGAGGAGTCAGGACTGGTTGGAGGAGAAGAATGGAACGGAGAAGAATAAAGACGGAGAAACAGCTGATCCATCCTGCTCCTGTTGTTGAGAACTTGTGGCTGCCAGCTGGGGAGGCTTAGCCTCCCCACGCCTCTTATACCGGGCGCCTATGAGTACCCTCCACTGGCAGCAGTTTGGTTAGAGGATTCCCGCACAGCTTAGAGCAGCCATTCCCAATCCAGTTTCCGGGGCACACCTAGTCCCATCGAGTTTTCAGGATATTCACAATCAATATTCATGAGTTAGACATGCATGCAGTTGAGGCAGTACATGCAAATCTAACTCTTGAATACTCATTGTGAATATCCTGAAAACCCGACGGGACTAGGTATGCTCCGAGGACTGGGTTGTGAATGGCTGGCTTAGAGGGAACACGGTAAAAACTTTAACATCTACAGTTACCAATATCAACCCATCCACTACTGAAGGAGTAGCCTACAGTTGGAGCAGATATTGGGCAAATCACTCAACCCTCCATTGCATCAGGTACAAAGTTAGATTGTGACCCTCCAGGGACAGGAAAATACATAGTGTACATGAATGTGACTCATCTTGAGCTACTAGCGAAAAAGGTGTCAGCTAAATCCACTTGTTTATCATGTTCACTTAATAATCTCAAAAACGAGCTGTATTACGAAGGTACATCTTGAACAAAAGGGTTAAAAAAAAAACTAATTGACAAAATTAATGGTTTGAGGAGTACAGACTTCCTAGCTGATACTATTGGACAACCAAGAGGAGATACACGTCTTTATGAATCTTGGGAAATGAACAATTGTCAAAAACTGAATTATTGATTAGTAACAGATCCTTTTTGTAAACTCACCATAGTGGTTTAACGAATCCTGTAATCAAATTTGAAGGATTGTATGATAACCTTTTGCATCCAGATCATGCAGTTGTTGATATGGTTCTGCCAAATAATCAACAGTGTTCAAAACAGCAATTGTGCCTCCTTTCGTGACTTATAAGATGGGAAAACTTCATAGCATCGTACTGGTCTTTGGACAGGTTGTGATGAATATTATTTCTTTTTCTTCTAAACCCTTTCAGTGTCACAAAGCACCCAACGTTTAAAGCTGTCTAAAGTAGAATCTAAAGGCCTGGCAAAAAAAACAATTGGATTTAGGTCTGAAGATCGAATTTGAAAACCCAAGAGATGGATGTTCAGAAAAAAAAACAGTGTACCACCCGATCACTCGTGTCCATAGGAGCCAACTTTTCAAAATGATTGGGGGTGCTAAACCAAATGGAAGTTACCCTTCCCTTGACACAGTCAAGGAGTTTGTTCAATATTGGGGGAGCTCAAGCACCCACGGCACCCACAGAGCCGGCTCCTATGCTCGTGTCCACCTCAGTGCTGATATTCAGTTAAAGTGCTGCTGAAAATCACCACTAACCGCTCCTGCACTGTCTGGTTAGTGCCAGGGCGGAGCTCGTACTTAACCAGTTAGCTCTTTGCCTGGATTGTTCTTATGATAAATTTAAATCTGGCCTCAAAACGTTTCTCTTCAAGGATGTGCATAACCACTGGCCTTATCGCTACCGCTCCATGATTCGCTTGGGAAATGCTGTGGAGCAACGGTGCTGTCATACTCCGCAGAAATATATGTCTTTTCTCCTGTTATATACTGCACTTCCTTTCTTTTATCTGCTAACTTGATTTTTGTAAACCACTCTGAAAGGTCCCTCAAAGGCCCTATATCAAATACCAATAAACTTGAAACTTCAGGAAGTGGCTAAAGCTAGGACAGCAAAAAGCAACTGCTAGGCCCAGACCCTTCTCTCCCCCCCCCATAGGCCCCCCCCCCCGGGCCTTCCTTGATGCCCACTCACTAGGGGTTGTGGTGGACATTTTGAGGTCAGACCTAGAACAGGCATTTGTAGACCACCAGAGAGCTTTAAGGTAGGCTGGGGTGGGGGTTTTGGGGGTAGGGGGTAGATGAATCGGCCTGGGCCTAGTGGTTGTTTCAAGGGAGGTGGAGGGAGGGGGATTGGAGGGGCTGAGGCCCCTCTTTCAACCTATGTGGGCCCTTGTTGAATATCAGCTGGAACCTGCATGATCTCCAGTGTCCATTGCCGTTTCAATTCGCCCTGGATACTCAATGCCGGTGCCTGGACATGGCCTGGAATTGAACATCTGGGGCTAATTCTTCCATGGCTGAATATTGACCGAAAAGTGTTTACAGATCTGATTGAGTTGGAAATGTATGTATTTTTATATAAACACACACACACAATGAGGGCAATTTCCGAAAGCTATTACTAGAGTATATAGACTACTTGAAAAGTGCTCATCCACCTCACTTCTGTACATGCTGATGGTTCTTTGACTTTATGAGGCTGTTTGACCCTATTGTTTTATTTTAACTGTAGCCTCTCGGTGCTACCCTGGGCAATCTTCTATTCTGCCTAAGGGTTAGGCCGGCCCTGTTTCTATCCTCCTAACACTACCCCACATATTAACTGCAAGAGTAATTTACCAGTTAGTGGTATCAGAAATGATTTATCTGCTGCAAGAATGAAGCTTCAAATACTGCCCTTAGCTGGGAATCTGATCATTCAGATGTTTACGCTGACAGAGGTCCAATCCCAAATGCTCCAATTTCAGAATTATTGTCTCACCTTTTAAACTTTGGTTCGCTGCTAGAAACAGTGACCTTTGAGACTGAAGTGGGTGCATGGGTTCTTTTTTTTTTCTGAGCCCTTAGGTGAAAAAGCTGCGCACATGCAATCAATCTCTTCATTTAGACTGAGCTGAAAGTCTCTTGCTGGGTCTGGGCACCTTTAAATGTCAAACTGAGCCATCCTGCCTGATTTATCGATATGTTTCATACTCTCTAGTGTCGCCATGAACAGCAGAGAAAGGATTAATGAAAATGGAACCTCAATAAAACCCCCACAAACTCTGGTCTCTAATAAAAGATCTTCAGCTTTATCAGAATAATACTGAGGTCCTAGAAGGTTAAAGAAACCAATAATGAACAGCAGGGCATAGCCACAGGAGATCGGAGCCTTTGGAAGGACATTGACTTAACTGTCAGGATGTACTGCAGAGTCAGGGCCTATCTTATAGTCCATGACTACAGGTTCTGGATTGGTCAACTCTAACGCAATTACAACCCTGCTATTTGGGCCCGACAAGCTTTATTTGAGTAGGATACTTGAGCAGGCCAGCAAAGAAGATATGGGCTTGATATTCAAAAGCAGTTATCCATATAACAGCAGCCACTTTCCCCCAAATTCTATGTCCCCATGCACACCTCGACCCAGCATCTTGAAACATTAACACCTCAGCTAAAAAATAATAATAATAATAATGGAAAAAAATCGGGCATATTTAACCAAGTAATGTTTTGTTGTCTTGTAAATGAGGGTTGGGTACAGGAATGGGAAAGAAAGCTGTGGAAATGGTGAGAGGACACCGGGATGGTACCAATATGATGGGGGTTGGGCAGGGTTACCATATGGCTCCAGAAAAAGGAGGACGGATTGAGCCAGCCGGGTTTTACTTCCATTGCTTTCCAAGCAATGGAAGTAAAACCCGGCTGGCTCAATTACTTCCACTGAAAGCAATGGAAGTAAAACCCGGCTGGCTCAATCCGTCCTCCTTTTTCTGGAGCCATATGGTAACCCTTGTGCGGGGATGGGGACCAGATTATGTCCCTGTGTCACCGAGGGGGTGCTTGCTGCCATATGTCTTTATTCAATGCTGTCACATCTGTGACAGAGTTGAATATATGTAAAATATTTAAGTGCCATGGCCAGCGTTTATAAAAAAAAAAAAACCCCAAACACTGACCATATTATGGTCTCTGCAAAGATCACAGTGCAGAGACTTTGCTGTTATTAAGTTTTGATATTAATAGGTTGTTTTTTGATCAAGGTCTATAGCTTATGCTGGTTTTACTTGATATAATGGCTGTTTTACACATTGTATTGTATGATTTTAATATCTCGGGGGTCCTTTTACTAAGCTGCGCCGAAAAATGGCCTGCGCCTTTTTTGGGGTCAAAAATAGGTTTAGGCCTGAGACCTTACTGCCACCCATTGACTTAGCGGTAAGGTCTCATGCGTTAACCGGGTAGTAATCATCAGCGTGTATACATTGCTGATTACTTCCCGGTTAGCACCACATGGCAGAAAATAAAAAATATTTTTGGACGCTCATATCAGATGCGCGTAAAAAATGGAATTACCGCCCAGGGCTCATGGTATCCGGGTGGTAGTTCCAAATTGATGCTCGTTGGACGTGCCTAGGTGCCTACATGCCTTAGTAAAAAGGCCCCTCTGTTAAAATATTTGGGACAAGCTGGTACACTCCTGAAATGCAGTGACATAGGAAGGGCGGTGCGGTGGGGGCGGTCCGCCCTGGGTGCACGCCGTTGGAGGGTGCAGAGAGCAGCCGCGCACCTATCGGCTCCGCTGGTTCCCTGCCGTCTCTGCCCCGGAACAGGTTACTTCCTGTTCTGGGGCAGAGGGAGCAGGGATCCAGTGGAGCCGACAGGTGCGCAGCTGCTCTCTGCACCCTCCAACAGCCAAGAATGCACCCGGGGGGGGGGGGGTTGATGCGCTGGGGAGGGGGGTGTCATTCTGCCGGTGGGGTGTCATACTGCATCCTAGGAGGACGGACACTGCTGCACCCGGGGGGGGGGGGGGGGGGGGGGGTGCGCAGCGGCGATCCACCCCGGGTGGCAGCCGACCTAGGAACGCCACTGCTGAAATGGTTTCTCTCTTTTTTTCTTGGCACAGATTTGAAAGATTTTTTTATAAGAACTTCAAGTTCCTCGTGTTTTTTTTTTCACTTCTTTCTGGAGTGCCGCAGGGATCAGTACTGTCTACTCTGCTTTTCAACATTCTCTTGTAACCCATTTGTGGAGTCCTGTCATGTTTAGGCGTTTCTTACTGAATTTACACTGATGACATCCAGCTCTTTTTTTCCCCGTTGGAATTCAGTTGATGAAGTACTGGTTATGCTTTCTGAATATGTTCTGCAGGCTCAGGAGTGGATGTCTAGCAGTGATGGTTTGCAGCAGTCTCAGGGGCGTAGCCAGACAACAGATTTTGGGTGGGCAAGGGCAAGAAGTGGGTGGGCACCAAGTGTTCTCCCCCCCCCCACCCCCAAAATATCTCAGCTGGAAGGAAAACACTTCTTTCCACCTTGGTAGCCTACAGCAGGCATGCGCTGAAAACTGAGCATGCGCAGGTGCCGGTATCGTGGAGAGCATCGTTTTCATTACCATCAGGGGGAAGTCTTCAGCCGGCGGAGCTTGGGATCCCCACCAGCTACCGCTAAACGTGTGCTACTGTTGGGTGGGCCTGAGCCTGAAGTGGGTGGGCCCTGGCCCACCCAGGCCCACCTGTGACTATGCCGCTGGCAGCAGATCTCACATTGTAACATGCCCTTAACAAGTAAAGATAGGTGAGACCTCAGTGCTACTAGTAACTCAGGTGTTACTCTTGATTTATCTTTGTCAATGAAAGCAGCGCGGGAAGCCCCAGTTTTATAACTGAATCAGGATGCCCTGAATCCATTATGGAATCCTAGTGCAAACCTGCTTCGGTGTGTCCAAAAGGAAGATGTGCCTGTCTACAAGTCAATGGCAGGCATCACGGGTGAGCCTAAAAGCATCACTCAATATGCACATTTGATGGCATTCTAAGATGCACATGGCTCACCCATGCCCTGTCCACATGGACACCCTAAGATACTTACATGCAATATTACAGAATAGTGTGCAGTGTATTAGACAGGCGCCCCCTTGTGCACGCCATTTCTAGAATTGCCTTTATAATTGTTTAGGCTCCACGTATTCCCCTGGATTTTATATTTGGTGAGTAGAATCCTCTAAAGAACAAAGAAAGTGGTAGTGGAGACAAAAATTCACTCACTTGAGTATAAACAATTCACATTCCCCACAGAAAATAGTAAGAATAATCTGAAAGTCTACTTTATTGAGGTTAATGGTAGGGAAAAGCCTCAAGGAGCTCTTGACTGACAAGTCTACAGAGCTACATATGATCCACTCACTTGAGTATAATTTATTATTTATTCATATTATTAAATTTATTACAAGCAAAAATCTTGTGCAGGAAAGTATCCGTTTAACAGTAACATACTCAAACATAATAAAAAAAAAAAGAAAAAGTGAAAGAAAAAAAGGAAATTCCTCACATTTTCAATAAAGGAGCAATACTCAAGTCCATAAATTCAGATCCAAGATTTCGGAAAACAAAGGGAGAAAAACATTACAAAGGAAAAAGAACACAGGATATGCAAATTCCACTAAGCAGAGTTATTATTTATATTTTAGCGCTTTTCCACTTTTACTGAGGCTATAAGTGCCGACACATGAGCAGGTTCTGTAAATACATATTTTTTGTCCCTAAACTTTATTATGCACTTGCAGGGGTATCTTAAAAAAAAGGTACCCCCCAAGTGCAGAATTTCAGGCCTAAGGAGCAGAAATTGTTTCCTCCGTCTTCTTGTCTCCTTAGAGACATCCGGAAATAATAGTACCTTAAAACCTAAAAAAGGTTTATCCTTATTACGAAAAAACAGACGAAAAATCCAACTCTTATCTGGTAACAATGCGACTGTTGCCACTAATGTGGCTGCAGTCGCTAGGTCAGTGTCCGAAGTCTCCAACAAAAGTGAAACATCTAATGGAGCTTCAGGTTGATTTAGGTCTTTCCCAAGGATATAATAAGCCATAGTCATTGGTGGTAAATTTTGTTCAGGAATTAATAGTATTTCGCGCATATAGCGCTTCAACATTTCCAAGGGAGCAACATTTTGAAGTTTAGGAAAATTGACGAATCTAAAGTTACAGTTTTTAGTATAATTGTCAAAGATTTCCATTTTAACCCTTAGGCTCGTCAAATCTTTAATCATAGTAGGTTGTACTGTTTCAAATTTCATAATTCTTTGATCCATTTTAACAACTTTATCATTCAAGTCTTTTATCAGCTCTTCTTTCTTTTGTAAGTCTTTTTCCAAGGTTTTTAATTTAGGTAATACCTCATTAGACTGTTTTAGGAATAACTGCCCAAGGTTAGAGACTAAATCCCACAAAGCTTCTAATGTAACCTCCTGGGGTTTAACCAGGAATTCTGTAGGAATTTCAAACCTTACAGTTTGCTCAGATGTGGCACTCTGTTCCCCAGAACTTCTCTCCTCAATTCGCGGCGTTTCCATGGGCAAACTGCCCTCCAGTCCGGCCCCAGATGTGATATCAGCTTCCATTCGGCGTTCTTCTGGGCCCCTACCCTCTTCCGGGGTGGACCCTGTCGATTCCTCGAGGAACGAACTGGCGCCGAGCGGTTGAGGAGGAGGGGTGCGCTCGGCGGGGCTCAGGGTAACATCGAGGCCAGGGAGCGCCGAAATCTCTAATTCGCCGGCGTCTCCCACTGGCGGCATTCCGCCTTCTTGAATAACTCCCTGGGGTCTCAAATAACGATCCAAAGGACCAGGTAAGGAGGGAGTTAGCGGGGAAGCTCTGACCGCTAATCTCCCTCTCCGTTTAGGCATTTTTTTTTTAGTAGAGAGATCGAGACCCGCTACTGCTTAGTGAGTCGCGGCCATCTTGGTCGTGCCTCACTTGAGTATAAACAATTCACATTCCCCACAGAAAATAGTAAGAATAATCTGAAAGTCCACTTTATTGAGGTTAATGGTAGGGAAAAGCCTCAAGGAGCTCTTGACTGACAAGTCTACAGAGCTACATATGATCCACCTGACCTAGCCTTTTGGTCAAAACAGGATCTCTTCCTCATCATAGGCAATAAACCTTCCCATAACCCTCAATTTATTTATTGTATTTGTACCCCACATTTTCCCACCTTTTTGCAGGCTCAATGTGGCTTACAGAGTATGGAAATGAAAACGTCGTTACATGATTTGAAAGAACAAAAACAGTCAATCATAAGCTGAGGTGAAAGAGGAATTCAGATGGAAAGGTGTTAGGTAAGGTCGTGTGAGAGGTGTTGTAGGTGCCTTATGTAGTTTAAGGAATGATATGTTTCATTGAGGGTGACTTTTGTAGGCTCTGTTGAAGAGATGTGTTTTCAGAGCTTTGCGAAAGCTTGTTAGATTGGTTATGGTTTTCAGGGCCATGGGTAATGCGTTCCAATATTGTGTGCTTTTGTACACAAAGGTAGTAGCATACGCCTGTTTGTATTTCATTCCTTTACAGCTGGGGAAGTTCAGGTTGAGGAATTTGCGGGCCGATCTTTTGGCATTCCTGGGTGGTAGGTCCACTAGGTTTAGCATATAGAGTGGGGCATCAATATTTAACGTTCAACAAAAAATGTTGTGCATTCAGTTACAAAAATCCATGCCTCGTGTCATGGGAAAAATCTCCGGGCTCAAAAGCAAAACTCAGCTACTAGTTATTGCTTCCAGTTGATCAAAGTTAGTTGAAGACTAAATCGCTCGGAGATAAAGATGACTTAGCTCAACAGAAATTGTCTTTCCTGCCGTCTCTTCTCTTGCTTGACAGCCAGCAAATTCCCGGATCGACGATGGCCAGCGTTTCGCTAATGCCTTATAGCACAAAGCTTCTTCAGGGTCCATACGCTGGCGGAAAAATGATAGCTCCCCGGCTTGATTTCTCTTTCCACCAGTCTATGGACCCTGAAGAAGCTTTGTGCTATAAGGCATTAGCGAAACACTGGCCATCGTCGGTCCGGGAATTTGATTTCTGTGAAATATGAAACATACATGTGCAAGTACCGACACTTAGCTGTGTTTGTTGTCCGGTTGACTGCAGTGGTGTTTTAGATGTTGACAATTACAAAATGTGTGCTGCTGCTGAACATAACCGGCACATACATGTCATTCCTTCTGAGTCGGCAGATCCTCTTCTAAAATCCTGACTTGGATTCTCAATTCTGATTTGTACATTCTTTCTAAAATCTGCCTTCATGGGCATGTACATAAGTACATAAGAATTGCCATACTGGGAAAGACCAAAGGTCCATCGAGCCCAGCATCCTGTTTCCAACAGTGGCCAATCCAGGTCACAAATACCCGGCAAGATCCCAAAAAAGTACAAAACATTTTATACTGCTTATCCCAGAAATAGTGGATTTCCCCCAAGTCCATTTAATAATGGTCTATGGACTTTTCCTTTAGGAAGCCGTCCAAACCTTTTTTAAACTCCGCTAAGCTAAGTCATGTTATTTATTGGATTATTAAAAAATTTTCTATACTGCTAAACTTAAGGTAATCAAACCAGTTTACAATAATAACAACAGCACTCAAAAAGAGACACACTCCGAGGAAAACCTTGCTAGCGCCCGTTTCATTTGTGTCAGAAACGGGCCTTTTTTACTAGTATATATATATATTTATCAAATAATTTGGAAGATATAATGGTTGGAATGGGTATGGACTGAGCACATTTAAACACGTATCACATAGGGTATACACAAAAAGTAGCACATATGAGTTTATCTTGTTGGGCAGACTGGATGGACCATGCAGGTCTTTTTCTGCCATCATCTACTATGTTACTATGTAAAAGAGAATAAAGAAAGGAACTCAATTAATATATAAGAAAGGTACAAACATTCAAGACCAAACATACTTAACAACCAGAAAGTTAAGATTTCCCCGGAGACGTATCTGTAAAGTCAAAGTCCGAAGCTCATAACATATCCAAATCACTAACCTCCAACCCAAATGCTAAAGGAAAATATTAAGATTTCAACAAACCTTTGAACTTCTTGAAAGAATACTTTGAATATTTTCACTGCTGTAATTTATTCTTGCTGTATACCACTTTGAGTGAATTCTTTCAAAAAGGTGGCAAATAAATCCTAATAAATAAATAACTAAAACATTCTGCCCTAATATTACTAGGTAATTGATTCCACCACAAAAAAAAAATGCCTTCTCTCTTGTGGATTCCCACTGTGCCCTATAAAGAGGAGGTACTTTCAGTCTTTGAGCCAACACTGATTTAAGAGCCTTCCCAGGAACATAGGGCAATACCGTAAATGCAAGATAAGATGATGCTTCTGTATATAAGACTTTATGAGTGGGAATTAATTTAAATTGTGGGCTATACTGTACTGGCAACCAATGGCAAACATAGTAACATAGTAAACGACGGCAGAAAAAGACCTGCATGGTCCATCCAGTCTGCCCTACAAGATAAACTCATGTGCGCTACTTTTTGTATATACCTTACCTTGATTTGTACCTGTCCTTTTCAGGGCACAGACCGTGTAAGTCTGCCCAGCACTATCCCCGCCTCCCAACCACCAGTCCCGCCTCCCACCACCAACTCTGGTACAGACCGTATAAGTCTGCCCAGCACTATCCCCGCCTCCCAACCACCAGCCCCGCCTCCCACCACCGGCTCTGGCACAGACCATATAAGTCTGCCTAGCACTATCCCCGCCTCCCGCCACCGGCTCTGCCACCCAATCTTGGCTAAGCTCCTTAGGATCCATTCCTTCTGAGTCACTTGGTCAAATTTATATGCGTTGCCAAGCAAACATATGACAGCATTCTTCAATGTTCATAAAAGAAGTGAGTGTAATGTTTGCATAATCCAACTTAGACATTACAAGAGCATGTATCAGAGTATGTAAATCTGTTTCATCACACAATGGCCTATTGTGTCTGGAATGTTATATTGTCATATAAGTTCTAATGTTTATATGTAGTTATTTTCAGTGTTGCACTGTTTCTTGTCTAGTGGATGGCAGGCTACAAATACTTTCAAATAAATAAATATTGACCCGATTATGTCTCCCATTTATTATAGGCAGGCAAGCAGGGAAGTAGAATGTTTCTTTTTTGTTTTTTTCTTGCACAGAGCTGAAAGCAGCCTATTCTCGGTTTATACCATTTTCCCATTCACCTATCAATCAAAGTCTTTTCTGAGCCTTTATTCCATTAGATCTGTCACTCCAGCGCTTGGTGTTTTCATGTTCTGTCACTGATTCCTCTACTTGGTAATATCCGAGTGAAGTAAAGTCATCAAGGTAAAGCCAGCGTATTTTTAGTCCCAAATTGTCTCATTATTGTTTTCTTTTAGCAAATAGCAGTAACTATGTAAAGCATATTTATTTCAGACATGTCAACCCTTAGGTGCCTGACAATTGATTTGAGGGCTCCATGTAGCAAACTCTTGCATTCCAGTGCATTGAAATAGTTCATCATTTAAGCAAACAGTATCAACTGTTTAAACGTTTCTGTTTCATAAAGAATGTTGAAACTGTAGTTTTGTCCTTCAGCTCTGGCCCCTGTTGACACCATTTAATTTAATTTAATATGGCATTTATAACCCGCTTTATTTATTTAAGTTACATTTGTACCCTGTGCTTACATGGGGCAATGGAGGCGCTACAAAGAACTGACGAGTGCAGCACAAGCATTCAGCGCCGAAGTCTCAGCTTACAGACCGTTGTGAATCTGTTGTGGGCAATTAACCCGAGTCCCTGACGAAAGCACTGAAACCCGCGGCGTCGGGCGCAATAAGGGGAAGCCTAAGTGGATTTCAGCAGTGAGAGACACGGACACGACTTTAAGAAAAGATAAGTTTTTTGTTTAGAGCACATGTAGTTTGAGCACTTCTTATGTTTTCGCAATAGCACCTCAAAATAATGAATCAAGGGACAGCCCAATGAAGAGATGCTATGCCACTAGGCAAAAGAATTTATGATATTGCCTATTAGTGGTATCTTCTGAGGGTTCCCTTACACATATACATATATATAAGAATATACCACACTATGAATATGTTTTACGTCATAATGTGTAAGGAGACAAAAAATTCAAGGTAGGGCTATTTGCAGACAGTTAGTTCCTATCTTTGGTTTTGTAGATTATTTGGTTTTGTTTACCAAAGAGTATTTTTTTGGGGAGATTTTTAGTGGTTTCAAGCTAGTGGAATAGCAACATTCCATGTAGAATCTCCAATAGTATCTATTTTATTTTTGTTACATTTGTACCCTGCGCTTTCCCACTCATGGCAGGCTCAATGCGGCTTACATGGGGCAATGGAGGGTTAAGTGACTTGCCCAGAGTCACAAGGAGGTGCCTGTGCCTGAAGTGGGAATCGAACTCAGTTCCTCAGTTTCCCAGGACCAAAGTCCACCACCACTAGGCCACTCCTCCACTCACTTTACCGACAAGTTCTAAGTGGTTTACATTTAACAGTATGTTATCAAAAGATTAGCTAACATTAAGTAGTAATAACTTACAGTCGAATTGTTCAGCATACAGTAAACAACATTACATCTTACTAACTAGCTAGACTAGATACATGGTTGCAGGACGTCAGACTCGCAGAAACAGAACGAAGCCTTGCACCGGAAGAAGAGGACTTCGGCTGGCGGGGGTTGGGGTCCCCCGCCAGCAAAAGTAGCTGACGGCAGCGGCGGGAGAGGGTTAGCGGTGGGAGGGGGTCGAGAGGGTCGTCGGCGATGGGGTCAAAGTTGTTGTTGTTGTTGGTGGCGGTGGCAGCGGCAGCGGGGTCGGCAATGGCGGGGGGGGAGTTGGTGGCGCCGGGGGGGGGGGGGGCTAAAATGTGCCCCCTCACTTCGGGCTCTGGGCAGGGCCATCAGCAGGGGGGTCCAGGGCCAAATCTACGGGGGCCCAGGCCACCGTGGCCCCACGTAGCTACGCCACTGCGTGTAACTACTATGTTAGAATTGGTATTTAGCTCACATCATCCCAGTGACTAACTTTAGGTGACCTATAGAGAATTACCCCCATTGAGGGGCATTTTCCATATGACGTCTAAGTCCAAATTGAGATGTTTTGAGGAAAACATCTCAGAAAAACCATCTAGCTTACAGCCATAATCGAACCAGAAAAAGTCTAAATTTCTGGTTTGGTTATGGCTTTGAGCTACACGCTTTCAGACTGAACAAGTCCATCTGAAGGTACCATTTTCGGGAAAAAAAAAATGGCTCAGTGAAAAATGTAAAAAACAAGTCATAGGGATGTCTGTCTGGCAGCATTCCTAGTAAACTGGCCACACAGACATCCCAGCAGTGCAGAGGGACAGGTTAGCGGTCAGTGCAGTGGACTTCACATAAAGGGACCCAGGTACAAATCCCACTGAAACCCCTTCATATTGTACTTTGAGCCCTCCAGGAACAGAGAAAATCTACCGTATCTAAAGCTCCACCACTACAATAGCCCTCAGTAGGTATTTCGATGCTTCAGGAGGGGTCACATATCTGTACTGAAATTAAAGAGTTAAAGTGGGAATTGGACCTGGGTCCTGTGTCCACTACACTGACCACTAGGCTACTCCATCCACTTGCTTGCTGCTTTCTTAGGAATGGCCTCCACTGGGGGATTATGGGGGGGGGGGGGGGGTCATGCCTTAATCCCTCCAGTCGTCAGCTGGTCAGTTAGGATACCTCTTAGACTAAAACAGGTCTAGACAAAAACATACTTATTTTTTGCCCTGATCGATTTTTTCTATTCCATTATTGCTGGAAAACATCCAGATTTTAAGCCTACCAAAGTTACACCCAAAACGTTCCCAATATGCTCCCTTGGGATTTAGCCAAACTGCAGAGTAAAACATCCCAATTCTGAGGTTTGAAAATCGTAAAATGGACGTTTTATTGCAGATTATAGCCTGGTATGTTTGCATCCCATTCATGGGAACCATTGAGCCGCGTCTCTGTGATTGCAACAAGGTCTAAGTCCGCCTCCAACATCAGGGCTTGAAGGTCATGAACTTTATTGCTTAGACTGCGAGCATTTGTGGCCATCGCTTTCCATCTACATTTCCTGGTATGTGTTTCAACGTTTGTGATTTGGGGGTGTCTTTTCTCTTCGGGTACCTTCATATCTCTTTGTTCCACCTTCATTGCTTTTTCTTTTTCTTCCGCCTCAGTTCTATTTTCAGGAACACATCCAGATGTTTTTCTCTGTTGAAAATGAGTCCCACTGTGTCTTACAGTAACACGCGTGGACTGCGGAACTTTTCATTATTAGGGAACAGGAGAGGCTCTAAAGCTACATCTAATTCCTCCTTTTTAAAATAGATTTTCTATAGGGTAATTCAGCTGCCCGCAACTATTTAATCTGTATTCTTCTGTATCCTTCAGAGCTTCAGCCAAGAACCATCATGTGTTTTATGACAACTAAACCATTTGAAAGTGTACACTCAGGCCCAGATGCATTAAAGACATTGGTAATTCCCGTTCCCTACCGATTCCATAGCGAATCGGTAGGGAACGGGAATGCATCAACGATAGGGAATGCAAATGAGCTACTCATTGTAGCTCACTTGCATTCTCTAGTCCTTCGGTACCTGAGTCGGAGAATCGGGACGTCCCTTTAGATTAGGCTCCTCTTCCTGGTCTCTTCAGCCAATCAAAGCGGGCTTAGCTGGCTGTTGTCAGCGAAACGCGCTCTGATTGGCTGAAGAGACCAGGAAGAGGAGCCTAATCTAAAGGGACGTCCCGATTCTCCGGCAACCAGGAAAATATAAAAGTTTTGCTGTGGAGGGGCAGCGAAGACAAAATAGAAGGGGGGAAAAAACACCAGCGCCGGCAGAGCTAAAAAAAATGCGAAAAAAAAGACGTCTCTCAGAAGCGCAGGGAGAGTACGTCCTTAAAGGACGCCCCTCACATGCGCTCCCTGCTTTTTTTTTTCTTTTTTACCTTTTTTGGGGGCCCTTTTCCTTTCCGATTCCCTCACAGGAGCCCTAACGAGAGGTCAGACATCTCGTTAGGGTTCCTACGGTAAGGGAATCGGAAAAACGGTAGTGCAGCTCATTATAATGGGCTGCAATGGTAGTGCAGCTCATTATAATAGCTTTTCAATCATTTGCATTCCGTTTTCGTTGCCTGCTACCGTGGCAGGGAAAATGCCCTTAGTGCATGCCCGGGGTGAACTACTTGCGTTTTAAACTGGCTGGAACCAGTTTAAAACGCAAGTTGTGGGCTCGTTAGGTTTTGTGCATCTGGGCCTCAGAGCAGTTTCCCAAATTGCTCCTATTTCTCTTCTGCAGTCTGTAAGGATGAACTTGACTGCCCTACTCTCAGCATTCACAGTAATGGGTTGGATGAAAGTAATTAGCATAAGGGACACCTGCAGTGAGTCTGCTGTGGGACTTTAATTTCCATTCACCGGGTCTTTTAGTACCTATATGGGTTGGATGAAAGTAATTAGCATAAGGGACACCTGCAGTGAGTCTGCTGTGGGACTTTAATTTCCATTCACCAGGTTTTTTAGTACCTAAACATAGCAGTGCAACAATACTATTCTCTTACATATGTCACAGCTGGGAATAGTCCAGCAATTGTTTCTTTTGAAAAAGAAAAAAATAATTGAAACACTTCAGCAAAGAGCTGGAGCTTGAAGCCTTCCACACAGCTTTTCTACCTGACTATAGGACACTTGTCAGACAAATGTAAAATAAAAGAGGTTTCATGAGTAACTGATGGAGTCTACTTTCTGAGCTGTACACATATTTGATTTTATTATTTATTTTAGGTTTTGCTCACACCTTTTTTCAGTAGTAGCTCAAGGTGAGTTACATTCAGGTACTCTGGATATTTCTCTGTCCCAGAAGGGCTCACAATCTAAGTTTTGTACACCTGAGGCAATGGAGGGTTAAGTGACTTTGCCCAAGGTCAGAAGGAGCAGCAGTGGGATTTGAACCAACCACCTCTGGATTGCAAGACCTGTGCTGTAACCACTAGGCCACTCCTCCACTTGTTTTTCTTTAGGGTTCTACATGGAATGTTGCTACTGTTTGAGATTCTGCATGGAATCTTGTCACTCTTTAGGATTCCAGAATCTTGATATTCTTTGGGGTTCTACATGGAATGTTGCTATTCTTTGAGATTCTGAATGGAATCTTTATTTATTTAGATTTTGCTCACACCTTTCAGTAGTAGCTCAAGGTGAGTTACATTCAGGTACTCTGGATATTTCTCTGTCCCAGGAGGACTCACAATCTAAGTTTGTACCTGAGGCAATGGAGGGTTAAGTGACTTGCCCAAGATCACAAGGAGCAGCAGCAGTGGGATTTGAACCAGCCACCTCTGGATGTTGACTGGTGCGCTAACCACTAGGCCACTCCTCCTCTCCATGTGCACAAAGATGTCCAGAATATTACAACTGTTTGGGGGGGGGGGGGGTAACCTAAGAAAGTATTTGGAATGCAGGGCTTTTTTTGAGGGGGTACTTGGGGGTACTGAGTACTGGCACCTTTTCCATTGTCAGCTAAAATTGACCCATAGTACCAAAGTTTTAATGAAAGAGCTCAGGCTCTACACACAAATTCTGCCTTGTCATAAATTCTGTGACTGGTTGTAGGGGGCCCGGCTATTGTGGGATGGGTCCCTCAGTGATCACAATACCCCTGAAGGGTGGCTTGGCATTTGAGTACCGGCACCTTTTTCGCTAGAAAGAATACACTGTTAGAATGTAACCGGCTGCAACTCAACCAACCCCATGTAAGGAAGATAATTCATGAATCAGAGGATGTTCTACCAGAAGTGATGAATATGGCCCTTGGTCCCAAAGAGGCGATATGTAATTTGGGTGTAGTACAAGATAGCAAGCATACCGTCCTAATATCGAAGGTTGTATGTGTGCCCATTTTAGGTTACGGGTTTGTTTATCACAGAAGAAAGTTTGGACAATAGAACAGATGCTTGGAACAACAAAGATAGATTACTGTAATGCCTTGTTAGCAAGGCACAGCAAGAACTAACTTAAAAAGATTACAGTTAACACAAAATACAGCAGCATGGCTGCTAGTGAGCATACATAGGTATGATGTTGTTACTCCAATCCTATACCAGTTACATTGATTGCTAGTAGGTGCTCATACAAAATGAAAATGTTGATGTTAGTTTTTAAGGGACTACATAGAAGGTGGGCTGAACTATTGCATACATATGAACCGAGCCAGCCCTTGTGTAGTCGGTGCAAAGGTTTGTTATCACTGCCTTCCCTAGTTGAGGTGAAATTGGAGGCTACAAGCTGAGCAACATGTAAGTATTGTGTGCCAACTTTTGGAACTCATCAAGAAATAAAAAATGAAGGGGCCCTTGTACTAAGCTGCGTTAAAAAGTGGCCTGCGGTAGTTGTAGTGTGTGGCTTTCCCCGTGTGCCGAGGCCACTTTTAGTGTGTGTAGGATTATGAGCACAGGTCAAAAATGACAGAGGCTGACAAGCTACTCTGGAAGCTATCAGAGATTGAGATGTCTGTAATTTATTAAAGAACATGAGCCTGTGTAAACTGAGGAATTTATACCCTTAGGGGGCAAAGCAGGCCTTGGGAAATAAACTAGTATAAACAGAAGAATGTGATTTAGCAACTTAAGGGAAAATATATGGTGAGAACAGAGAATAGAATGATCTCTCAGGAAGATAAGTGCTGAAGTATGTGAAGCCTTGCTTAACACAAAAGGTATATAGAATCAGAGCATTACGTGGGAGAGGTAGAGGCCGACCACATGTTTGTGTCCCCTCCTCTCCACAAGAGAAACTAGCATTTGTAATTGTAACTTTACCTTGGTAAGAAATTAAAGAATTGCTTTTCTCATACGCTGGCCTTCCTATTCTTTTATCTCTCTAAATTGTGGGTGGCTGGTACATAATAATTTGGGGTAGTAGTAAAAAGAGCAGCCTTTTTAAAAACATATGGTGGTAAAATGGCCACATTTTTTCTTTTTTTCCCCTTAATGGCCACATGCGTGGGAGCCCTTACCGTCATCTACCAATTACCAGTGCTAATTGGTTGGTGCATGGCAATGCCTTCACACTAACCGATAAACGCAGGTAATGCCAACTCTCCGCCTATAAACACGCTCCCACGCTAAAAAAAAGAAACCCTATTTTTTAATGTGGGATTAGTGCGCGCTGATCAGTGAACTACTGCAGGATGCCTCAGCGCATCCCGCTGCAGTGCTTTTTGGTGCGCAGTAGGCACACACCAGTGCTAACCAGCACTTAGTAAAATGGCTCCAAAGTATCTTATTTATGTTTTAGGAAGATGGCTAAAGCATAGTTTTTTGAAAAGTGCTTCTGATAGATACTGGAAGATAATCAGAAGGCCAAGCAGTAGGGTGTTTAGGGCTAGTCGAGTACATATGAGCAGGAGAAATATATTTTATAGTTTATTATGTTATGATTGACTAGCCGTTAAGCCCGTTAAAACGGGCGAGATTTCCAGCTACCCTCCTTGCCGCCGCTCCCTCCCCCCTCCGTGCCGGGCCCCCTGCACTGACCTGACAGCGCCTCTCACCTCCGTGTGAAAGTGCTGCAGGCAGCAGCAGATCTCTGCTGCTGCCTGCAGCACTTCCACACGGAGGTGTGAGGCGCTGTCAGGTCAGTGCAGGGGGCCTCTCACCTCCGTGTGAAAGTGCTGCAGGCAGCAGCAGATCTCTGCTGCTGCCTGCAGCACTTCCACACGGAGGTGTGAGGCGCTGTCAGGTCAGTGCAGGGGGCCCGATACGGAGGGGGCGGGAGCGGCGGCGGGGATGGGGGGAGGGTGTATATTGGGTGCACGCGATGTTTGTTTCCAGGCTCCAGCGGCAGCGTCCGACAGTCCGACTCCGTTTCCCTCGCTGTTCCGCCCTCTGACGTCATCACGTCTTGACGCGAGGGCGGGACAGAGAGGGAAGTCTCTACTGCGCATTTGCAGGTGAGTCGCTCACTTGCCATTTATATGTTTGATTGTGTGTTTTTATTGTTTTGGAATGCCTAACAATTTGGATGTTTAACTACAGAAGGCAGGATATCAGGCACACCAACCTAACCAACTAAATACACACGGAGAATTCCAGAAGCCTCTTGACCTGAAATCTGGTGTGGACACCACATCCAAATGTTATTATTTACATACCCATGCATACGCAGAGTGATTTCATAAGACTTCTTCCCTCCAAAAAGTAGGGTGAAATAAAAGTTCCATGGTCACAAATAAGGAACCTAAGCAATTCTTTAATGAACCCAGCCCTAGAAAAATGACAGCAGCTGAAGCAACAGACTTGAATCCACCATTTCATTATCTTCAGAAAGCAGCCCTGATTTTAATACTCTCTGCTCAGCTGACTTCACAGGGAGCATGTCATGCCATCTTGAAGATTTCCTTTTGATAAATTGAGCTGTCAGAAACGTTTTTTTTTTTTTTTTTACCAGTTGTTGTGAAGTCAGGCACTGCATAGTGATATTTTTTAAAATCAGATGTAAATTTTACGTTTTATGAAGGCAGGTGTTTGGTGAACTCTGACAACTGCCGCTCGCAAGTCCTTCCATCTCTAATGTGAACCATCACATAGCAGTTTCATCAGTCTCTCTTGAACTGTCTAATCATTATCTGATGCTACCAGATGTTGACCTGTCACACTTCCAGCTGTAAATTTAAAAAGTCAAAGATTCTAGCGGAAAAGAAGAAAGTAACGTTAATGAGTGATATGAAGTCTGGTGCACGAAAATATGTTTGGCTTAGGATATGGGTGAGTAATATTAAGGAATGGTTTATTAAACAATTAATACAGAGGAAGAAAGTTCAAATCTTAGAAAAGGATTTGGAAGAAGTCTAGGTAATTGGCTGATAAGAAAAGGTGGTGATTTGAGGCTAATTGTGCAGCAGTGGGTGGCTAAGAGGGGACAGCCAGCTCCCGTGGTAACAAGAATGGGCACACGTGTGTGTGACTCAGGTGGAGGCACGTTCAGGGCCACAGGGCTGCCGAGAGACATAATCGGGCCTGGGGCAGAAGCAGACTGCAGCTAGCCGCTCCCCAACTTGCGCCGTTCCCCCTCACTCGCGCTGCCACTCCCGCCTGCCCACCTCTTACCTTTCTGTCTTTGCCTCCAAGGGGGGTAGGGGGTGGCCCATGTCTAGGCTGGCAAGCCACTTCCTGCATGCCTGCTCTCACGGTCTGTCCTCTCCTGCTCCTGTCTACGCCAGGAGTCAGCACCCAGACGACAGCATTAACGTGATATTGTGCTAATGCAATCAGCCAGGTCCTGGGCGGCACGCAGGAGCAGGGGAGGACAAACCCGGAAACAGGCAGCAAGAAGAAGCTTGCCGGTGCTGGGCCCGAGCTCGGGCCCCCCCTTGGAGGTCAGGCCCAGGGAATTTTGCCCCCCTGACCCTCTCTCAGCGGCCCTGCAGGGCCACATTTTGGGTGGCACACAGACAGAGTCATGATATACGTGTGGTCCCTATGAAACAAATGTTCTCACACATACTGTGCATGCACCCATATCCACCAGCTCTAGAGCACCAACAGATTTGTTGTTCCTTTTATTTGCTATTGACTGGTGGTTACGGTTTGCAAAAAAAAAAAGAGAGCTATTTTAGTGGCAGTTTTGAGCTTATGGAACAAGTTACCATAGAGCCTAAAAAAAAAAAAATTAGAGCATTCAGGCTCGACGCTCAAAACTCCGGCGCTATTCTGAATATCACCGTAAAAATACAGCCAGAACAGAGCAGAACAACGCCCTAATGCTCAATGCTAATGAGGTGTAAATATAGGCACGCTCATAGCATTGAGCATTAGGGAGTTCAGTGGGAGAATTGTGCTTGGCGCATGTGAAGAAGAGATCTGCGGTAAGTTCGGCTCCTGTGTACATGCATCTGGTTAAAATCCGAAAATGAAGCATATGTTGGTGTCTGTTTTCTGCACCCTAAATATAAGCATTTAAATTTTTTTTTGTTTAGCTTGGACCCATATGTAGATGCAAGAAACAGATGCCAATGTGTGCTTTCATGTGGGGCTGCTGTTTCTCATGACCTGCACTTAAGGGCTTGCAAGAGCTTCCTTCTGCTTCCCAAAGCAATCAAAACCAGCAGAATCACAAGAAAAGCACGAGAATCCGGGAAATCTTCTCTTCCAACACCCTAACGCTTGCTCCGACTTTTGCAGCGATAAGGCAGGTGCTCTTTTCTGTGCATTGGGGAGGAATACAAAATGACCTCATTTACATGAGCTTGACTACATTTGCATGCTGTCTGCGCTAGTGCCTGGTGCGCTCATTGTTTCCCACGCTAGACCCCTCTGCATTTACTTTTGAGCATCACCCCGATGGGAACTGAATTATCTCTGTTTTTGTAAGTCGGTGAAGCCGTGAGTTTGGCGCAAGCATTTGATCCTTAGAAATGGCAGTCAGTGCATTGAGGGTGGGTTCCATTCTGAAGATATTAGCATAAATGGATGAGTAGAGTAAGTCATATATAGATATATTCATTTATTTATTGCATTTGTATCCCACATTTTCCCACCTCTTTGCAGGCGCAATACCCTACCTTGATTTGTACCTGTCCTCTTCAGGGCACAGACTGTATAAGTCTGCCCAGCACTATCCCCACCTCCCAACCACCAGCCACGCCTCCCACCACCAGCTCTGGTACAGACTGTATAAGTCTGCCCAGCACTATCCCCGCCTCCCAACCACCAGCCCCGCCTTCCAACCACCAGCTCTGGTACAGACCCTATAAGTCTGCCCAGCATTTCCCCGCCTCCCAACCACCAGCTGTGGCACAGACCGTATAAGTCTGCCCAGCACTATCCCTGCCTCCCACCACCGGCTCTACGCGTGTGAAATGCCACTTGGCGCGTGTTTGAAAATAAAAATTATTTTTGGCCGTGCGTATTGGATGCACGCCAAAAATGAAATTACTGCAAGAGCCACGTGGTAGCCAGGCAGTAACTCCATTTTGGTGCGCGTTGGGCGTGCGTGGATGCTTACGTGGCTTAGTAAAAGTGCCCCATGAACAATGCCTGATTACTGACGAGTCACTGCCATGCAAGTCATTTCTGGGGGCATTGACATCAAAGGCAAAAAGAACCTGTTCTTGAGATGGTTGTGGAAGAGTAGCCTAGTGGTTAGAGAACTGGTCAGAGGTACAAACTTTAGTGATTTCATTATATATGTCTACATATGGGAAGCTGTCAAATAAAAAAAATCACATAAGTGCTTGCTATTGTTTTTATATAGCAATACCTTTATTGTCATCATAAGCAAACATAAAGGCATATAGAGCAGCACTGCAAGTACTGGAACACTGATAAATACATTTTAAACCCCGCCCCATCCCCTCCTAACGGAGAGAATGCTATTGTTTTGTTCTGACCAACATGGCGGCTAGCTCCGCCCACCGTCTTCAGCCCAGGCACTGGGCCAGATATGCTCCTGTCATTACACCTCCTTAGCAGGCGCGGAAGCAGGGGGGTGAAGGCGGGACGGAAGAGGAGGGTGCCGCGATTGGTTGAGAGAGTGGGCGGGTTGGCCCCTGAGGCGGTTTGCGCCAGTCGAATGGCTGAGAGCGGGGAGGGACGAAGGAGTGTCCACGCAGGCGCAGAGAGCGGGGGAAGGCGGGGTGGCGTCTGGCGTGGGTTTTTGCTAAGGAAACGGCTGTTGTTTACGGCAGTCGGGTCGCCTTTGTGTTTCTGCGCTTTTACCGTTATCCATTGAAGCTCAGTCGCTGCCGTGATGCCGACGCGCTGCAAGGTTGGTGAGGCCGTTCCCGGGCGAGTGGCTGCTCCTGGGGGTGTAGGACGAACGCCCCCAGCCTGCGCGCGAGGGGCGTAGCCAGACCTCACAGTGGGAGGGGGCCAGAGACCCAGAGGTTGGGGGGCACATTTTGAGTGCCCCCCCACTGCCTCGCTCCCTCACAAACAAATACCTTTGCTGGGGGAGGGGGGTCCCCCCACCCCCCACTGAAGCCTTCCTCAGCGCAGTCTCTAGCGCAGCCTGCCCCCTGCTCGTCTTTCTTCTTGCTCCTCCTGTGTACGCTGATGCTCAGCGGTCTCCGGCGCAGCCGCGTTCGCTGTCTGCCCCCCCCGCTCTTCTTTCTTCTTGCTCCTCCTGTGTCCGCTGATGCTCAGCGGTCTCCGGCGCAGCCGCGTTCGCTGTCTGCCCCCCCCGCTCTTCTTTCTTCTTGCTCCTCCTGTGTACGCTGATGCTCAGCGGTCTCCGGCGCAGCCGCGTTCGCTGTCTGCCCCCCCCGCTCTTCTTTCTACTTGCTCCTCCTGTGTACGCTGATGCTCAGCGGTCTCCGGCGCAGCCGCGTTCGCTGTCTGCCCCCCCCCGCTCTTCTTTCTTCTTGCTCCTCCTGTGTACGCTGATGCTCAGCGGTCTCCGGCGCAGCCGCGTTCGCTGTCTGCCCCCCCCCGCTCTTCTTTCTTCTTGCTCCTCCTGTGTACGCTGATGCTCAGCGGTCTCCGGCGCAGCCGCGTTCGCTGTCTGCCCCCCCCGCTCTTCTTTCTTCTTGCTCCTCCTGTGTACGCTGATGCTCAGCGGTCTCCGGCGCAGCCGCGTTCGCTGTCTGCCCCCCCCGCTCTTCTTTCTTCTTGCTCCTCCTGTGTACGCTGATGCTCAGCGGTCTCCGGCGCAGCCGCGTTCGCTGTCTGCCCCCCCCGCTCTTCTTTCTTCTTGCTCCTCCTGTGTACGCTGATGCTCAGCGGTCTCCGGCGCAGCCGCGTTCGCTGTCTGCCCCCCCCGCTCTTCTTTCTTCTTGCTCCTCCTGTGTACGCTGATGCTCAGCGGTCTCTGGCGCAGCCGCGTTCGCTGCCTGCCCTCCCCGCTCTTCTTCTTGCTCCTCCTGTGTACGCTGATGCTCAGCGGTCTCCGGCGCAGCCGCGTTCGCTGCCTGCCCCCTGCTCGTCTTTCTTCTTGCTCCTCTTGTGCACGCTGACTGAGCAAGAAGAAAGAAGAGCAGGGGGCAGGCAGCGAACACGGCTGCGCCAGAGACCGCGCTGAAGAAGGCTTCGGCTGGTGGGAGTTGGGGATCCCCCAGCCAAACCAGGGGCCCGGATGAAATTTGCGGGGGCCCCCGTGGCCCCCATAGCTATGCCCCTGCCTGGTGGTCCCTCGGGGTCTGCCTGCCACTGCAGTCGCCGCTTTCTCCTGTCCAGCTTTACATCCACACATTGTCCTGTTTTGATGTTAGCAAGACTCTTTCCACAATGCTTCAGCAGCGAATAGCAGCATGTAGTCGTGCCCAGTCTACCATGTCTCACCCCCCCTGCCCCCCCCCAACTCAAAAGGAATTGAGTACTTAGGGGCCATTCTGTTCCTCACCTCCAAAGCCACTGGTCTCACAGAGACGAACAATGTGTTGCTCCTACTTTGCAGGACACAATGTTGGCAGTCTTTCCTGGCCTTTACCTGCAAGTGTTTGCTTTTCTGTCTCTTGCAGCGATTAAGTGAATATGGCAGAAACTACAAGTGGAAGACCTCAAAGAGGTCAGAGCACCGCAGACCAGCCTCTCCCTTGCAAAAGTGCCCATCTGCTGGACTTCGATCGGATCAGTTGGGTGAGCTCTGATACTTAAGATCTTGCCCAAGCACTGACTTCAGTAGGTCTTTCAGATGAGAAATGAATACTTCACGTCATCTGCAAAGAGAAGGGTAGTTGTGTACCTTAGCTCTTGCACATAATTGAAAAAGTAGGGAAGGTGACCTAACTGAATAATTTGCTTTACACTTTGCCTGCACATTGTCTACGTTTTGGAGATCTGAAAATTAACTTTCACTGAATACGGACAGATTTATCTATAGGGTTATGAGTTGGCTCCTGATTTGCCTGTCCGAGCTAATCTGTCAGTTAAAATGTTCTATTACGTATTGTATCCACATTTCCAGGAATAACATGTATAGAATGTTTGTACGTTTGGGAAGCTTGCCAGGTGCCCTTGGCCTGGATTGGCCGCTGTCGTGGACAGGATGCTGGGCTCGATGGACCCTTGGTCTTTTCCCAGTGTGGCATTACTTATGTACTTATGTAAGTAGTATACTATGCCATACTTTGTATTATTCAAATATTTTTTTACTGCTCTAATTGTCTATTGCTCATGTTTGATTTATTTTTATTGTACACCGCCTTGAGTGAATTCCTTCAAAAAGGTGGTAAATAAATCCATCATTGCATATGCAGGGATTGGAAGTTCTCCTCACCTGTTTCCATTCCCTGAGAAAAGCAAGACCACAGGTCCTTGCATGCAATGAGGTAAAGTCAACAGGGATGCCATACAATACAAATTGCCTCTCCCTGGACACAGTCAAAGAGCTTACTTAATATTGAGGTGCTTGGCACCCAAACTAGTTGCAATGTCTGTTGAGCAAATTGGTTGCCAGGTAACAGCCCTATTTACTTAAGATGTAAAACATGTTTGCAAACATTGAAAATTTGGCATAAAGAAAATTAGTGCTATTATATATTTAACATTGTACTCTCTTTGATGAAAGGTGAAGCAATGGTTTCCATTATGAGTAGATAACTGAGGCAGTGTGACACGTCATAATGGTGTATCTGTTGGAAATTAATTATCCTTTAAGTATGTCAAACCTCCCCCCCTCCATGCAGTCATTCTTAATTCCTCATTCCTGAAGATATTATGGAAAGAAAAAGGTTAATTGCATTTCATATTCTAGTTATTGGTAACACAGTCAATATAATTGTTTTGCCTGTGGCATTTTGAAGCCTTTTTCTAATAAGTGATTTTTGTTCAGATCTATCATTCAAAAGGTTGTCAAAGTGATTGTACCTGCTTGTTGATACGGGAGTGTGATCTAGGATTGCCTGAATTCAGTACATGTCCTGCATGGTTCACGTTATTGGTGAGACGAAGCTGTACTATGACATCTGTTGTTGACTTAGCTGTGCAAGCTCGGATTTGGAAAAGCCACATGAAATCTATAATTAAAATCCATGAGGTAGTAGTTTGGCCTGTACTAGGTCAGCCATACAGGAGAATTGGTGAACAGCCTGCCCAACAGATTGTGGTAATAATAAAATGTTCCTTTATAGTGAAAATGCTGTTTTTCAAAGATATAACTGATTAGGTCTGTGGTGGAACGGAGGGATGTAGTTCATTCCAGTACAGACTTTATAATCTGTTGATTTTTGATGGGGAGAGACTTGGGGGGGCCCTTTTACTAGTGGTAGAGGTAATGCATGTGCCAAATCGGCTCTACCGCCAGGGTAGCATGGGCACCTGGTGGTAATTCCGAAGTTGGCACACATTGAGGCATATTTTCAAAGCACTTAACCTTCCAAAGTTCCATAGAAGGCTAAGTGCTTTGAAAATATGCCTCATTGTTTCCTCTGGTAGAAAATATAATTTTTTATTTTCTACCGTGGGGGGGGGGGGGGGGGGGGGGGAAATTCCCAGTAGTAATCGGCAGTGTGGCCACATGAGCACACGCTGCTTGATTACCGCACGAGTAGCGTGTGAGCACTTTTAGGTTAGTGGCTGGCAGTAAATAGCTCCATGCTACTTTTGATTTTACTTCACAGCCGTTTACTGCCCCCATTAAAAAAAACTTTTTTCCCAGCTGCGGTAAAAAAAAATGGCCGAGCACCAATTTCACTTGTGCACTCAACTGCAGGCCACTTTGAGGCTTATTTTCAAAGCACTTAGCCTCCCAAAGTTCCATAGAAACATATGGAACTTAGCCTCCCAAAGTGCTTTGAAAATATGCCTCTTTGTCTGTGTATTTGCATATGATAGAACAACTTTCTTATAACCAGCACTGCACATCTCATTGAGCATATATATGTATTTTTAAAACAGGAATTACAAAAGAACCAAACTTCATTTCAAAGAGAAGAGTTCCTTATTACAAAACACAGATTTCAAAGTCCTTTGAATGGAAAGGAGAGAATAACGCAGAAAAGAACTCAAGTATACCACCAGAATCCATAAAATTGCCAGTGGCACAGCACAGAGTTCGGGAGAACCAAGAAAACATTCCGACACCAGATGCACCCAGACTACTCCAAAAAACTCGTGCCCGTTCTGAAGACTCAAGAGTAAAATATGTTCAGGAAACTCCAGTGACCGATGGGGAAAAATTGCCGCCTTGTTCGGTAGTGGAGCAGAAAGAAGCAGATGCTGCTTCCAAAACAGACTTGGAAAAAGAAAATGGAGTAAGGATCTTTTAAATGCTATTTTTTTTTTTTTTTAGTATTATCTCAAATATTTCATGAATCTTGTTTCTTAAAATGTAATTGATTTTATGATTCAACAATTTTTTATTGATGGCACATGTAAAATGCATGTTGTCGCATGTAGCACATTTAACAATACAAACAGTGCACTTAAGAGCCACAATGCTCATTATAAGCATACTAAATATGAAACGCCATCAAAGTTTTATTAATCACCCTCTTATGCTCCCCCCACCCTCCCCCCTTCCACTGTTATCCATGTATGAACAGAAAAGAAAGGGAGGGGGGGAAGGGGCAAAATGTAATTGATTTTATAATCAGCTGCTACATGCATTTGTTTTCCTCATTACTCCTTGTAAGGTGGAGAAAAAAATTTGCATTTTGGAACACAATATATATTTGTAGCTGTATTGAGGGAGGGTGATTTTCAGACAGCCAATTAAATACATGTAGATCTCTGTACTAGTTCTTCTGAGTCTTACCAGGGGCGTAGCCAGACAGCAGATTTTGGGTGGGCCTAGTCAAGAAGTGGGTGGGCACCAAGTGTTCTCCCCCTCCCCCCCCCCAATGCAATGGGCCAGTATCAGCAGCTTAGAAAGCACCATCAGGGGGAGGTCTTCAGCTGGCAGAGCTTGGGATCCCCACTAGCTAGCATTAAATATTTGCTGCTGTTGGGTGGGCCTGAGTCCTAAGTGAATGGGCCCCGGACCACCCAGGCCCACCTGTGGCTACACCACTGCTTAGTGCTGCAGCTTCCTTCAGACAGTCGTGTGGAAAGACAGGTACAAATGCTCACTTGCTTTAGCAACGTTCTTTTGCCTCTTTTCAACACACATCCTCCCAGAAAATGTATTGCACAGGACTTCTGATATTGACAACCTCTGAATATCTAGGGAGTGAGTTTTGATTCCTCCTCCCCAGCATGAATGTGCAAAGCTAAGCTGCTTGCTTTGTCTCCCTTAAAACATTCTTTAGAGTAAGTGGAGCCTGTCTTGCGTGGATGCTCTTTTCCATCCATGTCTTCACCCCCCCCCCCCCAAAAAAAAAACAAAAAAAACAAAACAAAAACAAAACCTTGAATCTGCAGTATTGCTTTGCCAGGGAAATAATGCATGTTAGTTGAAGTAGTCCTTTCTGATTGTGGCTTGCAATAAAAGGAGGTAGGTCAGTAGGCACTCCTGTGATGTGTTCATTATGTTCTGTACCTGAACCCCTCTATATTCCTGGAGGCGCTGAGGGGCAGGGTAAATAGGAAAGAAGGAAGTTTGCAGAGAGACAGAAGGTTAGAAGAGGGAACATGGCACAAACACAAACTCTCTCTCGTCTCCCACATACCAGTGATTCTCATTGAAGTCTTTGGGATGCACCTGGATGATCAGGTTTACAGGGTATCCACAATGAATATACATGAGAGACTTGAATGTATGCAGATCTGTTTCTTGTATGTTCATTGTAGAGATGCTGAAAGCTGACTGGTTGTGTCCTGAAAACTGGGTGCAGAACCCCTGCTTGCTATAAAAACATGTTGGGAAGTAAGCATTCTGTCCATGGCCTGCCTTTGAAAAGCTGACCTCATTTACTAAGCCGTGCTAAGTACTGGATCAAACCTGCCAGCCTGCAGACACATTGTTTTTTTTTTTTCCTTTTTGATCCCGTAGTTACTATTTTTAGATAAATAGAAAGCATAAAACTGATTAGAAATATTCTGCTTTTGTGTTGCCAGCTTCACAGAGTTCTGAAGAAGAAGGCAGGTTTGCAAGTTGCACCTTTAAACAGCTTGGCTAGAAACTCTGAATACAAAAGACAATTTATATGGAAAAACCCCTTACAAAACTCTCCAGTGCTGGCAGCTGAACAGGTAATTTCAGAGCATCTGGAAGTGTTGCTTGTAGACACCACCAGGAACCACAGAGGGAGGAGTATTTCCAAAGCAGTTAGACTTAGTAACATAGTAAATGATGGCAGAAAAAGACCTGCATGGTCCATCCAGTCTGCCCAACAAGATAACTCATATTTGCTGCTTTTTGTGTATACCCTACTTTGATTTGTACCTGTGCTCTTCAGGGCACAGACCGTATAAGTCTGCCCAGCACTATCCCCGCCTCCCAACCACCAGCCCCACCTCCCAACCACCGGCTCTGGCACAGGCACAGACCGTATAAGTCTGCCCAGCACTATCCTCACCTCCCCACCACCAGCCCCGCCTCCCACCACCGGCTCTGGCACAGACCGTACAAGTCTGTCCTGCACTATCCCCACCTCCCGATCTTGACTAAGCTCCTGAGGATCCATTCCTTCGGCACAGGATTCCTTTATGCTTATCCCACGCATGTTTGAATTCCGTTACCGTTTTCATTTCCACCACCTCCCGCGGGAGGGCATTCCAAGCATCCACTACTCTCTCCGTGAAAAAATACTTCCTGACATTTTTCTTGAGTCTGACCCCCACATGGAGGTGTATTTTCAAAACACTTATTTACAAACTTGTATAGTAACCTATGGAACTTTGTAAGTCCGAGCTTTGAAAATGAGCCTCATGGGGTCCTATTTTCCAGCAAATGTGCAAATCGCCATAAAAATTAAATAGGCAATAATCATTCTACCCATGTTGGTACAAACCCTGCAGGTACATTTTACTCTTGGGTTTGTACCAATAATTCAGAGCAAAATCACACTGTTAATTTTTCTGTGGACATTAAACAAAGAAGCTACCTTGCTTTCTCTATGGGTAACTTCCCTTCAGAAACTATGTTTAAAGTGTGATAAGATTTGGCTGTTAACCTATAGTAACTGCAAAATTAATACATGCAGTAAGTGTGAAGCCACTGTTACCCGCTGAGAATGTTCCCAGCATTTTGCCGTTCAGTTCATGTGGGGTAAATAACTTCTTTTTTTTTTTTTTTTTGTGCTTTTTCTCTTGTGTAACTTCTTACATGACAGCTGGAAGGCACAGTCCTTGCCCGTTCTCTACCCTGCTCCGTATTGGTTGTTTATGTGGAAATTACTGTGCTTTTAACTAAAGCACCATGTTAGCTGTTAGCATACATTAACTGCAGTGTTATCAGCTAAATGCAGCTCAGTAAATAGGTTTCTATGTGTGTGGTGCATCCTGCCTATGGGAATGTGGACAAAATTACCTGGATTGAGATGGGTCAGTTTCCAAAGGGAAGGGAATTTAGCTCCAACCTTTCAGTAATAGTTCAAGGTGAGTTAAGTTCAGGTACGTTCTTTTCCTGCCCCCAGAGGGCTTACAATCTGCTTTTATACTTGAGGAAACGAAAGGTTCAGTGACTTGCTCAGGATCACAAGGAGCAATGATGGAATTTGAACCTGGCTTTCCTGGTTCTCAGCCTGCTGCTCTTCCACTCCTTTAAGTGGGTTACACTTTTTGTTTTGTTTAAAAAAATTTTTTATTTATCATTTTACTTAATTACATTCACATTTATCACATAAATGTAAGGAAATACAGAATTTAATATAAAGGAAAAAGAAAACATTTTCTCTCATCAATATTATAATAATTGTCCACAATTGGGGGATCCAAGATCAGGAAAACAATCTCAAAGAAAATAAGAAAAACACAAAATGGTTAATCTTACAATTCATATTTTGAGGGAGGAAGGTTAATCAGTAATTGCAGCCGGTATGGTGGTAACTAAAGGAAGTTGATGCAGAGGGTTCTTCATCTGTTCTTTTAACTCCACAAATTCTTGTAATTTCTTGGGTTCAACAAATAAGTAATAAGGAAATAAAACTCTTACAAGGGAATCGCTCTAGGAAGGTCCCACCTAGGGCAATGATTCCTGGCTTAAAAGCCAAGACTTCACACCTCCCAGTCTGCGATTCCCTTGATATGTCAGGAAATATATGCATCTTTGAACCCAAAAAACTATCAACCATGTATCAGAAATACAATTTCAAAATATTGTTCCTATCTAAATCAAAGATGAAAGTCACTAATAATATAACTCTTATCTATAGGGTATTTTAGGAAAATTTATCATTCAAGTTATTTTTCCTTAATTGGTTCTCCAGAAATTCCAGTTTTTTTTACAAGAAACATGACTGTCCTTCATTACCAGATTAACTGATTTTCGTAGAGAAACGGGTTACAAGTTTTTACATAATTCACCTAAACAATGTTTCACCTGTTGAAATGGCTTTAAATATTTTCTTATATGTATACAAAACATATTTGAATGTTTCTTAAATGCAAATCATGTGAAGATTAAACAACTTCACTTTATTTAGTCAATATATAAACTGTGATAAGTAAAAATTGATTTGCCTCTCATATGATTTTTGGTTTAAGTAATGGGTGATTTTCTAAAAATTAAATAGGATCTGACCAGAAGAACAAGAGATTGTTATTCAATCCTAGAATCTTTCAAACATCTTTTTCCCTGCCAATAATAATAAAAAAAAACCCAAACCCTCCAGTGGATTAGCGAAGACTGAGTCTTTTTAAACGCATTAAAATCCCATCTAAAGTGGGACAGTGGTCTGAGTTAAGAAGTTGGTAATAATGGAGTATGTTTATCCAGTAGTTTGCCTGAATTCTTAAGCTTTCAGTTTGCTTTTGGCTTTGAGTCGCCACAATAGAGCATTTCAGATGCCTGTGCACAGAAAATTCAAAGTTGTAGTGCAGGTAGATGTACCTCTGATTTGCAGGCAAGGGGCACAGTAAATCAGGATTAGATTTAGGCCTTATTGGAGTGAAAAGTTCAGATTTTCCAAACCAGTTACCTATGTATTGTAGTTGGTGCAGAGTCCATGGGATAAAGTACATGCTGATTTGTATTCATTTGGGTAGTTTAGAAAATTGCCTTTTGAAGGATTAATAGTTAAAGTAACTTTCTGGGACGTAGAGGTTCAAATGCCCTTCTTCCATGATCTTGGGCAAATCATTTCACCCTTCACTGTCTTAGTATATATTTAACATTAGATTTACTAATGTGCATTAATCGGATGTCCTTATTGTCTATGCTAGACCAGTCCAGATGAGTGGTTTATGTACTTCTGCCAGCAGATGGAGCCAGAGAAAGAGCTCAGAGGTGACTTTGCGCTCCCTTATAGGGACTGATGCTGCCTTCAGTTCCTCAGCCTTGTTGCTCCAGTGGATGATGCAGTAACTACGAGTGGGCTGTTGTCAGGAAGAGGCTGTAGGACCAGGTTCCCATTAGAGCCAAGACAGAATATGGGGGATGCTCTGGGCAGCAGTCCTTTGGGGCTGATTCTTCCTCCCGTCTGGGGAATGGACACCACTAGAATGTAGTGATACTAAGGCAACATAGCAAAGATACTTGGAGGCGTATTTTCAAGTGCTTTGAAAATGAGCCCCTTAGTGCCAGGTGATACAATTTTCAGTGTTGTGAAAGAGAACCACATGCCAAATTTATGCTACAGTTTGAAGCTTCTACGAGTTAAGTTTTTGGGGCAGGGTTGGCGTTACATGGGAATTCAAACAGGACAGTTGCCCTGAGCCACAAGCCTGCCTAAATTTGAAGGAAATACAGCTTGCTGGTGAGCTTTAAAGCCCCCTTTTAAAATTTCTGCCTAGGGCCCCAGCGTGTATTAATGATCCTGTTTTGGGGAGATGTTTTCATTTGATGGATCTGTGTTTTTAGTTTTCTTTAGTCATCTTCCTCCACAAGAGATTGGGGTGAAGACAAGCACACAGCTGTCATAGAGGGCAGAGGCTTAGCTTCTGGGACATAGTCATAGAAGCTCTCGCAGTACTCTTCCGCATGGGATGGGAAGTAAATTATGCAAGACCTCTATTTGGCACCTGAGTTAGTCTGATGGTCAGTCCTCCCTTTCAAGCCTCACAGTGTAGTTTTTCTTTAGGTCTTGGGGCAGAGGTTGGTGTGCTTGGATGATTTTAAAGAAAAGGATATGCAGTGGCGTTCCTAGCCTCGACGACACCTGGGGCGGATCGTCGATGCGCCCCCCCCCCCCCCCCCGGCGAAATGACACCCCCCCCAGGTGCACGCCGCTGGGGGGGGGGGGTGCCGCGGCACGCGCCTGTCGGCTGCGAGTTCGAATCGCTACGCTAAATTCTCTCGTTCGCTGCAGCTCCCTCCGCCCCCCCCCCCCAATCATCCTAGAGCACTCTGGTCGGTGGTGTCCCATTAGGACTGTCATTGAGTGCTTAAGGTAGTTGTACTTTGCGCAGCTGTGGAGGTCACTTTTTTTTTTTTTTTTGTTACATTTGTACCCCACACTTTCCCACTCATGGCAGGCTCAATGCGGCTTACATGGGGCAATGGAGAGTTAAGTGACTTGCCCAGAGTCACAAGGAGCTGCCTGTGCCGGGAATCGAACTCAGTTCCTCAGGACCAAAGTCCACCACCCTAACCACTAGGCCACTCCTCCACTCCTCTCTTACTGAAACTGGCCTTTTTCTGTGTCCTAGAAAGTGGGCTCAATCAGTTCTGTGTGGAGCCTCCTGGTTTAATGTTTTCATTTTTTATTTAATGGCTTAACTCTGAAAGGTTAATAGTAATAATAATAGCTTATTTTTTGTACATTTATTTTAAGGTTATTTACAGCAAGCCTAGACCCGTTACCCCATTTAAAGCTGATGTAGTTAATAGTGAAACGGAATATAGGAGTCAGTTTAAAGGTTCACCTCCAGTGAAGGGACCAAAACTGAGAAGAAACTATGATGAGATCTCCCAGTATGAACCTGAAAATATTTCCCCTGAAGAGAAGGTAATTTTCTGTTTTGCTTTGTAAAATAGCTTGTTTAGAGTTCCACCTGTCTTAGCTTTTGTGCAAGTGTGTGTGTATATATATATGTTTGTGTATATATAGATAATCACCCTATTCATGATTTTATAAAGCTCTGTCATAGCCTCTCTCTCTGTCTTCTCCAAGCTGAAGATCCCATGCTTTGCCTTTCTTTGTAGGGGTGCTGTTTGATCCCTTTTGGTTGTCCTTCTTTTAGCCATTTCTATCTAGTTCAGCTATGTTTGCTTTGAGAGAGGATGACCAGAGTTGCATATAGTGTATGGTCCTTACTGCACATGGACAAGGAGGTATTATAATCTCTGTTTATTTTCCATTGTTTTCCTAATAATGTGTTACTTTTTTGACTGCCACATCCACTTATTAAGCTGAGCATTTCAACGTCAGCAGTGACTTTAAGAGCCTTTTCAGTACAGTAGCAGCAGGTGCCTTTCCAACCCATCACCTGCACTTGTGTGTCATGTCTGGCTGACTGACGGATGATCTGATCCTGGATGGCCTGTGCTGTGAGAGTCGGCCTATGGCTGACTGACGGATGATCTGATCCTGGATGGCCTGTGCTGTGAGAGTCGGCCTATGGCTGACTGACGGATGATCTGATCCTGGATGGCCTGTGCTGTGAGAGTCGGCCTATGGCTGACTGACGGATGATCTGATCCTGGATGGCCTGTGCTGTGAGAGTCGGCCTATGGCTGACTGACGGATGATCTGATCCTGGATGGCCTGTGCTGTGAGAGTCGGCCTATGGCTGACTGACGGATGATCTGATCCTGGATGGCCTGTGCTGTGAGAGTCGGCCTATGGCTGGCTGACGGATGATCTGATCCTGGATGGCCTGTGCTGTGAGAGTCGGCCTATGGCTGGCTGACGGATGATCTGATCCTGGATGGCCTGTGCTGTGAGAGTCGGCCTATGGCTGACTGACGGATGATCTGATCCTGGATGGCCTGTGCTGTGAGAGTCGGCCTATGGCTGGCTGACGGATGATCTGATCCTGGATGGCCTGTGCTGTGAGAGTCGGCCTATGGCTGGCTGACGGATGATCTGATCCTGGATGGCCTGTGCTGTGAGAGTCGGCCTATGGCTGGCTGACGGATGATCTGATCCTGGATGGCCTGTGCTGTGAGAGTCGGCCTATGTTAATTTTTGAATCAGTTTTCAGTATCTCTAGTACTTTTTAATCAATAATCTTTACATACGTCTATATTTAAGAATAACTAACTTTTCCCCAGTTTGATAATTCTGAAAATGTATTTGTCGCATTTGTATCCCACATTTTCCCACCTATTTGCAGGCTCAATGTGGCTTACATCTTGCCGGTCAAGGCGGTTGCCTACACCGGTATGGAAACAGATACAATTTGATGTTGGGGTTGGGTAAAAATAATATGTTCAGGTGCCTAGGGATCAAGGATAGGAGGTAATATGTAGCGTCCAGTGCAGCTTATGGTTTGCTGTGTTGCAGATTGGAGGCATCTAGGTTAGATTGGTGGAGAATGCTTTCCTGAACAGGTAGGTCTTTAATGATTTCCTGAAGTCTAAATGGTCGTAAATTGATTTTACAGTCTTTGGGAGTATATTCCATAATTGTGTGCTTATGTAAGAGAAGTTTGATGCATAGGTTAGTTTGTATTTGAGATCTTTGCAGCTCGGGTAGTGGAGATTTAAGTAGGTGCGTGATGCTCTAGTTCTGTTTCTGTCTGGAATGCTGATCAGGTCGACCATGTATCCTGGGGTTTCACCATAGATAATCTTGTGGACCAAGGTGCAGATTTTGAAGGTGATACATTCTTTGCATTGTATTGCATTTAATGGCAATAATTTCATAGCTAGCAAGCTAGTTAACTGATTAATCGGATGTTGTGAACTTTATCCCCCACTGAGCAGCTAAACGTAACTGATTACTTTCACTATGCAGGTATATTTAGCTGCCACAAAACTGTTTTTTGGGAAGTGGGCTTGAGTTGGTGACCATATATTGAATTTCCCAACGTAGATGTCCATTTCTTCCTGCATGAAACACCTGCAGATACAGCAGAAGCAAAGTACCTGTGTAGAGACATAGAAACATGATGGCGGATAAGAGCCAAATGGCTCATCCAGTCTGCCCGTCCACAGCAACCACAATCTCCTCCTTTCTCTAAGAGGTCCGATGTGCTTGTCCCACGCATTCTTAAATTCAGACACAGTCCTCATCTCCACCACCTCCACCGGGAGGCGATTCCACAAGTCCACCTCCCTTTGTAGGTGGTGGTGACAAATTTCAAAGTGAACGGACCCGTGTGATTTACCTTTTGAAAGTTTGCTGTGAGTTATGCAGGTACACGGATTTTCTTACTCTGATCTTGACAGTAGAATGATACTATGAAAAGAATTCATGAAGTTTCAACCTTTTTCATTTTTCTTAATGTGAACGCTAAGCAAAAACTGCTACTCTTAATTTTGTTTAATTTATCTGTGAATTAGAAGAAAGAGAGCATAGCCTTAAAGTCTGGGGAAGGTTCACCAAGGCAAGACCAATCGGAAACGGAACAGAAACAAGCTAATCAAAGAAAGGCAATGAGGCAAAGATATCTTCAGAGGCGTCTCTTTCCACATCAGGGCTATGGGTACGTACACGCTTCAGTGGTGTGATGCTACAGTAGTAGTAGATTGTACTGCAAGAGAATTGCCCGTAGATATATTCCAACCTGAGAGATGGATTAAATGTGGAACTTATATGCTTACTAGCAAAAAAGGCCCGTTTCTTTGAGAGATGAAACGGGCGCTAGCAAGGTTTTTGTGTCCAGTGACCGTCCTGTTCCCCGGTCCCCCCTGCAGGCACCCATGGCCAGGGACCCAGCTGTCCCCCAACCCCCCTCCAGGCAGGCACCTGTCCGCTGCTGTCGCTGGCGCTCCATCCCTCGGCCCCCCCCCTGCAGCCACCCATGGCCAGGGATCCAGCTGTCCCCCAACCCCCCCTGTAGGCAGGCACCTGTCCGCTGCTGTCGCTCCATCCCCTGGCCCCCCCTGCAGCCACCCATGGGCAGGGATCCAGCTGTACTCCAACCCCCCCTCCAGGGACCTGTCCGCTGCTGTTGTTGGCGCTCCGCGATGCGGTGTGCATGTGCATGTGAAAAATGGCCAGCGAGGGGCAGGGGGAGATGGCGTTTCGTGGAGTATGTTTGCTCCGCCCTCGTCGTCATCACGTTGTGACGCGAGGGCGGGGCACACACTCTTGGGCAAACCGGATATCTCGCCCCCTTCACACTTCCGGCTGGAGGCTTCATAGAACGTTGGTGTTGTCTTTTATATAGAGAGATTTACTCATCTCGCCCCCTTCACACTTCCGGCTGGAGGCTTCATAGAATGTTGGTGTTGTCTTTTATATAGAGAGATTTACTCAGAATGGTAGCGAGCCAAAGATAACAATCGATTACTTACGTGTGCTGAAGCTATGGCTGGCAACTGAGATACATAACTGGTCTTTTATATGTCATCCTGTACTATGTTACTGTTTAATCTGAGGGCACCAGCGTCTAATGAAAAGGCAAGGCTGGTCTGGCTACTGGAAAGTAACTTGTTCAGTTCTAAATTGTTTTATGGTCTGTCACTTTCCTGGCATGTTTCTGTTACGGGTTTACTTTTGTCCTTTCTTGTTTTTAAGGCCTCTCTTTCTGTCACATGCACTTTTTAGACCTCTGTTTCCTTTCCATGTATTCCTTTTCCATCTGATCTCTCCTCTTCCTTTTATTTGCTCATCCTTCCTTTACTCTGTGTCTCCTGCCTCTTCCTCCCCCAGTTGTGCCCATCTCTGGGAAAAGGTGACTAAAGTCGTTAGAAGCGGAAATTGAGATTTTAACAAATTCTGTTAGCGCAAACAGTTTGTTACGCAACAATCCAAACACCATCCTTTTTATGTGAAAAAATAAAGTTACAGGAGCTCTCCAACATGTAACCTTTTCAGGCTGCTTATGGACCCATGACATGAAAAATCGGCCATTCTCAACATTTTGGATCCCCTACTTTAGTCACGTTTTCTCAGAGACAGTCAATTGTCTTGCGTGATGGTTCTCTTTGATTTATCTTCCATCTTCTAGTCCCTTCTGTCCCGATCTGATCTCTAATCTATCCTTGGTCCTTGCCATTAAATACACAATCTTTTTCTGAGTTTGAGCTGGCTTTTCCATTTATTCATTTGTTCATTTATGGTCTGGAGGTTGATTTTAACCGAGTTGGTCATTTTTATATTTATAAATAGAGAAAAGCCATTGTGCAGCAGATTTGACGATGGGGAGAAGCTAGTACAGTACAGAAAAGAATTCTTTTTTTTTCCAGTTACGATTTTAGAGTATGCTCTATGTTAAAACTACTTCTGGTCTACAAGAAAAAAAACAAAACCTGTACTCTGCATTTGTGATTTTGCTACTTTTTTTTCTTTGAAAAGGGTATGTGAAACATAAGGGCTGATTTTCAGCCTATCCTGGGAACTAGCAGACCTACCAACTTTCCTGGTTGGCCAGTGCTATGGAAATCATTTTTACCTGCATGTGTCGTAGGTGTAGGAGATGTGGGGGTGGCCTGAGGGAGATGCAGAGGGGTAGGGGCCGACAAAAAGGGCCTTGTGTGAGAGACAGTTGCTCGTTGGTAGGGCTGGGCCCTACTCATGGGGTAAATCGGCAACAAGCAGGCACAAGAATTCCCAAATGAAATTGCCACATTGCTTTTGCTGCCTTGGCCTAGACCTACCCCCAGAAATCTCTTCCCATGGAGAGAGAGAACAATTTTTAAAGCCCCCCCCCCCCCCCCCCCCCTAGAAAAGGACAGAGCCTGTTCTGTAGCATTGAGCTGGAGTTAGCACCAACCTTTTTTTCCTTATTCCACAACTGTCTCAAATAAGGGTAGTGACCAGGATAGCTACATAGGTAAAGACAGACTTTGTTCAGTTAAGATTAGTTTGCCACATTCAAATATCCCTTTTTCTTCTGCTTTTGCAATGATGGGTCCATATTCAGCTGGACGGTGAGTGTTTGTTAAAGGGTTTTGGAGCTGCAAGCCTTTGTGCAGAGATATATTTTTGTATTTTACTGAGGTGGGGATTACCTATCTTTCTTGCCTAAGGTGGTTTCACCATGTCATTGTAAATCAGGAAATTTCCCTGCCTTCTTTTTTGGAGAGAAGTGTGTGTGAGGAGGATTACAGAACTTCTCATGTCCTGGATGTATGCAGGATGCTCTGCTGTTGTTCGGAAGCTATGAATCAGTTTCTTTAGTTTGACAGATACTGCCCTCTTCAGTGGTCAGCAGTAAGGGGAAACTGCTTCTAAGGTTGATGATAGCAAGGTGGCTTAAGGAGACAATAAAATCAGTATACATTATCTCTGTACTCCAGGGGTTAAAAGCACATTCTGATGACCTCATGGATAGAAATTCATTCATTTTTGAGGCATTATAGATTGAGTGAGGCATTTGGGGCTGGTGTCCTTGGAACATGTCTTTTCTCTCTCACTGAGTCTAAGCGGTGCTTTGATACATCCTATTCATCTGGACTGATTTAGTGGGCGATTAGCAGGTAAGACTGAAGTTTTTAACCTTACTTCCTTTCCTTGAGTCCTATCAGACCAGTCCAGAGTCCCACCTGGCTTATGGTCTTGTTCATGTTAGCTGCCTTGTGCATTCTGCTTGTTCTGGTTGCTTAGTTCAGTGTTTGGGAGGTTCTCTGCGTTGGCCCCCTTCTCCCTGGTGGGAGGGTTATGAGGGAGGTCTTTTTTTTTTTTTTTTCTTTGCTTCAGATTAAAAAAAACATACAAACTGAGGAGTGTGTGACTGCTCAGTGCACTGTACAGGGCAGGGTGTACAAATGTGTGTTCTCTGTCTCCATCTGCTGGTAGGTGGGGCAGAACCCATTAATTTGGACTGGCCTGGAAGGACTCGAGGAAAGAAAATTTAACAGGTAAGATCAAATTTTGCCATAGTGTACCCTTTCTTCTATACATCATCCTTTAAGATTTATCTTTTAATCCATTTGTGAGAATCATTACTTAAGAGGCCAGTTTCTGCCTCCTTCCAGGTACTGTTTGCCAATAGTATTACATTCATTAGAAGATTTATGGACTGTTTCAGATCTGAGGGACTAGCCCTTTTTGTACTGTAATGCTTTCTGTATTCTCTTTAACACAGATGTTGGCTAAATGGTAGGTTTAAAACAAAACTAAAAATGATGCTAGAACTGGATTTGAAATTTTTTTTTTTTGCTGCTTATTTTGTAGGAAGGTGAAAACAGAATACACAGCAAACTTTATGTCCCCTGTTCTTTATAAGTATAGAGATGGTGCTTGGGTCCATTCCAAACACATGAAAGCAGAGGTGCGTATTCAATATTGTTCAGATTCTGTACATTTTTTAAAATGTATATGAATCTGAGGTTAATCAGGAACTAAATAGCGTACTGCACACACAGGTTACATTTGTTGAAATATGTGACCATATCTGGAAAAAGGTGACTAAAATCTCCTGAAACAAAAAATACGATTTTAATAATTTCTGTTAGAGCAAACAATTTGTAATACAACGGCCCAAACCCCATCCTTTTGTGTGAAAAAAAAAATAAAAAAGTTATAGAAGTTCAAACATGTAACTTTATCCTAATATTTGAGTAGAGAGGTGTGGTAGCCGTGTTAGTTCACTCTTAAAGGTTATCAATAGAAATCAAACAAAATAAAACATGGAAAAGAAAATAAGATGATACCTTTTTTATTGGACATAACTTAATACATTTCTTGATTAGCTTTCGAAGGTTGCCCTTCTTCGTCAGATCGGAAATAAGCAAATGTGCTAGCTGACAGTGTATATAAGTGAAAACATTCAAGCATTACTATGACAGTCTGACAGGGTGGGAGGATGGGGGTGGGTAGGAGGTATGCATGGGGACATCAAAGCATATCATTGATATTCTAACAGGATGGGTGTGGATAGGTGAGAGGAGGGTAATAAACAGAGAAATAAACAGAGAAATACAGCTTTATGGTTTATAATGGGTTAGAAAACCCAGATCCTTATTAAGTCCTGTTTGTTGGGTGTCAAAATATTCAATCATTCTTATTTCAAAGGTCTTAAGTTCCTGTATTGTTTTAAAATTACCTTTCAGTATTCTTACTGTGAAATCACTGGTGCAGTGTTCTGGTCTTGTAAAGTGTTGGCCCACAGGGGTGGGGGCTTGACTGGCACCGGCTATTTTCATGTGATGTCTGTGCAGATTGAATCTTGTCTTAAGCATCTGGCCTGTTTCTCCAATATAGCATCCTTCGTTACAATTTTTACACTGAATGATATATACCACATTGGAAGATGAGCATGTAAAATAGCCCTTTATGTTGAATATTTTTCCTTTGTGAATGACTGTGGGGTCTTGTGAAATGTTTTGGCATAGTTTGTAGCTGGATGTGTTACAGGGAAACGTGCCCTTTTCTTTTTCCGTCTGTGTTGGGAGTTTACTTCTGATCAGCGTGTGTTTTAAGTTTGGTGGCTGTCGGAAGGCCAGCACTGGTGGGGATGGGAATATCTCTTTCAGTAATTCATCTTCCTGGAGTAGTGGCTGTAGGTCTCTTATGATTTTCCTCAGTTTCTCCAGCTCTGGGTTTTGTGTCACTACAAGGGGAATTCTGTCTGTGGCTTTTTTTTTCTTTGTACTGTAGCAGGTTTTCCCTGGGTGTTATGAGGGAGGAGGCAATATTCTTGGATATTATTTTGGGGTTGTAGCCTTTCTGTTTGAAGGATGCAGTCAGGGTTTCAAGGTGTCTGTCTCTATCCTCTGGGTCTGAGCAGATATGGTGGTATCTTGTGTCTTGGCTGTAAATAATGGATCTTTTTGTATGTGAAGGGTGGAATATTTGGAACTCTTTTGTTTTAAAATTAGAAGATCTGAATAGCTATGATAATTTTCGGAAATATTTGAAGACTATTCTTATCTAATTAGTTGGTACAATTGTGATTCCTGAGGTTTGTCTCGGTTCATTGCTCTTTTACTTCATTGTAAACCGCCTAGAACTTATAGGTTAGGCAGTCTAGAAATTCAATGTAATGTAGCATGAAAAATTGACCATTCCCAACATTTTGGGTCTGAAGCTATAATTATCTTTTCCCAGAGACGGTCACATACATTCTTTGTTCATATATCGGATACAACGTGGCATGAAGTCTAACATTTTGTACAATGGGGGATAATTGTATAAAGCATTAACTCATGTAAAGCATGGCTCTTATAAAACGATGTGGGTATACATGTGTAAATGTAGGCACTAGGCAACCTGGCACTTAATTTTTATTTGATACACCTGCAGGTGTAAAGCAGTTGGCATCAGCATTTTAGATAGCGTCATTCCAGTTTGACACCATTAGGTCTACTGCGTCGTTACAGGTTCAGATTGAGTATCCTTGAGGTCTCGGAGGAGTGGCCTAGTGGTTAGGGTGGTGGACTTTGGTCCTGGGGAACTGAGTTCGATTCCCACTTCAGGCACAGGCAGCTCCTTGTGACTCTGGGCAAGTCACTTAACCCTCCATTGCCCCATGTAAGCCGCATTGAGCCTGCCATGAGTGGGAAAGTGCAGGGTACAAATGTAACAAAAATAAAATACATACTATTGGAGATTCTACATGGAATGTTGCTACTGTTGGAGATTCTACATGGAATGTTGCTACTGTTGGAGATTCTACATGGAATGTTGCTATTCCACTAGCAACATTCCATGTAGAAGACTGCGCAGGCTTCTGTTTCTGTGAGTCTGACGTCCTGCACGTACGTGCAGGACGTCAGACTCACAGAAGCAGAAGCCTGCGCGGCCACATTGGTGATCTGCAAGGGCCGACTTCTACATGGAATGTTGCTAGTGGAATAGCAACATTCCATGTAGAATCTCAAATAGTAGCAACAGTGGAGGAGTGGCCTAGTGGTTAGGGTGGTGGACTTTGGTCCTGGGGAACTGAGTTCGATTTCCACTTCAGGCACAGGCAGCTCCTTGTGACTCTGGGCAAGTCACTTAACCCTCCATTGCCCCATGTAAGCCGCATTGAGCCTGCCATGAGTGGGAAAGCGCGGGGTACAAATGTAACTAAAAAACAAAAAACCTATCCACAGTTGTTCTCCTTATCCAAAATGAAGCAAAGCATGATAACATGTCCAACCCCGGTAGATTACAAAGTTATAGATTTTACAGTTAAACTACAGTGAGCCACACTCAGAAGGCAGCAGGTGTTATTGTGCTTCTCCATTACTAGGAGGGTAGTATATTTAGCAACCAGGAACAAATTTCACAGTTAAGTACATAAGTAATGCCACACTGGGAAAAGACCAGGGGTCCATCGAGCCCAGCATCCTGTCCACGACAGCGGCCAATCCAGGCCAACGGCACCTGGCGAGCTTCCCAAACGTACAAACATTCTATACATGTTATTCCTGGAATTGTTCAGTTGCTAGGTATCACCGTTAAGAAACCTGTATGGTTCTGTCGCTAGGTTTCACATCAAATGAAATACATATCTGAATCACCAAGAATCAGCATGTTAGGATAGAGTTACGGCAGCAGTGAAGAACAAGGAAGATGTATGGTGGGGAGAACATGTGGAGTATACCTCGTGGAATTATTTCCATTCCGTCTGTAGGTGTGTGTACTTGTCTTGGTTCTGTGAATGTCTATGACCAGGAGAAGGAAAAAGCAGCAGTTTGAAAGGAGCAGTTCCACAACTGTTGTGTTAGTGGGTCAAAATTTCTGTGCTGCTGAAGGTGCAGCTGCTTCTCCTGTGGACATTAATGTAATATTCTTCTCTCTTCGGGAAAAAAGCAGACAGTTGGTAATCCTAACTTCCTGAGTCCTGAACACTCTGGAACTCATTGCCGGAGAAGGTAGTGACGGCAGCTGGCCTTGCTGAGTTTAAAGGGGGTCTGGACAGATTCCTGAAGGAAAAGTCCATTGATCATTATTAAATTTTGGGTTTTTGCCAGGTTCTTGGGGCCCGGATTGGCTGCTGTTGGAGACAGAATGCTGGGCTTAATGGACCTTTGGTCTTTTCCCAGCGTGGCAGTGCTTATGTACTTATGTACATTTAGTGGAGGAGTGGCCTAGTGGTTAGGGTGGTGGACTTTGGTCCTGAGGAACTGAGTTCGATTCCCGGCACAGGCAGCTCCTTGTGACTCTGGGCAAGTCACTTAACCCTCCATTGCCTGCCACATTGAGCCTGCCATGAGTGGGAAAGCGCGGGGTACAAATGTAACAAAAAAAAAAAAAATGTAATATTCTTCTCTCTTCAGGAAAAAAGCAGACAGTTGGTAATCCTAACTTCCTGAGTCCTGAACACATCTTGCATGTCCCCTAAACATGTGAACACAAAGCCATGGGTAAAACATTGCACACACTTATTGGGCTCTGCCTGTGGATTGCAGGGGTAGTCATGGGGGTGGGGGTAATTTTGGGGGGGTGATAGGGCAGTTGCATGGCGGTAGTTCTTGAAGTCAGTTTGATAGGGCAGTTGCAAGGGATGTTTGGGGGGGGGAGGGGTAGTTTCGTGGGGGGAAGGACTGTTTGAGAGGGGGTGGGGGTTAGAAGAGCAGGGAATTCACTTTTTAAATGACATTGCCCTGTTTTCTAACTTCTGCGTTTCACTCTAAGTTCTATCCTGCAGGAGCTGGAACTCCTTTTCCCATAGAAATGGATTGGGCCATATTTTATGGCGCTCATTTCTGTGGAAGTTTTATTCAGATATGGCCCATTTTCAAACTCTGTGTGATCTTACTGGGTGTTTTTTTTTCTCTCATTCTGTTACATTTTTGGCGGGTTATTTTGCCCCTGGACAGGTGGACATTCTGTCTCCTTTTTGAATAACTCTTTCTAGGTGTGTTGTGTACTGAACCATAGAATGTGAAAATATTGTTCTATGGAAACCACTATAAGGTTTGATATGAACGGTCTTAACAGTAAAGTGAAGTAAAATAAGACAAGTTTTTAAAAAAAATATATTTACAGTGTTGTGATTCAGACTAAGTTGCTAGGACTTTTTTGCCCTTTATTACAGCTGCCTTGATGTAGGATTAGTATCAGTATTTGAATTTTTTATTGGCTTTCTTGGTTCTTAACTGACTGGTATAACCAGTAGACTAATTCACCACTCTAAAATCTCTATAGATACAATTCCAAAGGGTTGGGCTATATTTCTTACACCGTGTGATTTGCCAGTTTTCACCAGGAACTGAACTTCAGATTAATAACAATAAAAAGGTTTAAGCATAGAAGAAACAAATGTAAAACCGACTACTGGCCCAAGAAAGGATAGTGGGCTGATCAGATGGACCTTGGTGGCTTTTATCCACCGTCAGATTCTAGCAAAGACAGGCAGAGAGTAGCTGAGGAAATGGCAGGCTTGCTCAGAACTAGAACGAAAGTCTTGCAGCATTTCCTGTTAACCTTTCATGCACTCGTATGACCGTAAAAGAGAACCCAGACTTTTATGAAATAAGTGAATGAATGCAACTTATTTACTGTTGAGTCCTTAAAATCCATCAGGTGGCAGTGTTTTCTATAAAATGAAGTGGTGGATTCCACTTGATAAGTTCATAGTTCATATATAGAAACTCATGCACTCACCCTATGATATGCTTAAAAAGTACGTAAGTATTGCCATACTGGGAAAGACCAAAGGTCCATCGAGCCCAACAGTGGCCAATCCAGGTCACAGATACCCGGCAAGATCCCAAAAAAGTACAAAACATTTTATACTGCTTATCCCAGAAATAGTGGATTTTCCCCAGGTTCATTTAATAACGATCTATGGACTTTTCCTTTAGGAAGCAGTCCAAACCTTTTTTAAACTCCGCTAAGCTTAACCGCCTTTACCACATTCTCTGGCAACGAATTCCAGAGTTTACACGTTGAGTGAAGAAAAGTTTTCTCCGATTCGTTTTAAATTTACTACATTGTAGCTTCATTGCATGCCCCCTAGTTCTAGTATTTTTGGAAAGCATGAACAGACGCTTCACATCTACCCGTTCAACTCCACGCATTATTTTATAGACCTCTATCATATCTCCCCTCAGCCACCTTTTCTCCAAGCTGAAGAGCCCCAGCAACTTTAGCCTTTCCTCATAGGGAAGTCGTCCCATCCCCTTTATCATTTTCGTTGCCCTTTTCTGCACCTTTTCTAATTTCACTATATCTTTTTTGAGATGCGGTGACCAGAATTGAACACAATATTCGAGGTGCGGTTGCACCAAGGAGCGATACAAAGGCATTATAACATCCTCATTTTTGTTTTCCATTCCTTTCCTAATACCTAACATTCTATTTGCTTTCTTAGCCGCAGCAGCACAATGAGCAGAAGGTTTCAACATATCATCAGCAATGACACCTAGATCCCTTTCTTGGTCGGTGACTCCTAACTTGGAACCTTGCATGACATAGCTATAATTTGGGTTCCTTTTTCCCACGTGCATCACTTTGCACTTGCTCACATTAAACATCATCTGCCATTTAGAAGCCCAGTCTCCCAGTCTCGTAAGGTCCTGTTGTAATTTTTAAACATTATACAAGATACAAGGAGCTATTTTCAGAGCAATTTCTATGGTTAAACAGTGCTTGAACGGCTGCCTGAATATTGCCTGTTCCTTATCATTCTACTAGACTAGTCTGAAGCAATGGGTTGTGCCCCCCCCCCCAGCAGATTGGAGGCAGAGAGATTTAAATAATCTAGTGACATCACTTATAAGGAGTGGTACAGCCTGGAACAGTTTCGTATTTTTCTGCTTCCAGCGGATGATGTAGGTTGGACTGGTGCAGGAGAATAGTAGGATAGGCCTGACTCCCCAGATTGTAGTCTACAAGCTGTAGTTCTGTGCTAAATTCTTTAGCCATGGCTCCTGGGGATTGGTTGACAGACCTTTCCCTAGTTGAGCTCAGAGTGGCTTTGCCTTGCAGGGCCCTGAGTCTCTCCTTTATGGCTCTCCTCCCCCCTCAAGTGCTCTCTATCAAAAACCCGCAACCAACCAACCAAACAAAAAAAAAAAAAAACTCCTTCAGAGTGGCCGCAACACAGCTGGAGGTGCAGGGAAGTTGTGAGATTAGTCTCTCCTGGGCCAGTGATGCTGCTGGGCTGCCAGTGTGAGGTCTGTGGGAGGTGCCGCATGAATACTTCAGTTAGCTACATCCTACTGCCCTCGGTGTGATGGAGACATAGTGAGGCCATGTAGTTCTGAGGGGCCAACAGTGCTAATTTCGAGTTGACCCTCGAGCTCTTGTCAGGGGATCCTAGTGGGGAGCTGTTTTCAGCGGGGATGGCAGCCATCTTGCTGCAAGACTGCGTGGCTCCCATGGTTTCTTAGTTTCTTGCTCCAGTGGATCCTTCAAGTGGGGGTAGGAGTTAGGGGCCCTTCAACTTATGGAGGCCCATGGTGGATTTTGGACCCTGTTTGGTTCAGGCCCTTTCTGAGGGCATCAGACTTGGCCCTAGGGGGTTTCAGGGTTCCTTGAGTATCTGCACATGCTCAAGGTTTCTGCCAACCGTAGTGCACCTTCTCTAGATGCTGACTACTACGTCTGTTCCTTGGTAGAAGGGAGGTAAGATGCTGAATACCTCTGGGTGGTGGGAAAGAGGGATGCTGGAGATCAAGATGGGGGGAAGAGGAGAAATCCTGGAGACCAAGTGCTGGTTGTGCCCCTTAAATTGTACTGTCGTATTTGGCCATCAGTCTGCCTAGTGGACATCTTGGCCCTGCGACCTCTAACTTCACCAGGCGAAGCTGAAAATCAGCTGTAAAAATGCTCAGCTGTTGGGGTTTTTCTTACTCCGCATGTCACTTTCAAAAGTTTTTTTTGTTTAATGTGTGTGTGTGTGCGCATATAACTAACTGACTAGCTATTGTGTAGCATCTTATGGCATTATTTATTTATTGCATTTGTATCCCACATTTTCCCACCTCTTTGCAGGCTCAATGTGGCTTACAATGCATCATAGATAGTGGAAATGAGAAGAGTAGACATTTGGTGTTACAGAGGATTTGGGTTGCATGGTAATGGAATACATAATAGTGAAAACAGAAGGCATTAATTTACATTTAGGGTATGTGTAGGAGTTTCACATGACTTGGTCTTTGTGATAGGTCTTGTCGAAGAGATGGGTCTTTAGTAGTTTCCGGAAGTTGGTCAGTTCATAGACTGCTTTCAGGTTACGTGGCAATGTGTTCCAGAACTGTGCGCTCGTATAAGAAAAGGTTGATGCGTGCATTAATTTGTACTTTAGACCTTTACAGTTGGGGAAATGAAGATTAAGGAATGTGCGAGAAGATCTTATAGCATTCCTGGATGGTAGGTCTATCAAGTCTGACATATAGGCTGGGGCATCGCCATGGATGATCTTATGTACTAGGGTACATACTTTGAACGTGATGCGTTCTTTGAGTGGGAGCCAGTGTAGCTTCTCTCGTAGGGGTTTTGCACTCTCGTATTTTGATTTTCCAAATAGGAGTCTGGCTGGTGTGAGTTTTCTTTTTCTTGCCAATGACCTCCAGATTCATTTATTATTTCAAGAGGAGTGTGTGGTTACGATTGAGAAGGTAAACTTGGTCTTGGTGCTCTTAAGGGGCTAAGGCAGAATATGTTAAATTGTTTTAAAGCCAGAAAGTGTATTTTTAGGTAGTTGAGTGTTTTGCTTTTTGTGCTGATTGATTTATTTATGTGTTTAAAATAGAGAATTTAGGGGTATATTAGAACATTTCTTTATCCTTGGATCATATCTTTCACCGAAAGGATATTTTTGCAGGAGGAAATACGTTGTTGAGACCACCACAATTTTTCTTGAAGGTCTGCAGACCTTAATTGTTTGCCTTTGGTGTATTGATAGCAGATGACTGTAATGTGTTTTATGTTGGACTACTGTTAAAAAGCAGGAAACAATTGCAGTCTATTCAGAATGTATAAAAGCCATTCATTATGTTTTCAATTGCAGTTCCTTGTTATGGAATTGTTCTAGTTGATCATAGGAAACAAGTTTGATCTACAAACCTTTTGAAATCATAGCATTTTAGGGTGCCTTTCTTGTGATTGTTATGTACTTTTATCTTACTGTTTTGTTGTATTGTTGAATGACTGTTGTATCCCACTTTGCTATTAAGTAATTGGTATATAAATGATAATAAATGAAAAACTTGGACTGTTAGTTTCAGCTTCTGTTTGGTTAGAAGTCACATGTATATGCAGTGCTGTTCAAAGCAGTAGGCCAAAGTACAGTGAAGAACACATTAAAAAATTTACTTAAGTAAAAATAAAAACAGTTATTGTCTAATATAACACTTTTTGAGTAAACAGTAAAAGTACCACAACTACAATGAATGTAACTATTAACGTTTTACCCAACAACTTTATTGCTCTACAATTAAGTCCACTTTTGAAAATGCTTGTGAGTAGGGTTACCATATTGCTCCAGAAAAAGGAGGACACATCGATCCAGTCCGGGTTTTGCTTCCAGGTTGTAGATAAGCTTTTATTAGATATTTTAGAAGTCCTGTTTCTGATTTTATTTGTGTAAAAATAGCAGCACTTACATGTGTATATTGCATACATGTGTAAACCCATTTTTAGAAAACTGGTCTTTATATCTGTAAATGTTTACTGTCTGTCAGAATAAGATCTAATATAACCCGATTTCCACTTTTTCTAAAATTGGCCTTCTGAATGTTGTTTGTGACTCGGTACATTTTACATGATTTGTTTTTCTAATTCCTAGGGGTTCTCAGTTATGATTGAAAAGATTGCGTCTTTTGCTATAGAGCATTTTTCAATGTAAATAACTGACGGTATCAATTATCAAACAATATTTAATGTCTTTATTCCTCCCCATAGGGTTCTCAAAACACCCTAAACTCCATGTGGTTTGCTGAGGTTGGTTACATCCACGTGTGTTTTTAGCAGCAGAGCACTAGACTTGCTGGGTTTGATTCATCCAAATTTGTGAAGTGATAGGTTTTCATGAAGATGATGTTTGATCTCTGCAAATAAGAATATTGAAATCATTGGTTAAACAAATTGCGTATTTATTTTGCATTTAGCGCATACCTTTTCAATATAAAAGCTCAGGGAGAGTTAGGTTGGTTATAGTAAGTATTCCTCTGTCCCCAGAGGGCTTATAAGGTCACAAGGAGTATCAGTAGGAGTTGAAATCCCTGCTTTCCTGATTTTTATCCCTCTGCACTAACCTGCTTCTCCTTTCCATGAACAAATGTGGGTTTTCAGGAGGACAAATGTCTTCAGTAACTAGTGAATTGCTAGGTACTGTTTTGATGCTCCTCTGAATTAGTTACTGGAATAGAGTTAACTGCCAGGAGAACTGGAGAAATACCTATTATCACTTAAAACAAGGAAAGAACACAGCATAAATTGCAGTAGTTAACATTACAATTTCTCACGACACTATACACAATATTTTCTTCCACACCTTTCAATCATCTCATAATGGTTCAGAATGAATTTCTGTCCTTCAGAAAAATAGTTCAGGGCAGAAAATTGATTAGTTTTTTTTTTTTTACCAGTATGATAGTGGTAGCAGGGGGAGGCATGAGAAGGGTGATGTTAGCCCAGCAAGCGGTTCTTCTACTTCACTGGGCAGAGCAGAATCTCTTCTCCCCCCCCCCCCAGAAGTTCACATTGAGACTTCAAAGTGTTCATGTGAACTTTTTAAAGCAAAAATTCCCTGTGGGGGAGCTGGAGAGTTATGGTAACGGTATTTGACCTTATAAGGAGTTGATGGGACTTTCCCCTATTGGACCTGGTGTCAACAAGTGCCAATGCAAAAGTCCCTTGAGGGTTTTTTCTTTTTTTTTTTTTCCCCAGATTTTGAAAGGATGCCTTGGTTCCACACTAGGGCCTCCTATATGTCTTTCCACCATGACCCATGTTTAGGCTGGATGATTCAGAGAATTGTGTCCTCATCCAGACTGAGTGGTTCTGGTAGCTCCAAACTGGCCCGAGACCCTTGGTATGTGGATCTTGTTCATCTCAGACCAGATCAGCTTCTCCAGCTTCCCCGGAAGAAAGGGCTTTCTGGTACAGGGGCCAATAATGATGGAAGATCTGGCTCCTCTTTGTCTTAGGCCTAGTTCCTGAGTGGTCTCGCCTAAGGAAGCTCTAATATTTAGAACCAGCCATTTTTGTCTTGCTTCAAGCCAAGAGACAATGAAGATTGATAGCTTATGCAAGAGCATGGAAGGTGTTTTGAAGCCTGGTGTTCTAAAAGAAGTTTCTCACCCTTTTAAAACCTCCATCACCCACATAGAGTTCCTTCAAGAAGGTCACAGTAAAAGCTTAGCAGTAGGATCTCTGAAAGTTCAAGTTGTAGCCCTGGCTGGTTTTTGGGGCTGTTTAGAAAGATTTTCATTGGATTCTCATCCTGGTATTGGTAGGTTCATGAAGGGAGCAATGTGATTAAGAACTCTACTATGTCCTACTTGTCCCCAGTGGAATTTAAATTTACTACTCAAGGTCTTAGGCCTCCAACCTTTTGAACCTTTGAAGAAGGCAATGCTTAAGGTTCATTCCTTAAAGACAGAACTGTTTTTCTACAGGCTAAAGTGATCGCTGGAAGAATCTTGGAGCTACAGTCTTGTAGGAACCCCTCTATCTGATTTGCAGAAGAAGGGGGTTGCAGTTTCTACAGTGCCATCCTTTCTCCCAAAAATAGTCTCACTGTTACACTTCCCTCAGTCTTTCTTTAAGAGGGAAGAATATAGAAATTCTTTTTTTAATGTTGGATTTTCTGGATGTTTACCACATTCTCATGCAGTATTTGTTAGCCACAGTGAGTTTTGTAAGTTTGGCAGGTTATTTGTTCTCTTTGGTTTATGGTTTATTGATGATCAATGTGCCAGAGTGGATAACAATTTATATTATAAGGAAAATAACTCCACTATTAGATAGTAGAGGACCTAAAGCTATGTCCATGGTAGGGAAAGCTTGAACCAATTAGGGAATGTGGATTCCCAAAGTCAGGACCAAACTAAAATACAAACATCTGTTTTATCGGTTTATAAGTTCTGTCCTTTTACAGTAATGCCTCCCCTTCCATGATCTAAAGGGGTCTACAGGCCAAATGCCTGTGTATAAAGATGGGCCCTCAGTGATGCCCTAAATTTTTTATATTCTGATTCGCTCAAAGGGGTTCAGGGAGGGCATTCCATAAAGTGGGTGCAACAAAGAAAAGAAGTAGAAGATCTAGTGCTTGACTTTTCTTTGGCAGTACACGGAAAGGTCAAACAGCTTCCAAGGCTTTCATTATGAAGTGGCTTAAGGAGACCATTTCTTGATGGGTAAGGAGGTTCCATGAGGTTTTAGAGTGCACATTGCCAGAGGTATAGAGGCATCTCGGTCAGTATTACGTACAGTGTCACCAGAACATTTTTGTAGAGCAGAGACTTGGTCCTGATTGCATACCTTTGTTAAACACTACAGGACTGATGCAGCTGCAAGGGATGAGGTGACCTTTGGTGTCAAGGTGCTGAGGGCCGGGGTTGCTGTATCCTAGCCATTTTGAGAAGTGCTTTGCACGTCTCACAGGTTCTAGTCTGGTGGGAGTCGAGGAAAAATAATTTAGCGGGTAATAATGTTTCCTTATTTGTTAATACTTTTCAGTATTTAAATATCTATCATAATTGTGCAGGCTAGTACACTAAGGGGCACATTTTCAAAGCACTTAGACTTACAAAGTTCTAAGTCAGTATAATTGTCTTGTTTGCCAGCGTAACAGTGCAGTGTGCCGTTACTGTGGGGGTCAATAGTACCATGGATATTTGCTGTATGATTGAGTAGATGACTGTATTGGTGTACAAGAATGTATATGCACGTAAAAAGTGGAATGTGTGCACATATGAATGTAACAGATACACGGGAAGAAAAGCTGTAGATGTAAAACTTGGATCAGAATAGTATAAAAGATACTTGTAGGCGTTAGGAGGGGCCTAGTGGTTAGGGTGGTGGACTTTGGTCCTGGGGAACTGAGGAACTGAGTTCGATTCCCACTTCAGGCAGCTCCTTGTGACTCTGGGCAAGTCACTTAACCCTCCATTGCCCCATGTAAGCCGCATTCAGCCTGCCATGAGTGGGAAAGCGCGGGGTACAAATGTAACAAAACTAAAATAGATATTATTGGAGATTCTACATGGAATGTTGCTACTATTGGAGATTCTACATGGAATGTTGCTATTCCACTAGCAACATTCCATGTAGAAGGCTACGCAGGCTTCTGTTTCTGTGAGTCTGACGTCCTGCACATAAGTGCAGGACGTCAGACTCACAGAAGCAGAAGCCTGCGCGGCCACATTGGTGATCTGCAAGGGCCAACTTCTACATGGAATGTTGCTAGTGGAATAGCAACATTCCATGTAGAATCTCAAATAGTAGCAACAGTGGAGGAGTGGCCTAGTGGTTAGGGTGGTGGACTTTGGTCCTGGGGAACTGAGTTCAATTCCCACTTCAGGCACAGGCAGCTCCTTTTGACTCTGGGCAAGTCACTTAACCCTCCATTGCCCCATGTAAGCCGCATTGAGCCTGCCATGAGTGGGAAAGCACAGGGTACAAATGTAACAAAAATAAAATAGATACTATTGGAGATTCTACATGGAATGTTGCTACTATTGGAGATTCTACATGGAATGTTGCTATTCCACTAGCAACATTCCATGTAGAAGGCTGCGCAGGCTTCTGTTTCTGTGAGTCTGACGTCCTGCACGTACGTGCAGGACGTCAGACTCACAGAAGCAGAAGCCTGCGCGGCCACATTGGTGATCTGCAAGGGCCGACTTCTACATGGAATGTTGCTAGTGGAATAGCAACATTCCATGTAGAATCTCAAATAGTAGCAACAGTGGAGGAGTGGCCTAGTGGTTAGGGTGGTGGACTTTGGTCCTGGGGAACTGAGTTCAATTCCCACTTCAGGCACAGGCAGCTCCTTGTGACTCTGGGCAAGTCACTTAACCCTCCATTGCCCCATGTAAGCCGCATTGAGCCTGCCATGAGTGGGAAAGCACAGGGTACAAATGTAACAAAAATAAAATAGATACTATTGGAGATTCTACATGGAATGTTGCTACTATTGGAGATTCTACATGGAATGTTGCTATTCCACTAGCAACATTCCATGTAGAAGGCTACGCAGGCTTCTGTTTCTGTGAGTCTGACGTCCTGCACATAAGTGCAGGACGTCAGACTCACAGAAGCAGAAGCCTGCGCGGCCACATTGGTGATCTGCAAGGGCCAACTTCTACATGGAATGTTGCTAGTGGAATAGCAACATTCCATGTAGAATCTCAAATAGTAGCAACAGTGGAGGAGTGGCCTAGTGGTTAGGGTGGTGGACTTTGGTCCTGGGGAACTGAGTTCAATTCCCACTTCAGGCACAGGCAGCTCCTTTTGACTCTGGGCAAGTCACTTAACCCTCCATTGCCCCATGTAAGCCGCATTGAGCCTGCCATGAGTGGGAAAAACGCGGGGTACAAATGTAACAAAAACAAAATGATACAGTGATCTATGGTGGAAGAAGCAGCACTAGTCCTTAAGGTGGTGGTATGTTTTGCTTGGAAATTAGTTGTGCTTAAATAGCAAGTGGCTGACATTTTTTTGAGGTGTGTTATGAAGTGAATTTGTTTCAGCTAGCTTTCGAAAACGTTTCTAAGTGTATTAAAAGTTTTAAAGCATCATTACCACTCCCCTCAAACATAATGGGGCTGTGTCTGGCTTTGCCAGCCTGGAGCAGAAAGGAGTAAGCTCAGTTTTGAGGTCTGTTGGAGCTCAGTGAAAAGTTTGTATGTATGATATTTGGGCAAATTAGTTTATGGGCAGAGTAGTAGATATTAATGATGCATCTATAATAACTTCTTTTGCAAACTCCAAATGGCTTTATTCAGATCACATTTTTTCCCCCCTAGTACAACCCAAATACGTGCTTTTAATGACAGTGGCCTCTAGGAGCCAAATTTGGATGAATCAAGCCCTCTGTAAAGAAAAAGCTTTAGAAATTAGTAGTACAACCTGATTTTGTTTTTTGTCATCTTTGCTTGTGGAGTATCAGTTGTGGCTTTGCATGCCTGCTTGTTTTGACACCCATGCAGTCTGTCCTCTTGCTGTATAGCATTTGGCTTCTGTATTGCTACTGTGGTTGGCACTAGCTTACATTTAACTTTCACATCATCTGTGCTGTGTAGATAGTCTGCAAAGAATGATCTGAAATGAGACAACATCTCTCGTGCAGGTGAAAGAACTTCGAGACAAAGCCAGCATCTATAGACAACGAGCACAGGGAACGCACTTTTCCCGGGATCACCTGAATCAGTTACTTTCCAATAATAACAGACTCTGGGATGTGTCTTCTAACTCCAGTGTAGATGCTCTCAGCAACAACATCAAGGCTCTTGATCTGGCTGGGTAAGGTTGTTTCATCATAAGCGTGGAAGCAATGTGTCATAGGGGATGGGAAAACACCTACGCTAACGAACTGTGTATTTTATATCGTTTTTCTGTCTCGAAAAACATATGCTCATACCACAGACGTGTCGAAGACGGTTGTACTTCAGCTATTCAGGCACCGAATATCGCTAATGCCTTTATAACTTGTGGCACTGTCTTGACAGTGTTGCAGCAGTCAAAGGGGGATATTCGTCGCACTGTCAAACTAAGCGTTGCTGAATATCTCCTCCTGACCTGCTCAGCGTAATCTTAACAGTTTTGAATATCAGCTGCTATCCCCAACATTCTATATACGGGGCCTAGATTTGAGCGCATGCTCAAGGTGCGTGTGCAAATTAATTTTGTCTAATGAGCCCTTAACTATCACTAATTGGGTGCTGACAACCAATTGAAGTCAATTGGCACGCATTAATATTTGCGTGCACATCTGGCAGCGTGCTATTCTGTAAGGCATGGTGTCTAACTCAAAAGGGGATAGTAACATAACATAGTGGATGACGGCAGAAAAAAGACCTGCACGGTCCATCCAGTCTGCCCAACAAGATAAACTCATATGTGTATACCTTACCTTGATTTGTAGCTGCCTTTTTCAGGGCACAGACCGTACAAGTCTGCCCAGCAGTATTTCCCGCCTCCCAACCACCAGTCCCGCCTCCCATCACCGACTCTGGCACGGACCGTATAAGTCTGCCCTCCACTATCCTCGCCTCCCAACTACCAACCTCTCTTCCCCCACCTGCTCCGCCACCCAATTTTGGCTAAGCTTCTGAGGATCCATGGGCCATGGGCGTGCCAGAGGCATTCTAAAATGTTGCTTGCACATATAGAGTACTGGGTTGAGCGCTCCTGACCTGTGCACCAGCATTTACAGCAGGCAAAAGTCTGGCGCCTAAAGGTAGGCGCAGGAATTGGCACCATGTGCTTGTATAAAGGGTCTGGGCCCTTTATAGAATAGTGTTTGGAACCAGTTTCTTTTTTTGTTTTTTTTTGAGTGCTATTTATAGAACTTCCCCCTTATATCTTTACTGAGTTACAAGTTGAATAGAATTAATTTAAACAGGTAACAAGCAGAGAGAACTGTTTAGCACCAGATTGAAATTGGGTGCCCCATTTGGTACATTGTCATATGTTGCTGGTGACACATGCAGTGAAAATTGTCAAGAAATGCTGGAATACAAAAAAAGAAAGGCTCGTCTGATTTAAGAGCTATCGATGCATCAAATCTAAATCTGTGCAGATGCTGCGTCCATAGGTATGGAGGATGTAGTATGCTACACAGTCGAGCCAACCAAACAGAACGAAATCGTAAATATATTTGATTCAGAATAGGCCCAAGACTTTTTTTTTCCCTGCCTGTTCCTGCCTACCACAGAGAGAAGGTCCCAGTTATGTTTCTGAAAAAGTACTTTTTCCGTGACTAGAACTTACCACACGGTATAAATATTATCCAAGACAGACTTCAGTAACGTCCACTTATAAGCAGAGCACCAGCAACTAAATCTGTTGTGTGTTGTAATATGACTTTATATGTTTGAAACAAGATCTCTGTGAATAAAAGAACTTACACCAAACAGACTGGGACATAGCTGTCCCTTAGTGAGGAATTAATGGTTGTGTCCATGTTTACCAAGACAATCCCTGTTGATTTCACAAGCCATACAGTATGTGGGTCAAAAGGAGAGGAAACAGCCCTGATATTAAAAAAAAAATGAACACTCTTAACCTTGTCAATTTTATGGAAATCTAAGTAGATGAAATCCTCTTTCTCAGAACTCCCTAACCAACTACCTACTTCCAAATTCAGCTCTGTTTTGCCTGATGCCGGACCTTTTCCTTGTTGCCTAATCTGGCCCATTCAGTTTAGCATTGTCTGTCCACTGCTCTATTCCAGCTAACTGTATTCTAATGCAGAGGTTCTGTTAGCCCACATGTCTCCTACCCTCCTTCTTGCCTCCCCCTCCCCCCCAAGTCTAGCAGCAGCTCTGCCTTTTTGTCTCCACCCGGTCCAACAGCAGTTCTGCTTTTCTGTTCCTCCCCTCCCCAGGTCGAATACGGGGAAACTGTGTAACTGAACATGTTTGAAAGCCACTGCAAGGAGTTACCCAGTGAGCATGTCCTGCTCCGTGGTGCAAACATCGCTAAGATTGCATTTAAATAATGCAGGGAAGAGCTTTGGTCTGTCAGTTGTGGGTGGGAATAATCTCACAGGACAATTTGGGTCCCATACCCATAAAGAAGATCAAGACCACACTAGCCGTGAAGGAAAATTAGATGGTACAGCCATGGCAGTAAGCAGTATCACATTCAGAGTCACAAACACTTCTAAGGGTGCATTTAAATAATGCACGAAGAGCTGTCACTTTGTGGAAAAGATGCCATTGAAATTCTTTGGATGCCATCTTTTACCATCTACTTCATTCGTCATCCCCTGTCTGCTCTGTGGCAAGTGCTGGAAGATGGAGTGGAGCAGTATTCAACAAACAAAGTATTCGCAAATCTTTGAAGACACATCTCTTCAACAAAGCCTACAAAAGACATCCTAATGAAACTAATCCCTCCTAAACCACACAAGTGCTTCAAAAACACCTCTCACACGACCTTACCTATCGCCTTTCCATTTAAATCCTCATCTACCTTCAGCTTATTACCGACTGTATTTAAGATCATGTAATGAATATATCATAATAACACTCTGTAAGCCACATTGAGCCTGCAAAAAGGTGGGATAATGTGGGGTACAAATGCAATAAATAAATAAATAAATTCAGCATTCAAATGGCTCTCACAGCTTCTAACAGTTTTACATAGAAAGCAAATTGATTTTTTGGAAGCATGATTCTATAAAAATATTAACACAACGTTTCTGACTTTCATACTCCAGCAAACACATTCACAATCTTGTTAGGTGCCAAATTTGATAAATTTCCATCTTTTTAGAGAGTTGCATTTGTGGACATGTTCGTACATTGTTCCCTTTTCGGTAGTTATTTCCAACATTCCATGTGTGGGAAAGCATAAAAACGAGATGAAATGTTTTCTATTTTTCCATGCTCTTGCCTGTTCGAGTAGTGCGACTGCATGGTGATCTTGTGTTGAAAATCAATTGTACATAAGTAATGCCACACTGGGAAAAGACCAAGGGTCCATCGAGCCCAGCATCTTGTCCACGACAGCGTCTAATCCAGGCCAAGGGCACCTGGCGAGCTTCCCAAACGTACAAACATTCTATACAATCAAGCCATTGTGACATCACTAATGAGGTTGGCTCTTATTGGTGGAATGAGCCACTTTGACATCACAATAGGTTAAATCACTGCTCTATGTAATAAAAGTGAGCCAAGTAGAGGACATAAGTACATAAGTAATGCCACACTGGGAAAAGACCAAGGGTCCATCGAGCCCAGCATCCTGTCCACGACAGCGGCCAATCCAGGCCAAGGGCACCTGGCAAGCTTCCCAAACGTACAAACATTCTATACATGTTATTCCCGGAATTGTGGATTTTTCCCAAGTCCATTTAGTAGTGGTTTATGGACTTGTCCTTTAGGAAACCATCTAACCCCTTTTTAAACTCTGCTAAGCTAACCTCCTTCATGATCTGACACTGGGAAAAGTTGTGGGTTGTTTTTTTTTTTAAATGCCAGGATTTCAAGGTCCAAATTAACGGGCACTGTACCTATTCATACATTTTCCTCTCTCCAAGCTTTTACTAATCTGTTTTGGTTCTTAAACTTGCAGCGTTCATGAGACACACCCCTTTCCCAGCACCCAGAAACTGGCTCAGCATGATATACCATCATCAGGAGAAAGAAAAGGACCTTTAGAAGAAGGCACTCGACAGGACAACACAGGCATGCTGGTCCTCTCTGACGCTCCCACCCTTCCTGTAAGTAGAAGACTGGCTTGGGGAGAAGAGGATAATCCCGAAATTAAAGTGACTCCAGCAGCAGCAATAAGTAAAGAAAAAGACGATAACCGTACAGAAGAGGAGATTGAGAGATTGCAATTAAATGATGATGAAAAAGAAGGGTAAGCTTCACTTTTCATCAAAATGATGTCTAGTACATTTTTAGTGCACCACAGAAGTGAAGTGAGCCACAAAGTAGGAAAATGGAAGCAGATTTATTGAGCACCCGACACGGACACTCTTTCGGCATATTGCCTGCGTCGGGAGTCAAATAGCAACATTTTGTCATGACAGTGTTTCCTGCAGAACACTTCACTTCTTTGGTGTTTGTTCATTCTGTGTTGTCAGTTCCCTCTGGTTTGGTGTCTAGTATATTTTTAGGTCCATTTTCAAATGAAACTGCCGAATTACAGCTAGAAATTGTACAACTCAAAGCTTACATTCTAAGTGAATGCAGTGGGGAAAGAAGGGCAAACCTGGATCCAATTGGCACGCCTAGTGCTATTGTAAGAGCAGGTATTTTGGGAGTTACACATGTCTGTCCAAAGTGTGTTTGTGTTTTCAGGGCCGCCGAGGGGGGGGGACAGTAAATTCCCTGGGCCCAGGCTTCCTGGGGGTCCCGGCGCCACGGTCCCACCCGCCCTCCCTCGGCTCCGACTCCGATTCTCCCTTCTCCAGCCCCCCCTTACATGTTTCGCCCGCTGTACCGTCCGCGTGGTGATTTTCACTGCCCTCCTGCATATACTTCTCTCTCTCATCCACGTGGTCGCTGCTCGTTTTTAAAGCCCTGAAGACTTCTCCCTCCGCCACCGGCGATTGACATACCCAGCCTTCAGCTAGCGTCGGAGCCTCTCCTCAGGCGCGTCCCACCTCTGCGGAAGAGAGGAAGTTGCATTAGAGGAGGCGGGATGCACCCGAGGAGAGGCTCAGACGCTGGCTGAAGGCTGGGTATGTCAATCGCCGGTGGCGGAGGGAGACGTCTTCAGGGCTTTAAAAACGAGCAGCGACCACGCGGATGGGAGAGAGAAGTATATGCAGGAGGGCAGTGAAAATCACCACGCGGACGGTAGAGCGGGTGAAACATGTAAGCCTGGGGGGGGGGCTGGAGAAGGGAGAAAGCTGGTGGAGGGGGGCCCTGGAGAAGGGAGAAAGCCGGTGGAGGGGGCCCCGGCGACCTCGGGTGGAGGGGGGCCCTGGGCCCAGACTTGTCCCAGGCCCGGCCCAGTCTCTCGGTGGCCCTGTGTGTTTTCACACCTGCATGTGTTTGGCCATGTTTTTTGCAGAAGTGATGCTGCTGAAGTTATATTAGATTCTGTGCATTCATGGGAAGGTGGAAGGCTTCCGACTCCAAAATTAAAAACCTTCAGTGGAGCCCAGAGAACGCACCATGATCTTACCACGCCAGCAGTTGGTAAAAATAAACTTTTACCTATACTAAGAGATTTCCTGTGTGTGACGTTAAATTTCTCTGGGGTCATTGTGTTTTCTGCATCTGAATCGATTCCTTTCCTATCATTTTAGGGGGTGCTGTTTTAGTATGTCCAGACAAACGTGAAGAGCACTTGTTAGAACGGAGAAAAAGAGCCCCTTTAGAAAACCAGCACTCTCCACCTAGACAGGCTTCCGGAGAACCTTCTAAAAGGAAACTGAGCAAGGTAAAAAGCTAAACAGCCTCCTAATTCCACAGTGCAGGATGAATTTCTGTACAGTTGCTTATTGTAGAAATATTCACTTTAGTTTTGAATGAAAGGCTCGTGGTGCCACATCTCAGCCCTGGGTCCAACTGTGCTGAAGGTGAAGCGGAGCAGATGGAAATGGTTGAAACAAAATAAAATAAATCTTCAGATTCTGCATCAATCCTTATGTACAAGCCTGCTAAAATCACACACAAAAACGTAGTATCAAACATGAAGCCCTGGGTTCCTCACCTGCTGCAAAGCTCACAGTTTGAATTCTGTTATATATAGGAAATCTTTCTCTGTCCTCCCCCCCCCCCCCCCCCCCAACGCGTGGATTTCTGAAAAAATTCTCAAGGTATTCTGCACTGGTATTAGGATATTGTCTGGTGGTGTATCTGGTTATAACTGACTGGATAAAGTTAGGGGAATCTTTGTGGCCCTAACTTTTATCCCAGGCAGTTACCAGGTTAGCAGACTGAATATCACCACTAATCGATTAAGTGGAAGCTCTGTCCAGGTCCCCTGATTGCCCTGGCACTGCTTGCATGGTGCCAAGGAGGACTGTCTGGATTTTCAGCGGCGTTAACTGGATCAGTAGCAAGACTGCTGAAAATTCCAGGTTTGCATTTATCCAGGTAGGGGCTGGTCCCACTTGGATCAGTCCCGCTGTGCATCGGATCTGTCCTTTCTATATATAACAGAATTCAAACTGTGAGCTTTGCAGCAGGTGAGGGACCCAAGGCTTCATGTTTGATACTATGTTTTTGTGTGTGATTTTAGCAGGCTTGTACATAAGGATTGATGCAGAATCTGAAGATTTATTTTATTTTATTTTGTTTCAACCATTTCCATCTGTTCCGCTTCACCTTCAGCACAGTTGGACCCAGGGCTGAGATGCGGCACCACGAGCTTTTCATTCAAAACGAATTCCTGTTTATCTCTCTCCCTCCCAACCCACAGAATACCTTGTGTGGTCATTGTAATGACAGACCTTGGTTGGGAATCACGAGCCAGAAATCTGTAATTATGGGCCTTAATTCAGTCACAAGTCCACGACATCTCTAGCAGTCAAAAGGCCTGACTCGAGAATCCAACCCAGGTCCCTGAACAGCCACTGGGCTGGTCCTGGAGAAGAAATGTTGATTTTCAGATTTACTAGCATGTTTTGTGAAAGTGTTGTATGCACCACTAATCTCTTCCTGTATTTCCTGCTACATCTTTGTGACCATGACTTGGCATGTCAGGGGGGCGAGTGTACTATGAATCCTGGCCCCTCCCACAACCAAATGGCTTGGATTAGGACATTTCTGAGCTGGGCGTTTTTATTTTCCATTATCGCTAAAAAAAAACAAACGCCCAGCTCAGAAACGACTAAATCAATGGCATTTTGGTCCGTACAAACCGTATTTTCAAAACGGAAGATGGACGCCCATTTTTTTTCGAAAATACGGTCTGTCCCGCCTCTTCACATATCCGTTTTCGGACATAGACGCCCATGGAGATGGGCGTTCGATTATGCGTGGTCAACTAAATCAAATGCAGAAGACAGATCTAGTGAGAGTAGAATAACTAAGTTATTGCCATCTAGTCTATGACGTATGAATGTAGTAATGCCTAGTAGAGCAGTTTTGGTACTGTGATGTGCCCTTAATCCTGTTTGAATAGGATGGAGCACATTTCGTTTTGTAAGGAAGTCTAGGAGCTGAGAATGGATGATAGTTTCTGTGATCTTATTAAGGAATGGAAGGTTGGTTATAGGCCGGTAGTTGTTTTTATCTGATGACGATTTTGAGGGATCTAAGTTTTGGTTTTACAATGGCTAATTTCCAGGGTCCTGGGACAATTCTCGAGGAAAAGGAGGATGAAATCATATGTGTGAAAGGGCCAAGTTCTATAATTGATTGTTTGATAAAGGTTGATGGGATGGAGTCCTGGGGGGCTGTGGTAGATTTTATGTTCTTTACAATAGTATGTAATTGTTGTTCTGTTGGGATGTTAAAGGAAGAGGGTGTAGTGTATTTAGTAGCGACCATTTTTTGATTTCTCTCCTGGTATAAGGCTTTTCTGTTCTTCAGCTCTTTCTTTTCTAATGTTTATGTTTCAGAACGAAGATGATCGATTGATACAATCTTCTCCAAGTGCTGGTGTGAAAACACTAGATCCTTTGCCTTTGAGAGAGGATCCGTGGCCTGGTACCCATGCTTCTGGGACTGGAGCCTCTCCTGTCCTAACACACTCGGAGCAGGTGAAAACTCCTGTGCAGAACTCTCCCTCTGCCCTCGCTCCACCCTACTGGATCCCATCTTGTCGCATCCAAGGTGCGCTGAAGGATCCAGAATTTCAGCATAACGGTGGGTATAATATCGCATATTTACAGAAATCATAAAAAAATTGGAACTAAATTGTCATTGCAATAGTTACCAGATAACTTATGTACCTTGGGGCCAACATTTAGAACAAGTTATATCTTCTCTAGTAGCTGGTGAATGTATTTACCTGTCTGTCCGTGAATTTTCAGCTGGTGTAAGGATAGACTCCAGACTCCGCCCCTTCTGCCTCGCATCACCTTATGCCTGGAACAGACTTCCTGAGCCCATACGCCATGCGCCCTCCCTGCCCATTTCAAGTCCTTACTCAAGGCCCATCTCTTCTCCCTTGCTTTTGGTGCCTAACCACCTTCCCATTCCTGATACCTACACTGACTACATAGTTTTTACCTTTAGATTGTAAGCTCTCTTGAGCAGGGACTGTCCTTCCCCATGTTTAAACTTGTACAGCGCTGCGTAACCCTATAGAAATGCTAAGTAGTAGTAGTAGTAGTATAGTATTGGACCAAAAATGTGTCCAAAAGACCTGTTGATATTCATATAGTAAAGGGGCTTCCAGATTATCCAGACAGCAGTGATGATCCATCTCTCCAGATAAGTTTTAAAACATTCAGTCCTGCTAAGCAGGCTTAAAGTAAATATATAGCAGAGATCACATAAGACCGTATAGCAGTACTGAATAGAGTTATTAATTTAAATGCTAGCACTAATGTTGCCCGGAAATCACTGAAAAGTGATTCCCGGGTTACTAATAAGAGTAGCAGTAGAGCTTATCACAGTCCAGTTTATATTGTATCTTCTGAAAATTGACCATTAGAGACAAGATTTCTCATCAGGTTTTCCCTTTAGCAGAAGTAGTACAAAACCACCTGCGGCTTGAGACAGCATATAAATGATTTTGAGCAAAATACATCTTGAAAACAGTTGATGTTTATGTTATATATCGAATTGTTATCATGTTAGGGTCCAGTAGTACAATTTTCCCATATTACATAGCTGGCATTCTGTGTTCCATAATTGAAATGGTAAGATTTATCTATTTTTTTTTTGTGTAGTTTAGACTGGGTTGAAAATGAAATCCAGACCTTGATGTCTTTATAACCTTAACTGCTCCCTGACTTCTTTAAATTTGTGGAAGTATGATTCTCCCTCGTCCTATTGTTTGAAAAGTACCCGTTGAACTTCAGGGACTGGGATATTCGATAGAGACCTCTTAATCCCCTTCCTCTCACTTTCTTCCATTACCCTCTGTTTTTTTTTTTTTCATTATTGGCTCAGTTGTACACTTCCTCCCCCCCCCCCTCATTTATCCTACTACTACTACTACTTAACATTTCTAGAGCGCTACTAGGGTTACGCAGCGCTGTACAATTTAACAAAGAGAGACAGTCCCTGCTCAAAGAGCTTACAATCTAATAGACAAGTGAACGGTCGGTCTGATAGGGGCAGTCAAATTGGGGCAGTCTGGATTCACTGAACAGTAAGGGTTAGGTGCCGAATGCAGCATTGAAGAGGTGGGCTTTAAGCAAAGACTTGAAGACGGGCAGGGAGGGGCCTTGGCGTAAGGGCTCAGGAAGGTTGTTCCAAGCATAGGGTGAGGCGAGGCAGAATGAGCGGAGCCTGGAGTTGGCGGTGGTGGAGAAGGGTACTGAGAGGAGGGATTTATCCTGTGAACGGAGGTTACGGGCGGGAACGTAAGGGGAGATGAGGGTAGAAAGAAAGTGATTGGGTCAGATAGTCAAAACAAGCTGAGCTTCATTTTCCTAGTATCTTGTCTCAATCTATTGTGGACTAATATTATGTCATGAGATGTAAATGTGAAAAATTATAAATAAAGAATTAAAAACAAGCTGAGCTGCTAACCCTATCCCCATATTCTATATATGATGCCCAAATTAGGGCACTGATCCAAGATGCACACGCAACTTAATTAGATAACGAACCATAATTGGACGCTAACAACCAACTATTGATGTTAATTGGCACCAATTATGACTTGCGCATGCATCTGGCTACACGCTATTCTGGACCGCTGGGAGCCCAAATGACTGGTTAGCAGTGAAGTGGAAGCTCGTTACATCGGGGACTTTCAGGGCGGAGTCCGGTAGTTCCCATATTCAGAGCAAAACGGCCATGTTTAGCACATAAATAGAATCACATAAATAGCTGTCCTATCTTTATGCACTACTGCTACTACTACTATTTAACATTTCTAAAGCACTACTAGGGTTACGCAGCGCTGTACAATTTAACATAGAGGACAGTCCCTGCTCAAAGAGCTTACAATCTAATAGACAAGTGAACGGTCGGTCCGATAGGGGCAGTCAAATTGGGGCAGTCTGGATTCACTGAACGGTAAGGGTTAGGTGCCGAACGCAGCATTGAAGAGGTGGGCTTTAAGCAAAGACTTGAATACGGGCAGGGAGGGGGCTTGGCATAAGGGCTCAGGAAGGTTGTTCCAAGCATAGGGTGAGGCGAGGCTTTCACTTCTGTACTGATTGGTCTGTAGTCTGTAACTATAATTATTGTAAACCGCCTAGGTAGTTAATGGTAGACAGTATAGGAAACGCTAATGAACAAAGCTCCAGACGCTGTCTGGTGAGAGCGCTTTTTGCTATTACATTTTAACTGCTGTTTCTGCTCTGAACACCTCTGTCTCAAGTTGCAAAGCTGTTTGTATCCAAGCTTGAACAAATGATGCCAGTCTTTGTGAGACTGATAGCACAGCCTTGGCATGATCTGAAGCTGTTCTTTCTGCCTTACAATTTGTACCTTATGTTATAGGGAACTGTGGAAGCCCCGACCCTCTCAAATTACCACTGCACAGAATGGCTTCCGATGATGGTAATGGTTTTATCATTTTAAAGACTGCATGCTGGTTTGTTCTTGTCATTCAGACGTTAATTTGTTTTCAGACTGTGGTGAACAAGGGCCAAGAAGCCCACAGATAGACATAAGATTTTATTTACATTTGGGAGGGTGATTTTATGATGGGGTCCCTAAGTCCATATCTTGCCTGTATAAAATAGGTCACGGGAAGCTCCCACACGAAGGGATATTTGTCGGTAAGAATCAAAGAGTATGTGTGCTATAAAATATCCAGACCCCGCTCTGCACATTTTCCATTCCCAGCAATGCTTGCACACGTATTGCTGTGTTTGAGCACCTGCTCTTATGCACTTGCACCCCTGGACAATTCTCTAAGGGCTGGTCGAGCATGAACTTTTATAACTGCATGGACGCATACATAACTTGGGCGTGCTTTTCTCTGTGTGGGCACTGGTGAATTTTCCAAACAAAAATATTGCATACTTTTGATTTTTGAAAATTACCTCAGGGTAGCTCCCTCTGCACAGGCCGGGTGTACTAAAAGGGGGGTCCTGTACATACGTTTATTCTCATTCAGGAAATGCCTTTTAAAATTGCTCAGTAAGTGACTCCAAGCTGTACCTTCTGTGTGCTCTGTTGTACTATGTAAGTACACGTTCCAGGCACTTCGGTTTGCGTTTTTTAAGGGCGTCCTGTAAAATTCTTCTGAAGTCGGAAGAGCGGCTGTGTTGGGCAGTACTTATCTCACAGAGTCTGACTGATCTTCATTTTAGAGACTTCCCACGTTCAGCCAATTTGAACATAGTCTTTGCAAAGCATTTTGTAAGATTGACTATTTTGTAAAATTCATACATTTTGGAGACTGCTCTAGATTTTTTATTTTTTTAAATAGGAGAACTTCACAAGAGAAGATAAGTTCTGCCAAAATTTCCCCTACTTTGTTTTACTTGGTCAGCATTGGGGCTGGGAACTTCTACCATGACCCATCATGCACGACTATTTTATTTCCCTTTCCCTTACTTAGGCCCATCATCATGGTGATAGCCTTCAATCAGGGGTTATCATTTATTTATAGAGATTTACTAACTTCCTTTATGAAGGGATCCACCGATTTTTCAGTTTCACAGTTGTAGCTCCTGTATGTGGTTGTTAGGTGGTGCTGTTGAGCAACGACTGAGGCTTCCCTTCCATCAGGATTATGAATGCTGTCTTCATGCTGTTCCTGGTTCTGGCCCAAAAATTGATCTGGTGTATCCCTGCTAGTTTTATGCGGTTTCAACAGTACAAATGAAAAACAAGACTGGTCAGGATTATTTATTTTATTGCATTTGTATCCCACATTATCCCACCTATTTGCAGTCTCAATGTAGCTTACAGAGACCTGTTATGGGGTCACCATTCAAGGATGTCAAATACAATTGGTAGTGCAAAAAGCTTATAGATAGGAAGAGAGATCTAAGCAGATAGTTATAGAAAGATGATTTTCTGAGCTAGGTAGTTTGGCGGAGTAGTAAAGTTAAGCTAAGGGTTCTCTTTGTAGGCCTTGTTGAAGAGATTATGACTGCAGCAAAAATCCTGCTCGCACCCTGCCACTAGGAATGCCTCTTCAGTGGGTGGAAGTACACCCGAAATGGTACTAGTCGTGTTTTTACCACTACACAGAGTGACCGTTGTATAAAAACCAAGTGCTGAAATGACTTTGAAAAATGTCCTCCTTTAAAGATAGGCTTTTTCTCTGGTGTGTTAAACTGGTCAGTATTAGAGAAGTGAAATTTGAAGGAAAACACAGGAGTTTATTGAAAAAGGAAAAAAACTGTGCAGAAGAGCCTTATTTACTACTTCTGTGTGATTTATGTATCACTGAAGGGTTTGATTTTCTTTCTTCTGTTGCGCTTCAGATGATGACAGATTATCACAAATTTCTGCACGCTCAGCAGCCTCTAGTTCGCTGGCTTCTCAAATTCTGGAACACGCTCAGAGACGGAAAGAAAATTTCTGGGGCAAGAAGTAATACGTCACAGTGCGGCCTTTTCCTAATCAAAGCAACCGTGTACAGCATCTGGAGCAGAGATGGATAAAAGAGCCTGTTGGAAGCAGGTTCTCAGGTGTGAAGCTATTACAGGGGGTTTGTGTGCTTTTTGAAGAGTTCAGCTTTTATATTTCTAGTTCAGTTACTTACTCCTGTTCACAAATGTATTTTTCCTGGATGAAAAACAAATTGTAAAATGTAGAGCAGAATGGAATATGTATTAGCTTAAAGAATTTGTAAAGACTTTTCTACTTTAGGAAACAGCATCCCTTGGAGTAAAGGGTTGATACAGTTGTTTGAATTCGGGTGTAGCTGCAGGCATTGGAAACTGCAGCAAGAAAGAAATAATGCACTTGAGAACTTAGCCTGGCGAGCACATGTAGACAGATTTTTTTATTGGCTGGGCTATATTCTGAAGAAAAATTCCCTCGCCAACTGCTCTCATGTGATTTCTGGTTAAGATTTCTAACGTTGATCCTTGTTACTTCTTGTTCCTGGTTTTGTGCCTGTTTATTTCTTAAAATCAATAAACATACAAAGTCTTAAAAAGAGAGGGGAAAAGAAGCCCTGCCCATTTTTTTAAATAAATCTTTACCCATTCACAGTCCGGCCGACAGTTAAAGTGATTTAGCTGGCTGCTGACCAGTTAAATTGCTTGTTTGGGCCTAGCTGCTAATTTTCAGCGGCATTTAACTGGCTAAGTCACAACTACCTGGTAAGTTTTGCCTCACTCAAGGCTGGATATGTTGGGGGAGGAGTCGACACTTTGGCCGCTTAAATGCTGATATTCAGCCCTTAAGTGCCAGGTTTAGCCCGTAAATGGAACTGCATAAAAGTCTGTCCTATTTTTACGCACTACCCCATGGCCACTTAAGTGCTGAATGTTGACTTAAGTGGCTGTGTGTCAGCCGGCTCAAAAATAACCGGCTGTTCAAAGCTGAAGACTGGACAGGCCTGGCTTTGAATATCCAAGAATAATTCACTTGGCGGTGAGCAAAACGCTCACCACTGCTGGCTGAATCAGACCTAGTTTATCTACATACAAGTCCACTGTTAAAAGCCTTGTACCTAGTTTTGATGAGCCATTCTGCATGTAGTTTCCCCATGGCTGTAAAGGATCTACATTATTTAGCTGGCAAGTGAACAGCTTGCTGGAAAGCTATGTGTGTAGATGGTTTCCCCAACCCTACCTTAATTCCTTTCCTACCCCACCCAGAACGGTTTCCCTCAGTCTTACTAAAACATGTAGTTCTAGCCAGATTTGAGTGAGGGCGGTTCAGAGTCATCGCTAAATAAACTTGAAAATTGTTCTCTGTAAAATTGCTGGTTGATGATCCCTCTTGACTTTTTTTCACATCCAGTCTGTAGAATTGTGTATCCTGAAACCCTGCTGCTCACGGCAGAAGGGCTTTTGCTTTAGGAACTGTTGTTCTCTGAGGACAAGCAGGCTATATTAATCTCACATGTGGGTGACGTTATCCACAGAGCCCGGTACAGAAACGCTACCTAGCGTAGTTTTCCTTTGAGGTCACGTCTGTTAATGGTTCTCTTCAGCGCATTTGTTTTTTTTTTTGCCTGTAAAGTGCCTTCCCTCGTGGGATTTTGTCCTTATTTACTCCTTTTACCAAGTTTTCCCTTCCTATGTCTTTTATTAATTTTTTTCCCCCACTTTTTAAATTTTTGCATTATTTTTCCGCTCTGAAGGCTGCCTTAGACCTGAGCACTGACTGACTGGCATCAACATTTCTTTTTTCTGGTGAGCTTGTCCCTTTTTCCCTCACCTCACTGAGCTGTTTGATTTTGCTTTCAGCCATTTTTCCTTCCATGTCATCTAAGGTTCCCAGTGGCTTTAAGCACTGTACCCAGTGCAAGTAGGACCATCTCTGGAACTGAAACTCATTCCTAGTGTATCCAGTGTTTGGGGCCAAATGATAACCATTTAAACTGTTTTCTTTGTTTGCATATGCAGAAAAGAACCCAGAAACCTAGAAAGGCTCAAAAAGAGAAGATTTTTGGAGCCAGGTCTGACTTGTCAACATCGGTATCTGCCTTGGCCTCTGCACTGGCATCGGAAGCATCTATCCCCATGGTTGCCAGACCTGAGTCTGACACTAGGAGTGGGCACGCATTGAGTGGGTCTCCACGTGCCTCAGCGCCGGCCACTGTGCAGGGCCCCCCGGGACTGGTCGACATCAGACCTGACACCAAGGAGGCATGTGGATTCAATGTCATCCTCAACACCCAGGGATAACCATGTTCAGCATCGGGCGAGGGCCAAGAAGCACAAGTATCAATCCCCCTCGATGCATGGTACCAAGAGCTTGGGACTCGAGAAGTGCTTGCATCGAGAAGAGTGCACCCCTCTGTTGAAGAAGTGCCTTTACGCCGGTCTCCAGGTAACCGGGACCCAGTTTCTGCTATGTCACCAACAACTCTGCAGGTTGTCTCCGAACCGGCGCCCCAGCCTTTACTGATATCGGCCCTTGATGAGCGGATCTGGGTCATGCTCCAAGAGCACTTGGTGGGGCTTCTTCAGGCGCAGTGTCTTGTCAGCACTGCAGGCGCTTGTGCCAGCCATGACTTTATCTGCCTCGTGGGACTATCATCCTGTAGCGCGGTCACCGATGCTGGTGTCACATGGGGCATCGGTGTTGACACCTACCCATGTGGGTACCACATTAACATGTGGAGGAAGCTTCACCAGAGTCTAGGGCCAAACCTGCATTTCGGCACTATTCCAGGCATGGACATGGTTCCTCTCGTCCGAGGCAAGCTTGGACTTGGCCCTCCCACGCGGAGTATTTTGCTGATTCCAATTCGGACAGTTCATGGGAATCTGTTGATCCAAGGTACTTCTCGGAGGTCTGATGGAATTCCATAGGACTCCTCCTATCTCCTACTGAAGAGAGACATAAATCTCTGCCTGAGAGTCTCTCCTTCCCTACTTTTGTTAAGGAGATGTGGAGGATGAGCCCAGGGCTGAGATGTTTGAGGTTCTGGCCTACGACTCTCATCCAAGAGAGGCTTTGACTTCTCATCTTCACAAGATTCTATGTGATGTTCAGGTGAAGAACTGGAAGTTCCCTCTGTCTATCCCAGTTATGCCCCCCAAAATTGACACCTTGTATCAGATAGGCCACACTCCTCAGTGGTTGAATCTGTGCTCATTCGAGCCAGGAGTTCCAAGGACTTTGTCTCGGCTGCCCCAGGCACTGAATTTGTTTGGGCATAAGATGTGGAAGAGGTCACTCATCTGATCAAAAAGCATACTGATACCATTGATACCCTATCCTGCTGGGCATCTTATGTGCCTTCCTTCTCTAGGAGATTTTCTGACAAGTTGAAATGAGGGACCTACTACTCTCAAAGGCATAGGTACACTCCCTTTTCCTCGCCCCACTCAACCTGTTCATCTCCAGCCGCTCGTTCTTGTCAACAGCATTTGCTTTTGACTGGCTGTAAGAGAGCATAGCCACCGTTATAGTGACTATTTTGGATGACCTTCCAGTATGAGGGAGACTGAGTTTTTTTTCCAAGAAAGGTAGACCCTTGTAACCTCTGTCCGGTGGGTTCTACAAATAGTCCATCTCAGTTACGCTCTGCACTGGAGAAAAATACCACCAAATTGCCCACCGAGTGCAACTTAATCTCAGCTCTCCATACAAAGAAGTACATGTAGAGGAACTCTCCGCCCATCTCAAGGCTCATGTGGTCGAACCTATTCCCAAAGAAAGAAGGGAAGGGATTTTATTGTGCCAATAAAAGACTGGGGGGGGGGGGAGATGCATCCCATCCTAAACCTAAGTGCCCTGAACAAATACCTGGTCAAAGAAAAGTTCAGGATGGTTTCCCTGGGCTCCATTCTTCCCATGATTGAGGCACAAGATTGGCTATACTCACACCCTGATACTTCCAGGCCACAGGAAGTATCTTCAGTTCTAGGTGGGGGCACAACACTTCCAGTATAGCATTCTACCGTTTGGCCTTGTGTCAGCCCCCAGGGTGTTCATCAAGTGTCTAGCAGTAGTTGCATTGTCGCTGTGTAGTCTAGGGGTTCATGTGTTTCCTTACCTGGACAATTGTTTGGTAAAAGTTCACATCAAAGGAGGGTACTCGGGAGTCTATAGGGAAATATTCAGATGATGGAGCTACTGGAGTTAGTTATCAACTACCCCAAGACCCATCTACCACCAGTTCAGCAATTGGAGTTCATAGTATCCCTGCTAGACATGGTTCAAGCACAAGCGTATTCCCCTCCAACACAGGTGAGCCACCGTCGTTGCCATTGCTGCTCAGGTTTGCAGCAGAGCCGGCAGGTCATGGCCCTCCAGATGTTGAGGTTGTTGGGCCACATGGCCTCCACTGTACATGTCACTTCCATTGCATTTCTCCATATGAAACTGCCCAGTGGACCCTGGCCTCGGGGAACCTAGTGGATGTCATTAAGTAACCCCAGAGCTAGCTCAATCTCTCCTCTGGTGGACGATTCAATCCAGTTTGACCTTGGGTCTACCGTTCCAAATGCCTCAGCCCCAGAAGCTGTTTACGACGGATGCATCCAACCAGGGGTGGGAAGCTCATCTAGACAGGCTTCGCACTCAGGGTCTCATGGTTAAGCCAGGAAATGGGTTTACAGATCAACCTCCTGGAGCTCTGGGCAATTTGGAACACACTAAAGGCTTTCAGAGATTGGTTGCTGATCCAAATTGTGCTCATCCAAACGAACAATCAGGTTGCAGTGTATTATGTTAGCAAGTAGGGGAGTATAGGATGCTACCCTCTGTGTCAGGAGGCCGTCGGAATGTGGAACTGGGCTGTCCAGTACAAGATAGATCTCAGAGCCTCAAACTCTTAAAAGACAGCACCCACATGTGAGAATAATTAGCTTATTGTCCTTGGAGAATAGCTGCTACAGGTAAGTAACTTTGCTTTATTGCTTGAACTTGCATGATTCCCAAACTTTTTGTCACCTAATGCCCATTCTGAAATGAAACCATGTAGCGGAGCTTCAGACTAGATACGGCCTGCTGAGGAAATGAATGTGAAATAAACAAAAATAGACTTTTTGTTTTGAATCATGTATGTTCTGGTGCAGAAGTTTTTTTTCATTACAGAAAAGAAAAAAGATTCAGCTATCAGATTTCTGGTTTATTTGTTTGAAAAATATTGTGTGTTAATATTAAGATATGCATTCAGATTAAATCGCATGCCTTTTGGGTTTGCCAACTTTTCTGTGTGAGTAATGAGATTTGTTGTCACCGCTAGAAGTAAATGTGATTTAGATTGCTTGTCTCTGAAATTCTGCATTCACGTATCTGTGGAAAGTAAATGTATTTTTACCTATTGTAGGTTAATAACTTTGTAAAAAAAAAAAAAAAGTATACAAATTTTTTGAATAATTTTTACCCTAAAGAATCTGAAGTGTTGTACACATTTTTTAAAATAAAAGGTTTTGCTGTAAAATTACTTTTGCTTTAACGCTAAGGGATTCGAGTCACACATTGATAAAGAATCTAGTCTTGAAGAACTAGGAGCGGACATTTCTGTAGTCTGCACAGAATATTTTTCTGTCTGACACATCCTCATTTAGCATTTTCTCCCATAAATAGCTTGTGTGGTTTTTGACACTGAGATATGTATCACATGTTTACTACTGTGCTATAACATTGAGCAAGATAAATACAACCCTCTTACAGCCAACTCGCCAGCCTTGGCTCCAGTCTTACTGTTTATTCTGTGCCACTTTGTGGGGCATTTTTCTCAGTCTTTGGGACTAGTATTGATGAGGAACTGAGTTCGATTCCCGGCACAGGCAGCTCCTTGTGACTCTGGGCAAGTCACTTAACCCTCCATTGCCCCATGTAAGCCGCATTGAGCCTGCCATGAGTGGGAAAGCGCAGGGTACAAATGTAACAAACATAAAATAGATACTATTGGAGATTCTACATGGAATGTTGCTACTATTGGAGATTCTACATGGAATGTTGCTACTATTGGAGATTCTACATGGAATGTTCCTATTCCACTAGCAACATTCCATGTAGAAGGCTGCGCAGGCTTCTGTTTCTGTGAGTCTGACGTCCTGCACGTACGTACAGAAGCAGAAGCCTACGCGGCCACATTGGTGATCTGCAAGGGCCGACTTCTACATGGAATGTTGCTAGTGGAATAGCAACATTCCATGTAGAATCTCAAATAGTAGCAACAGTGGAGGAGTGGCCTAGTGGTTAGGGTGGTGGACTTTGGTCCTGGGGAACTGAGGAACTGAGTTCGATTCCCACTTCAGGCACAGGCAGCTCCTTGTGACTCTGGGCAAGTCACTTAACCCTCCATTGCCCCATGTAAGCCGCATTGAGCATGCCATGAGTGGGAAAGCGCAGGGTACAAATGGAACAAAAATAAAATAGATACTATTGGAGATTCTACATGGAATGTTGCTATTCCACTAGCAACATTCCATGTAGAAGGCTGCGCAGGCTTCTGTTTCTGTGAGTCTGACGTACGTGCAGGACGTCAGACTCGCAGAAGCCTGCGCGGCCACGTTGGTGATCTGCAAGGGCTGACTTCTACATGGAATGTTGCTAGTGGAATAGCAACATTCCATGTAGAATCTCAAATAGTAGCAACAGTGGAGGAGTGGCCTAGTGGTTAGGGTGGTGGACTTTGGTCCTGAGGAACTGAGTTCGATTCCCACTTCAGGCACAGGCAGCTCCTTGTGACTCTGGGCAAGTCACTTAACCCTCCATTGCCCCATGTAAGCCGCATTGAGCCTGCCATGAGTGGGGAAAGCGCAGGGTACAAATGTAACAAACATGAGTATCAAAACTGAAGACCTACAGGGTGAAGAGCTTTTTGGTTTTGTGGCCTGGAATAACCTTTCCAGACTGTAAGCCCTGAGCATTCAGTTTGCTTATGACCTTGTAAAATTGTGAATTAAATTTACTTCCCTATTCAGCAGAATCCAGGTTGTCCTCAATCCAGTGGCGTAGCAAAGGGGGGGGGCGGGAGGGGCAGTCCGCCCCGGGTGTCAGCTCGGGAGGGGGGGTGCTCCCTGCCAGCTCTCCCTCCCGGGTGCAGCAAGATGACACCCCCCCGACCCAGTGCCTACCCTTCTTAGCTCCCTCCAACCAGCTGAGCACCCTACCTTTAAAGAAATTTCAGAAGCCGTGGAGAGGCGAGGCGCAGCGCCTCGCTCCTGCAAGTAAAGGAAGCGTGGATCGTCATCGGGCCTTCCCTCACGCCCTCCACTGACACAACTTCCTATTTCCGCAAGGGCGGGACAGATAGCGTGAGGGAAGGCCCGATGACAATCCTCGCTTCTTTTACTTGCAGGCGTGAGGCGCTGCGCCTCGCCTCTCCACGGCTTCCGAAATTTCTTTAAAGGTAGGGTGCTCAGCTGAGGAGGGTAGGCACTGGGTCGGGGGGGGGGGGGGTGTTGATGCGCTGAGGGGGGGTGTCATCGTACTGCACCCGGGGGGGGGGGGGGGGGGGGGGGGGGCAACGGCGAACCGCCCCGGGTGGCAGCCCTCCTTGCTACGCCACTGGCTCAATCTGGCCTCCATTTATGGAAAACAGAATGAGATTTCCGCTTCATAGGCAGGGGGACTCTGTCCTTATAGAAAGCAACCGACTACTCCAGATGCCTTCTCTTGTTTTCTTCACTCCTTTCTAAATAGCAGCTTATGAATAGGCACCTCAGGTGGGACTAATGTTGATTTGTTTGCTGAAGTAGATGTCTCTGAGGATAGTTTTACCCAATTCAGATAAATTTCCTGGGCAAACGTATATATTTTTTGAGCCATCTCAATTTTGTAATAACATTTTATTGAAACATGTTTTTGTAGTTCTGTCTATATAGACTATAAATACCATATCTGATTCCAGGTAGCTTAAGGTGTATATACTTCTGAAGATGAAATATCAATCTAAACGCACATAAAACAGAGTTGCAAGCATGCCTCAAAGCTCTGGAACCAGTGCATTTCAGCAGATCCAGAACAGTGACTGATCTGTTGACTGACTCCCGCAGTAGATGAAATGATTCTGCTGAATAGACATATAACCACTCAACTACCCTACCCTACCCTACCCACCAACAGATAACCAATGTTTTCCAACATAATTCTAGAAAGGTATGAATATACCACTATCTCCACAAATTTCCCCAGTACCACACAATCCATCTACAGGATAATTCCCATGTTAGTGTATGCAGTGGTTAGCCTATTCCTCTACTGATGCCCAAAGTTTATCATGTTCCCCCCCCCCCCCACCCCTCTTGTAAATCCCTTGTAAGTTTGCCATATGTCCTTATTTTCTTAATTAACCCCCACCGTGTTGATCAGGATGGGCCTCTCTCGTCTTTCCATGTCCTAGCTATTCCCATCTTAGCTGCCAGTGTCAGAAGATAAGCAACTCCCCTGGGTCCCACCCCTGCTATGAGTTCTTGTCTTGGGTCAGTGTTGTACATTTTCCCAAACCAGCCTCCAGTACCTCTGTATACAGAGGCAGCGTCACCATAAACGTTCCATCGTTCCTCTCCCACCAGCCTTGAGAATGTGCTGGAGAAAAGGGTGGTGGGAGAGGAACGATGGAACGTTTATGGTGACGCTTCACTTGGTAGCCACCTGTTGCTGATGTTTCCCAGAGGCCCAGTTGTTTAGACCATGTTCTTCTCCATCTCTGCTTTAGGTATGTCAATGTGCTCAAACTAAGCTTTGTTCTCCTTTTGCTTCAAAGTTTTTTTTTTTTTTTTTAAACTTACTCGTCTATAAGTAACTCTGCCCCTGAATATTGTGTCTTTTAAAATTGGGGTACATAAGTCTTGTTTCCTTTTCTTTTAAGAGATTTGTGCTCCTGTGGTGTATATTAAATGTGTGTGGGAGGTGGGGCTAGTGGTTTGGAGGCGTGGCTAGTGGTTGGGAGGCGGGGATAGTGCTAGGCAGACTTATACAGTCTGCCAGAGCCGGTGGTGGGAGGCGGGGCTGGTGGTTGGGAGGCGGGGATAGTGCTGGGCAGACTTATATGGTCTGTGCCAGAGCTGGTGGTTGGGGGGCGGGGATAGTGCTGGGCAGACTTATACGGTCTATGCCAGAGCCAGTGGTGGGAGGTGGGGCTAGTGGTTGGGGGGCGGGGATAGTGTTAGGCAGACTTACACAGTCTGCCAGAGCCGGTGGTGGGAGGCGGGGCTGGTGGTTGGGAGGCGGGGATAGTGCTGGGCAGACTTATACGGTCTGTGCTCTGAAGAGGACAGGTACAAATCAAGGTAGTGTATACACAAAAAGTAGCACATATGAGTTTATCTTGTTGGACAGACTGGATGGACTGTGCAGGTCTTTTCTGCCGTCATCTACTATGTTACTTCTTTATTTCTCAACAAATGCTGTGTATTCATTTTGAAATTGCATACAAAAAAACATACCATATACAGTATGTTACATTTAGCATCCTGTTTGGTATCTTCTCTTACGTATAACACTAATACATATGCTTAGGAATGTAGTGCACAACATTGAGTAACACTTTCCCCCCTACCCTTCCCTTAGCTTTGGTCATCACATATGCTGAACAGGAACATAATTCCATTGTGTGGTTTGCTGAGCCACAGTTGTGTAATAAGGAACCAATGCTGAGAGGAAAAATTGGTACATCCAGTGGAGGAGTAGCCTAGTGGTTAGTGCAGTGGATTTGATCCTGGGGAACTGTATCGGGCAATCAAGCCATTGTGACATCACTGATGTGGTTGGCTCTTATTGGTGGAATGAGTGGAGGAGTAGCCTAGTGGTTAGTGCAGTGGATTTGATCCTGGGGAACTGTATCGGGCAATCAAGCCATTGTGACATCACTGATGAGGTTGGCTCTTATTGGTGGAATGAGTGGAGGAGTAGCCTAGTGGTTAGTGCAGTGGATTTGATCCTGGGGAACTGTATCGGGCAATCAAGCCATTGTGACATCACTGATGAGGTTGGCTCTTATTGGTGGAATGAGTGGAGGAGTAGCCTAGTGGTTAGTGCAGTGGACTTTGATCCTGGGGAACTGAGTTCAAGTCCCACTGCAGCTGACTCTGGGCAAGTCACTTAACCCTCCATCGTCCCTGGTACAAAATAAGTACCTGAATATATGTAAACCGCTTTGAATGTAGTTGCAAAATACCTCAGAAAGGCAGTATATAAAGTCCCATTTCCCTTTCCCTCTTTCCCTTATGACATCACAATATCAGAAGTGAGCCAAGTATTGGGCAATGAAGCCATTGTGACATCACTGATGAGGTTGGCTCTTATTGGTGGAATGAGTGGAGGAGTAGCCTAGTGGTTAGTGCAGTGGACTTTGATCCTGGGGAACTGGGTTCGATTCCCACTGCAGCTCCTTGTGACTCTGGGCAAGTCACTTAACCCTCCATTGCCCCTGGTACAAAATAAGTACCTGAATATATGTAAACCGCTTTGAATGTAGTTGCAAAATACCACAGAAAGGCGGTATATCGAGTCCCATTTCCCTTTCCCCTTTTGTTTCATAATCCCCGTCCAAGATGTGATATTTCATACTGGTGCTGCACAATTTTGTTTATTCTAATTCCTTAATGAAACCAGACAGGTCTGCAGAGTAGACTTCTTTTTAAACTTGCAAAATATCTTTCCTTAGGCATGTTTCATGTTAGGTCACAGCTTCATGCATATTCATTGTGGGTATCCTGAAAGCCTGATTTGCTGGGAGTTTCCTGAGGACTGCATTGAGAACCTCTGCACTTAGGTGATGGTACCTGGTGGCGAGGGTCCATGCATCTGTTTTGCAGTAGTAGAAGAAACAATAATTTGTGGGTGCTGGGGGGAGCCAGGCTCTGCTCCCAAATTCTGAAAGAGATACAGTTGCCTTGGTAAGTGGTAGGGAAGTGCCACCAGTGACTTAACCCTAGCTGATGCCAGAAGAGCAGGTCTGCCATGGCTGTGGCAAAGATTGGAGGAGAAAGTTTACACTTGTACCCCTCCTCTCCCTCCACCCAGCCTGCCATAGCACCAGAACAGGTATAGAATGCCTAGAAGTCAAGAAGCTCACGAATATATATCCTATACACTGAATATCACTCATCAATGCACTTTCCCACGTATCTTCCCATTGAGTCTCCCATGTCTATATGCATGGCTGTTTGAGTATGCACTTATCAACTCTCCTTTTTTATGTTGAGAGAGAATGAGTGAACTTCAGTTTTTTGTGCTGGTAGCGGCACTGTTAGATATTTTGTCATCTAAGCAATGATTTAGAAGTTTATTAAAACACCACAGGTATACATAGTAGTGTGTGCAACTTGTGAATTATCATATGTTACATGTGGGCTCTTGTACAGTAACTGTTATATGGCGCTGAAGTTTGATAGCTCCTGTAAACAGTCTATAAGTTCCTTGGTGGCATGATTGACCTGAGGAGTTCCATGACTCTTAACCTTCTCCTCTTCAAAGATAAATATCTGTTCAAAAACTCTGAATAACCACATTGCACAACACTATTGTAACTCAACCACAATGTAAATTGTAAACCACTTTGAAATGAAATTTGTTTTTGGATGTTATAATAGTAGGATACAAACCTATCTCCTTAGCAAGCCAGCATGGACTTCCCAGAGAATTTAACCACCAGAGTACCAGGTTCGATGAGATTGGCCAACTCAAAAACAAACAAGACAGCGTGCTTAGATTTCATCCAAACTGATATGTTGGAGTGGGGGCGACAACTTATGGTTCCCTGCTACCCTAGTCTCAAAATATATATTTTAGGTCTTGATTGTTATTGAAATCTAGCTCAGGCTTTTTCCAGTGGGAGTCTAAGTTACAGCAACCAATTTTTCCCTGTTCCCAGAGGCTCTGCACTCTAGGTTTTGACCTGGAAAAGTTCAGAGGTCACCCCCAATTATCTCAGTCCATATGAACCAGGGGAACAGAGTTCTGGCTACGTATGTTCCCCTAATAAACCCCAAGTCGTGTGCTCTTATTGGACAATTGTCAAGGACTTTGTATGCCTTTAACACCCATTAGTTTCAAGAGCAAAATTTGTACCTCCCCAGTAACCTAATTATACATGTATTTAATTTTTGAGCGCTCTGCTCCCTTACCCAGATCAGTTCAAAACTGAAGTGTACAAGTTCACAGTCGGAGGACCTGGCTCAGATTATTATTATTTTTTTTTTTTTTTGGCGTCTTAAGACTTTCTCTCCCTATGGAGACAACTAGAATGTCCTGTGATTGGCATAATTCATTTGTTTATTTAACTCAGGGTTCTACGTGAGTATTTTTTCATCCAGTCTGTCTCAGTGTGGCAGCACTTATGTACTCAACATATATGTGGTAAATAAATAAATTCTTTATCGGTAAACCTTTATATGAAAAGAAAGTAAAAGGATATGGGAGTGAAACCTACATTCTAATTTTCTCTGCATTGTAATATCTTCTGAATTATCAGTGCTGTAAATTATTCTGGCATCACGATGACAGTTCTTAAATCTAAAGTGCACATGTTATCAAGGTTCTGTTATTGCTAGGATGGAGCAGAAGTCAAGAGTTTTGAAATACTATCAAAAAAAAGACCAAGGCCGATTTATTTTATTTAAAGCAACATGGACAAGATAAATTCAGAAAGCATGCATAAAGACTATTTCATCCTTATGTGCAGCACCTCCGCACAGTCTCATAAATGCAGCAGCAATGGCGTGCCGTTACGGTTTCCAAATCAGTAGAAAGTCCAAGTGGTTTATTATTCTCGACAATGAACCATTTATATGACTTATTAACCCATATAAAGTAAAAAGGATTTAGAGGAGGCATGGAAGCGTGCATCATATTCACCTCAATAACCACAGACACTTCCTCCTTACTTTTTTAAGTCCTAGCCTCTTAGCTTGATCTTCATCAGCCAATAACTTGGGCTGTACAAGCAGACCTTAGTCATACAACACACTTACCAGTGATACAAGTAAATTCCAGCATTTCAGAAGAAATTCTCTAGGATCCAATAAGAACTTTATTGAAAGAAAAGAACTCGGGGTAATCAAGCAAGAGTGTATGTGGCAATTAAAAAAAAAATAATAATGCACCCACTATTCCATCCTAAGCGGCACAATTATGGTGAGGCATTCTGGGTAAATAAATCAGCAATTTGTAGTATTTAAGTTGGAGATGATGTACCCACGAGTTTTGACATGCCAGGGCTAGTCTGAAGAACACAGGTACAAATCAAAGTAGGGTATACACAAAATTAGCACATACGAGTTATCTTGTTGGGCAGACTGGATGGACCGTGCAGGTCTTTTTCTGCCTTCATCTACTATGTTACTATGTTCTACTTCCATTAAATGCACATTTGCCAAGAGAATCATGATAGGAATATAACAAGAAAGTTATGTTGATGCCAGTCTGCAAGCAAGAAGAGGCATTGACCCTCCTAGTGTAACCCTAGAATATCTCCATAGTGCATTCTCCTTTTTGAAAGACTTGAGAGAAATGGGTATAGAACAAGTTGCGTTGAATGCTAGTTTTTTTTTTTTTTTTATAGCAGCCATGCTTAAGAGCAGAAACTGTACATGCAGTTGCTACCTGTAGCCAGTAGGAGGTCGGGATTTTCCTCATTCCTGCATAGAGCCTAGAGGAGACCTATCTTACCAACAGGATCGCTGTAAGCCTGAAGCCAGTGCCATTTGAGTGGATTGCAGGACTCGAGATGTAGTCCATGTGGAGTAAAGGTTTCCTGGAAGAGTGAAACAAGAATATTCCAAAAAAAAAAAAAAAAGGAAAATTAGTTCAAAAATTAGACGACAATCTTGAAAGAGTCACAAGTATCATAAGTTTAAAACGGAGAGTAAAAGAAATGGTATTCTTTCCTGTGGTACAGTGACTTCACAGTGAGAATCCTCAAAGGTAACTTTAAAACCATACAAGAACGTAAGACCTTTGAAGTCAGAATGATTGAATATTTGAACACCCAACAGAAAGGACAACGAGGACCTGGGGTTCCTAGCCCATTATAAACCATAAAGCTGTATGTCTCTGTTGATCACCCCACCCCTCAATTATCCACACCCATCCTGTTAGAATATCAATGATATGCTTTGATGTCCCCATGCATACCTCCTACCCACCCCCATCCTTCCACCCTGTCAGACTGTCATAGTAATGCTTGAATGTTTTCACTTATATACACTGTCAGCTAGCACATTTGCTTATTTCCGATCTGACGAAGAAGGGCAACCTTCGAAAGCTAATCAAGAAATGTATTAAGTTATGTCCAATAAAAAAGGTATCATCTTATTTTCTTTTCCATGTTTTATTTTGTTTGATTTCTATTGATAACCTTAAGAGTGTACTAACACAGCTACCACACCTCTCTACATGTAGAACCCCAAAGAATAGCAAGATTCCAGGCAGAATCTCAAAGAGTAGCAACGTTCCACGCAGAACCCCAAAGAACAGCAAGATTTCGGAATGCTAAAGAGTGACAAGATTCCAGGCAGAATCTCAAAGAGTAGCAGCATTCCATGTAGAACCTGATCTGACGAAGAAGGGCAACCTTCGAAAGCTAATCAAGAAATGTATTAAGTTATGTCCAATAAAAAAGGTATCATCTTATTTTCTTTTCCATGTTTTATTTTGTTTGATTTCTATTGATAACCTTAAGAGTGGACTAACACGGCTACCACACTCCTCTACTGAAGAGTAAATACAAATTAACATAGTTTTGGTTAAAGAAATAATGCTTTTCTCCCATTCTCAGTGGGTTTGCCCAGAAAAACTCACAGTTCCAAGGTCCAAGATTGATTTTAAAACATTTATTAGCTAGGCAGGTTATAAAATACAATAATTCAAACAAACACAAAAAACATATATAATATAAACATTCCTCATAAAATGCACAAAGTACATACTGAGTTAAATCCTAAAATATGCCCTGTGCAAATAAAAATGCACTTAACTGTTTCTTGAAAATATCAAACTTCTGCAACAAATGAAGCCTCAAAGGTAATTTATTCCACCCAATAGGGTCAGTATGAGATAATGTTGCCTTCACTGTAACTGAAGAATGCAAGCATCTGAAAGATGGAGAAATCAGTCGCTGTTTATTTCAGAACCTAATGCTTGTGTAGCCCCAACACCTTCTTGAGATAAGCAGGAACTGAATCATGTACTCTATAAGCAATTGGTAGCCAGTGAAGAGCTTTCTTTGCACCCGTAACAGACTCAGAATGGCCCAAACCAAAAATCATGCGTACTTTATCATGCTGTACTACCTGCAATGCATGAATTCTGGCTTCTGAAATCCCCAGTAAAAGGCTGTTACAGTAGTCTATTTTTGAACCACAATCTGAAAATCTTACTTCGGTAATAACGGTTTCAACTCGCTCAAAACCTTTAACTGAAAAAGAAAACCATGACTGTTCCAATCTACAGACTTGTGCTTGCATTGTCAACTTTGAATCAATAACTCCCAAATTCAAAATCTGATTCTTAATGGGGATCTGATCCCTTCAAAAAACAACAGGTATATGATCTATATATCAATAGTTGACCTTGTTACAAGCATCATTTCAATCTTTGATAAATTCAGAGTTAAATAGTTTGCTCGTATCCATTGACCTTTCTTAAATACTTGTCCAAATTCTCCCTTCTAACAGAAAAATTCTCAGCTATGGGGGGGGGGGGGGGGGGGGGGGGGGGGGGGAACTGTATATCATCCGCATACAGTTTAAATTCAACCTGCATCTCGTGCACTAAAGCACAGAGTGGCGTCAAAAACACATTAAATAATAGTTCCGATAAGATCCAAGGCATCATGTTTTTATTATGGATGTAATCATGTAACCCATTCTGGGCTATAAAGTTGAAAAAATACATTTTATCCAAGGAAAATCATGTAAAATGAATTTGATTTCTTTGTCTGGGTGACCAGAGAACTGGATCTAGTTTGGTCTATTTGGATTTCAGCAGACCATTTGACAGGGTTTCTCAGAAGAGACTCATGAACAAATCAGTGGCGTAGTTACGGGTGGGCCTGGGTGGGCACAGACACACCCAATCTTGGCTCAGGCCCACCCAGCTGCAGCGCCACACTGCTCTCATGCCCCCTCTCCTCCGCAGTGTCCAGGCATCTGCACTCTGGTCTCTGAACCCCTTCCCAGTGTCAGTACATGTGTCCTTGGTGCCTGCAGCGATTCATTCTTGCTTCTTGTGCCCAGCCCCGCAGGATTCCATCTGCTGCATTCTGCTGGACATGAAACAGGCAATGATGTCAGCGAGGGCAGGACATGGCAGATGGAAGCCTGCGGGGCCAGTGCATGCAGCGAAAATGAATCGCTACAGGTGCCGAGGACACCTGTACCAACATTGGAGAGGGACGGAGTTCAGAGACAGGAGCGCAGATGCCAGGACGCTGCAGAGAAGAGGGAGAAGATGTGGGGTTGGTGAAAAAAAAACCTCCTTATGTTCTTAAAAAAATATCTCCAGGAAGATACTTGTGGTGTGTGGTTGAGGGGAGGGGGCACGTGCGTTTGGAAGGGCCCATCCAATTTACCTCTGGGTCCATCCAAAATACCGAGTCTGGCTACGCCTCTGGAACAAATTGAACAGGCTGAAGTTTGGACCAAAGAGGAAGTGAAACTGTAACAGATCTTGAATTGAACTCCGAATGTTACACTAGCACGTTGCACAAACATCTAGGACTTCTACACATATAGGGGCCAGATTCTGTAAATGGTGCTGAAAAATTGATGTGGGAAAAAAATAGCCGCTATGTGCTGTTTACAGAATTATGCCTAGTGACAGTTTCTGTGCTGTGTATATAACTTGCCTAAATTTCTGTACAGAATACGCCTAGCCGGTTTCTGTGTCCTTTATAGAGTGATGTGGTAGCCATGTTAGTCCACTTTTAAAGCTAATAAATAGAAATAAAATAAACAGAGAAAACAAGATGATACCTTTTTACTGGACTAACTTAATACATTTTTTGATTAGCTTTCGAAGGTAATCCTTCTTCAGATCAGAAATAAGCAAATGTTCATAAGTAATAGTATATATAAGTGAAACATAAAAGCATTCCAATGACAGTCTCACAGGAAGAGGGTGGGGTGGGTTAGGTAAGAAATGGGGAGGGGGGCTGGGTGGATGAGAGAAGTGGGGGGGGAAGAGATGCATGGTGATAAGAGAGTGACAAAATAGTAGAATTTGTCCTAGAATCTGCCTAAATTTCCACTCTGTTTATCAATAGAAATAGATCAAAATTAAACATGGAAATGAAAATAAGACGATACCTTTTTTAAATTGGACATAACTCAATACATTTTTTGATGATTCATGTCTAATAAAGAAGGTATCATCTTATTTTCTTTTCCATGTTTTATTTTGTTTGATTTCTATTGATAACCTTAAGAGTGGACTAACACGGCTACAACACCTCTCTACATGTAGAACCCCAAAGAATAGCAAGATTCCGGAATGCTAAAGAGTGACAAGATTCCACAGCAGAATCTCAAAGAGTAGCAACGTTCCATGTAGAACCCGATCTGACGAAGAAGGGCAACCTTCGAAAGCTAATCAAGAAATGTATTAAGTTATGTCCAATAAAAAAGGGATCATCTTATTTTCTTTTCCATGTTTTATTTCTATTGATAACCTCTACAGCACTCTGATGTTCCTGAAAATAAAACTAAAGTGGAAAAAGAAGAAAAAGCAAGGAAGAGGGAACAAAAATATGAGAAGGTACCCAAAGAGAAAACACCCTCACAAATCACTAAAACCAAAACACATACTAGGAAATGTACATGGAAAGCGATGACCACAAATGCTCACAGTCTAAGCAAGAAAATTCCTGACCTTCAAGCCCTGATTTTGGAGTCTAACTTGGACATAGTTGCAGTCACAGAGACATGGCTCAATGGTTCCCATGAATGGGATGTAAACATACCAGGCTATAATCTTTTTAGGAAGGATAGAGAGGGACGTATAGGTGGAGGAGTAGCTCTGTATGTCAGAAATGATATCGCAGCGACTGAAATGACAGGGAACTGGGGAAAGGAAGAAGCAATATGGATCACCTTAAAAAGAGAGGATAGAACCTTGGTCCACGTGGGTGTTGTCTATAGACCCCCGACACAATTGGAAGAACTAGATAAAGATCTGATTGCTGATATTCAAAAGTTGGGGAAGAAAAGAGAGGTGCTGTTGTTGGGAGATTTTAATCTGCCGGATGTAGATTGGAAGGTTCCGTCTGCAAAATCGGAAAGAAGTAGAGAGATTGTGGATGCTTTCCAAAGTGCTCTGCTCAGACAAATGGTGAACGAACCCACGAGGGAGGGAGCCACGTTGGATCTGGTGCTCACGAATGGGGATAGTGTGTCAAATGTCCGAGTGGCTGCACACCTGGGAAACAGTGACCATCAAACAGTTTGTTTTGATGTAACGGCTCATGTGGATGGCGGCCACTCTAAACTCAAAGTCCTCGATTTCAAGCGAGCTGACTTTAACAAAATGGGAGAATACCTGAGGAAGGAGCTAATGGGCTGGGAGGACATACGAGAAGTGGAAGGACAGTGGTCCACGCTAAAAGAAGTCATAAACAGGGCCACAGACCTTTATGTAAGGAGAGTAAATAAAAGCAAGAGAAAAAGGAAACCGATATGGTTCTCAAAGCAAGTGGCTGAGAAAATAAAGATTAAAGAGTTAGCGTTCCAGAAATATAGAAAATCTCAAGAGGAGGAACACGGGGAGGAATACCGGATGAAACTGAAAGAAGCCAAGAGAGAGGTACGTCTGGCGAAGGCGCAAGCGGAAGAACAAATGGCTAGAAATGTAAGGAGGGGAGACAAAAACTTCTTCAGGTATATTAGTGAAAGGAGAAAGACTATAAAGGGAATTGTGAGACTAAAAGAAACATCAAAACGCTATGTAGAAAATGATGAAGAAAAAGCCAATTTGCTAAATAGATACTTTTGTTCTGTTTTCACTGATGAAAACCCTGGGGAAGGACCGAGAGGGACTGGCAAAAGTACACCTGAGAAGGAGGTGGATAGAGCGCCATTCACGGAAGAGAGTGTGTATCAACAACTTGGAAAGCTGAAGGTGGACAAAGCCATGGGGCCGGACGGGATCCACCCCAGAGTACTGAGGGAGCTCAGAGAGGTTCTGGCGGGTCCTCTTAAAGACTTGTTTAATAGATCCTTGGAGACGGGAGAGGTTCCGAGGGATTGGAGAACGGCGGAGGTGGTCCCTCTTCACAAAAGTGGGGATAGGGAAGAAGCTGGAAACTACAGGCCGGTAAGCCTCACTTCGGTTATTGGAAAAGTAATGGAAGCCATGCTGAAGGAAAGGATAGTGAATTTCCTGGAAACCAATAAGTTGCAGGATCCGAGACAACATGGTTTCACCAAAGGGAAATCGTGCCAAACGAATCTCATTGAATTCTTTGACTGGGTGACGGGAGAATTAAATCAAGGACGTGCTATGGACGTCATCTACTTAGATTTCAGCAAGGCTTTTGACACGGTTCCCCACAGGAGGCTCTTAAATAAACTAGACGGCCTGAAGATAGGACCCGAAGTGGTGAACTGGATTAGGAACTGGTTGACGGACAGACGCCAGAGGGTGGTAGTAAATGGAGTTCGCTCGGAGGAAGGAAAGGTGAGTAGTGGAGTGCCTCAGGGATCGGTGCTGGGGCCCATTCTGTTCAATATATTTGTGAGTGACATTGCCGAGGGGTTACAAGGTAAGGTTTGCCTTTTTGCGGATGACACCAAGATTTCCAACAGAGTGGACACCCCGGAGGGTGTGGAAAACATGAAAAAAGATCTGAAGAAGCTAGAAGAATGGTCTAAGGTTTGGCAATTAAAATTCAATGCGAAGAAATGTAAAGTGATGCACTTGGGGAGGAGAAATCCAAGGGAGACGTATGTGTTAGGCAGGGAGAGTCTGATAGGCACGGAAGGGGAGAGGGATCTTGGGGTGATAGTATCTGAGGACCTGAAGGCGACGAAACAGTGCGACAAGGCGGTGGCAGTAGCTAGAAGATTGCTAGGCTGTATAGAGAGAGGAGTGACCAGCAGAAGAAAGGAGGTTTTAATGCCCCTGTATAAGACGTTGGTGAGGCCCCACCTGGAGTATTGTGTTCAGTTTTGGAGGCCGTATCTTGCGAAGGATGTTAAAAAAATGGAAGCGGTGCAAAGAAAAGCTACGAGGATGGTATGGGATTTACGTTCCAAGACGTATAAAGAAAGGCTTGCTGACCTGAACATGTACACCCTGGAGGAAAGGAGGAACAGGGGTGATATGATACAGACGTTCAAATATTTGAAAGGTATTAATCCGCAAACGCACCTTTTCCGGAGATGGGAAGGCGGTAGAACGAGAGGACATGAAATGAGATTGAAGGGGGGCAGACTCAGGAAAGATGTCAGGAAGTATTTTTTCACAGAGAGGGTGGTGGACGCTTGGAATGCCCTCCCGCGGGAGGTGGTGGAGATGAAAACGGTAACGGAGTTCAAACATGCGTGGGATATGCATAGAGGAATCCTGTGCAGAGGGAATATATCCTCAGAAGCTTAGCTGAAATTGGGTGGCGGAGCAGTTGAGGGGAAGAGGGGGTGGTGGTTGGGAGGCGAGGATAGGGGTGGGCAGACTTATACGGTCTGTACCAGAGCCGGTGATGGGAGGCGGGACTGGTGGCTGGGAGGCGGGAAATACTGCTGGGCAGACTTATATGGTCTGTGCCCTGAAAAGGACAGGTACAAATTCAAGGTAAGGTATACACATATGAGTTTGTCATGGGCAGACTGGATGGACCATGCAGGTCTTTATCTGCCGTCATCTACTATGTTACTATGTTACTATGTAACCTTAAGAGTAGACTAACACGGCTACCACATCTCTCCACTCTGTTCATAGAATTGCTAAACGTATCTGTGCTGATCTTTCAATGCTGATTTGATGTTGGTGTGTAATGATGTCATGATGTTTTATGCACGCGAGGACAGTGAGAAAAATGGAGGCTGGACGTCGGCAGCGGAACTTCTCAGCTCAGGACACCCTGCTATTGGCCAGGCTGTTCCTAACCAAGAAAAAGTGTTTTATTTTATCCTCCTAGGCCACAGGAAAAGATCATACCTGAAATACAGGAGGGCCTGGGAGTGTTTGAATGCAAGTTATAATGCTCAGGCCTACTTCCCCAGAGATGGAAGTACAAAAGGTAAGCAGGGTACTGTGCACAAGTTATATTCCTGATTGCATTGATCAACTGTGCAGGGTAAGGTGACTCGTTCAAGGTGACAGGAACCAGTGCTGGGATTTGAACTGACCACTCCTGAATAAATCAAGTGTTCTAACTACTAGGTTACTTCCTCCCCTGCATAGCAATGCCTCTTAGAATGGGCAGGGCCGCCCCCCCCCCCCCCCGTCGCTGCAGTCCGCGGTCTCACCTGCCTGCCTCCATGGCTCCAGGCCCCCTTCATTCAAAGCAGCAGTCGCAGATCGCCTCTCTTCTGGCCTTCCCTCCCTGTGTCCCGCCCTCGCGGAAACTGGAAGTTACATCAGACGAGGGCGGGACACAGGGAGGGAAGGCCAGAAGAGAGGCGATCTGCGACTGCTGCTTTGAATGAAGGGGGCCCGGAGCCATGGAGGCAGGCAGGTGAGACTGGGGACTGCAGCGCCGGCGGCCTGGCTCGGGGAATTTTGCCCCCCCCCCTGCCCCCCCTCTCGGCGGCCCTGAGAATAGGGAAGCCTCCTGCGCTGGGGAGGGCTCCTCCAGCCCTCCCTCATGGCAGAGACAGTGGCCAGACCACCTGTGGCCGAAGCTGGGAAAGGGGAAACATTGATGAGGTCACTTGGGCTCTACCTTTCTCTCCAGGACTTTGTGGGACATGTTGCTTCTGGGGCTGTTGCTTTCTGGACTTGAATTCCAGGTTTTACCTCACACATTCCTCACTTTTTCTTTCATGTAATCCACATCACAATAGGATGTTGGCTTTTGAGGTGTTGGCAGATGTGATGCTAGATTCCAGTTTTGGGATTGGGCCTGACCTGAGATGCTGCAGCGCCATACAGAATGTTGTAGTTTGCGGGGAGGGGGGGGGGGGGAAGGTGAGGTCACATTGTTTTTTTACCACTGTATGTCACAATGGGGGGAAGGGAAGGGGGAAAGATGGGGCCATTTATTGTTGTTTTATCCCTGTACAGCACAATGGGTGGAGGGGGGAGGGAAGATGTGGGAGGAGGGGAATTGTCACCGAAATACACGTTTATAGTAAATATTCTAACCTTATTCACAAAAAATGCGTTTGGATTGTTATTCTGGACTTGCTGTGCTTTCCGATGTGCCTGGTAAGGTGGCATAAGGATAGCCATACTGCGTCAGACTAATAGTCCATTTAACCCAGTATCCTGCTTTCAGGTCATAAGTACCTGGCAGAAACCGAAATAGCAACAGCATTCCATGTTAACAATCCCATTGCAAGCAGTGGCTTCCTCCATGTCCATCTCAATAACAGACTACGGACGTTTCCTCCAGGATCTTGGCCAAACTTTTTTTTTTTTTTTCAACCCAGATACGCTAACCACTGTTACATCCTCTGGCAACGAGTTCCAGAGCGTAATTATTTTTTCAGTGAAAAAATATTTCCTCCTATTTTTGAAAGTATTTCCATGTAATTTCATTGAGTGTCCCCAGGTGTTTGTACTTTTTGAAAGAGTGAAAAATCAATTCATTTTCACCCGTTCTACCCCACTCAGGATTTTATAGATCTCAATATTATTCCCCTCCCCCCACCCCAGCTGTCTGTGTTCCAAACTGAAGAGGCCTATCCTCTGGTCTCTCATCCTCACTGTTGGTATCGTCCCTGACCTGTCCCTCTGGTTCTGCAGTGAAGATTTCACAGACCTTGGCTGGCTTGTACACATGCTGGTCCCCAGAGCTGTGTAGGCACAGAGTCTGGTCTTCAAAAGGCCCGGGTCTCTCTTTGGGCCATGTTGAACTTGACCTTCTCTGACCTCTGGGAGTTCACAACAGGGGTTAGCCAGCTCCTGATGGGATAGCCATGGTCACACATATTGAGGAGAGGAGAGAAGATGTTAGAGAAGGTACATACACCTTTTGGTGTGAGTTGGCAGTTCCTACAAGTGTTTTTTTCGGTGTCATCCTCCACACCACTGGGACCACACTGGCCACACAGATGTGAAGCAAAGAGAGAGATCTAGTCAATGATTAGAAGGTTGTAGGATGCTCCTCACCTAGTAGCCATTGTCCTCTGATTTCTCCACTCTAAAAGGCGTCGTGGATGCCAGAGCACGAAAGGACATAGGAATCATGGCGGGATCCAGGAAAGTTGGCACACATTTCCAGCACTGCATTACAGACAACCTGCATGTCGAGGGAGTGGTAGGACTTTTTGATTTCTGTATTCTACCTCACTGGCTGCAGGTGGCCACATGCGTACAATCTATGGCACCCAGAACAGAGGGGAAGTGGGCAATCTGATAAAATGTACATGGAGGGAATGTCCTCGACATAAGGGCACAATCTATGGCACCCAGAACAGAGGGGAAGTGGGCAATCTGAAAAAATGTACATGGAGGGAATGTCCTCGACGCAAGGGCCAGTACCACTGTTGCATATTTTGCATAGTGTATTTTCGGTTGGTGGAAATGTTTGTCTCTGAACGTCTATGACTCAATGCATCCTCTTTCAAAATGATTTTTTTTTGTGTATTTTTGAATATCGGAAAACATTTGCCCTCCTGTTTTCTAAGCCGTGTGGCAATGCCAACACAGCCCATTCAAAGTGAATGGACTGTGTCGGCGCTAGCGCGGCTTTAGTAAACAGGGGGGAGGGGGGTTAGTTTTTCTTCCACTATGGACTTGCGTTTTTAGATGTTTTCTGACACACGTTTATTTTGCCATTTGAACATCCTTATCGAAAATGCCCCTCTTTATGATTCTATTTTTGTTTGTCAGTTTTGATTGCTTATTTTAATTATATATTTTTTTGTTAGGGTCTCTAGGCTTTATTATATCTGCTCAAGTTTGTAATCCAGAGAGAGTTTCCAAATTAGTTTATCTTGTGGAATGTAAGTTTTGTAAATAAGTTCAGATCACATTCACAAAACTGTGACTACAGGTAATACTGGATTATGGGCCTCTGAGTAAATGGGCCAGTCGGTCCAGGACCTTCCCTTCTCAGAGAAAGACCCTTTTAATGTCATGTCCCTTGATTCTCAATAGCACACCAGTAGTACTGAATGATATAATAATGTTTGGAAGCTATAAATCTCTTACCCTAGCTGATAGGAAATTAAATAAGCAAAACGTTTGAAGCAGTAGGTCTGACAAAAATCTCAGTGGCCTGGCCTAGTGGCTCACTGGCAGTGCCATAAGGGCAGGTTTGGGTTTGATTCCTGGCTCTGATATTCCACTCCCTAGGTCAGTGACGGCGAACCTTTCAGAGACCGAGTGCCCAAACAGCAACCCAAAATCTAATTATTTATTGCAAAGTGCTGGTACTTATTATGGGTGGGGTCACCACATATGACTCCACCCCTATGATAGCCACATGATAGCCCTATGATAGCGCATATAAACAGACATCATTGAAAATATTATACTAGTATAGGAGAAAAAAATAACATGATTTTCTTCCATTATAAATCATTTCTGTAAGCTGTTACAGCTCCAGTTTACCCAGTGCAAAATAAGACAGCAGATGTAAATTCTCAGATTCGACATATTCCAAACACTAAAATGAAAATAAAATGATTTTTTCTACCTTTGTTGTCTGGTGATTTTGTTTTTCTATCCATATTGGTTCTAGTCGCTGATTCTGCTGCTCTCTATCTGTTCTCTTAACTCCGTTTCCAGGGCTTCCTTTCTATTTATTTCTTTACTTTTCTCCTTTCTTCTTCATTTCTTGCCCTCCATCCATGTCCAGCAACCCTCCTCTCCCCCCTGCCCTCCCTCCCAGCACCCGGCAGCACCCAGCACCCACCATCAGGCTTCCCTCCCACCCAGCACCCAACATCAGGCCTCCCTCCCACCCAGCACCCAGCATCAGGCCTCCCAGCACCCAGCACCCACCATCAGGCCTCCCTCCCACTCAGCACCCAACACCAGGTCTCTCTCCCACCCAGCACCCACCATTAGGTCTCCCTCCCTCCCAGCACGCAGCACACAGACAGCACCAGGCAGTCCTCCCGCCCTCCCTCCAACCCAACAAGCATCAGGCCACCCGCCCGTTCGTCCTCCCTCCCTCCCAGCACCAGGAACCCCCCTCCTCCTAAAATTTAAAAAGCATACCGTCCTCGGAGTTGGGGTTAAGGCGGCGTGCGTTGGCAGTGGCAGCGAAGCACGTGTTCTTCGCTTGGTGCGCCTTCTGCCTTTCCTGTCTCTCAAGCTCTGGACCAGTGCTTGAGAGACAGGGAAGGCCGAAGGCGCGCCGAGCGAAGAACACGTGCTTCGCTGTCGACGCACGCCGCCTTAACCCCAACTCCGAGGACGGTACGCTTTTTAAATTTTAGGAGGAGGGGGGTTCCTGGTGCTGGGAGGGAGGGAGGGAGGACGGGCGGGCGGCCTGATGCTTGTTGGGTTGGAGGGAGGGCGGGAGGGAGGCCGAAGGGAGGGAGAGTGGGCGGACCAGCGATGGCGCACGTGCCAAGGGAGAGGGCTCTGCGTGCCCTCTCTGGCACGTGTGCCATAGGTTCGCCATCTCTGCCCTAGACTGTCTGGGAAACCAAATTCATAGCTCTTGGAGGAGTGGGCATAACAGTCATTGTGCAATGGTGACACCTAGTGGGTAGATTTAGGACCTATGATTCCTCTGGTGAGTGTCTCCCAGCCAAGGCCTGTTACCACAACCGAACTTAAGTGAGAGGGGATGGAAAATAGTGGAACGATTCTCTGGGTAGTAATGAGGGAAGGCTTATTGTGCCAGTGCTTCCAGCTGGACTGTAAACCCAAAAAGCAGAGTTAAACTGCCGGGTTAAAAAAAAATAGAAAGAAAAAGATTCTTTTTTCTTCCCCCCCCCCCCCCATCTTTCTGATACGTGCTGTGTCACTTCATTTGTAAGAAATATTTTTCTTTTATTGTACAAGTCATTTCATTCACTGACCACCACAAGGAAGCTTCCGACATTAAAAATACAAAATAAAACGCAAAAGCCACAGGAGTTCCTTTTAAGAAACTCAAGCCTGCCTGAGACAGTATCATGTGGGTTCCCAGTGACGGTCAAAAATTTCTCAGAAAGACAGACTGGAAAATTAATAAGCCACTGATGTCATTCTTAAAACCTGTATCAACTAGGGAAAAATGAAACCGATCCATCTCTATAAAAGACGATGCCATCATTCACCTGTGCATATACCTTCCAGGAAAGGTAACATTTCTTAAGGTGCCTTACTTTTGAATTTTTTTTCTCCTTATGCTAATCTTGTGACACTAGCAAACTTAACCTCTGCTTTTCTCCTGCATTGTCTTTCTCTGTGTAGGGCATTTGCTGCAGGTTGGAGTGGAATTAGCAGCTGGGTTGGGTTTGAGCTATGGGTGTCCTGCAGCAATGGATGAACTGTTCTGTGCTATCCTGGGTCTTGGTCTTCTACTGTCTCCCTTTCCTCCTCATCAGTCCAGTACCTCTAAAGAAAGACGGTGCCACCGTAGGCTGCAACTCATCCTGCATCCTCCGAAAAGGCTACTTCGACAATCACTACATGAGGAAGTGCATCAACGACCTCGCCAAGCAGGTAATAGAGACGGTGGATGCACTGCGGTAACTGGACAGACAGCTGCATTCCATCTGGGACAAGTTGAGCCAGTCCAGGGTTTGGCCCATTCCAAGCATGGACTTATATTTCAGATTTCTTTAGACGTGTAGTGGGATTAGCCTGTCCTAGGTGACTAGTAGCCCCCCTGCTCTCGCTTTGATCTCATCTCCTCTTCCTTTCTCTCTATCCCTACTCACCTTCTCCTTTCCCTCCTCACAGGCCAGCAGCTCTGACAAGGACACGGTGAACAGGTTGATCAGTAGCCAGCTGTTCCTGCGTGTGAAGGTAAGAAACGTCCTGGCAAGGATTCAGTAATGTTCTGCAAGGTATACAAACTTCAAAGAGTGCTTCAGTAAAGCAAAGGAAACCCTGCTGCAACTGAATTTGAGGGTTAGCAGGAATGAGGTTTTTTTTTTGTTTTTTGCATGCAGTTAGAAAAAGGAAGTGTGGTAGGAGTTTATTCCTCTAAGGCTCCTTTTCTCACACAGTGCAGAATATGAAGTATAAAATGCAAAAAGTATGTTTAAACCAGTATAAAATGTATCCAGAGATGATGATGATGGACATTCGGTGTGACCTTTGGAAGTCATCACAGCTCTCTCTTGTTTGGATATATAAGTTGCAGGAGCAGAACAGTTGATGCATTGTAAGGACTGCAATCAAGTTACAATGTATCATTTAACGTTCTCTTAAAATGAAGGGAGACAGAGGTCTGAATTTCAGTTCTCAGGGCTGATTATGCACCACCCAAAGGATGGAAACGAACCCGATTTCTATTCACTGTGACCATCCTGTAAACCTGGTCTGTTAACCGGAGTCAAGACCCTTTCACTAGAATGTCATTTGAAAAAAGTTGTATATAAATCCATGTACGTACATGCATGTGCGCTGTATATAATGAGTCTTACTTAACATTCTCTTATCTGCTCACGCGCTGCCGTTCGCTCACTTTATTTGTTTTTGGTTTTCCCATCTTTGGCAGGCTAAGGATCAGTGCTACCTGATGAAGAAAGTTCTGAATTTTACGCTGGAAGAAGTGCTTCTGCCTGAATCCGAGAGCCAGTACCATCACATCCAGGATGTCACCAACTTCCTGATAAAAATGCAGAATGAGCTGAAAGCCTGCGTAAGTCCTTGAGAGCCATTATTAAAGTTTCAGTGACCCCCCTGAACCAGCCTAGCCCAGGTCCTGTTTATACTACGGGAGCAGGATTTACACATGTGTCTGCATTGGTATCTGTAACCATGCAGAGTGATGGGGGTGCCCTTCTAATGAGACAAGAGAGGAAACCTCAGATTGAGATGTGGAAGCCCTTAGCTTTGAAATCAAATTTGATTGAACAAGGTTGCAAAAACCCACATGCTTTTTGTGTGAACCTACTTGAACGACTGTATTTCTTTTGCAGAAACATACAGAGCAAAAGCCACAAATTGAGAACAATTTTGAGAAGCTGAAAAACAAAACAAGAGAGGTAATGCAGTTTAACCCTTTCAATATTGGGTTGGGGGAGAGGGGGTGGGATCCCTCTGCTTTGACATGAAAAAAAATGACACCCCTTTCCTGGACAAAGAGAATATCTGTTAACAAATTAGCATGTGATCTTATATCATAATATATGTTAGTGATTTTGAAATGCTTCCCCTATTTGTCAAAATGGTTTACATTAATTATGTGCAAGTACTTTCTCTGTCCCTACGGCACTCACAATCTAAGTTTTTGTACCTGGGGCAATGGAGGATTAAATGATTTGCCCAGGGTCACAAGGAGCTGCAGTGGGAATTGAACCCAGTTCCCCAGGATCAAAATCCACTGCACTAACCACTAGCAACATTCCATGTAGAATCTCAAATAGGGAAAGAGAAATGGGACTTGATATACTGCCTTTCTGTGATTTTTGCAGCTACATTCAAAGTGGGTTACATAGTGTATACAGGTGCTTATTTGTACCTGGGACAATGGAGGGTTAAGTGACTTGCTCAGAGTTGCAACGAGCTGCAGTGGGAATTGAACCCGGTTCCCTTGGTTCTCAGGCTGCTGCACTAACCATTAGGTTCCTCCGCCTCTATGAAGGTACCTAGTATTTGTGTACCTCACAGCTCTGCCATAGCTCTGCCCAAATATTGCCCAGTGAATGCCCACACAAGGCTCTCAGAAATACACATATGTGCTATTGTCAGCACACACATGTGGATGCATGGATCTACACATGTAATTTTGAAATAGTCATTTTTTTTGCTTATTAAACATGCTTTACTTACTAAAAATGCTGTTTAAAATTGTCTCCCGTATCTGAAAATTGCCCACACTCTGCACTTGCATCTCCACAAGGAAGAGCTGGAAAACCGCACTTGCAGAAAAAATCTGCCCACAGAACACATGGCCAGTTTTCAAAGGCAGCATATGCGTGCCCTTTTCTTTGGAAATTGGGCACAAGATCCTTTTGAAAATTACCCCCAGTATATACAGTATGAAAATGAGAAATCTTCCTGTGTTTCCATTGGCTAAGGGATAACAGACAATCTGAAGACTTTATTGAGGGATTGTTGTCCTATGTTATCTATGCAAAATAACCCAGACTGTCCAGGTATCTGCTGGTAATAGCTTAAGTGTAATAGTAACAACAAAAGTGGCTGAATTATTTATCCCTCTTTTATAGCTGGGAGAGAGCTGGAGGAACAAGGCCATTGGTGAACTGGATCTGCTATTTCAGCACCTGGAGAGTTCCTGTTCCCAGGAAAGACTCCTGCAAGCCAAGCCAGCAGGGTCAACCAGAAAAGAGTAAATAGAGCAGAGCACAGACTTCACTACCTCAGGCTGGAACTGATACACCAGTGAGAAAAATCCAGTGTCTTTTAAGAGATCTGTTCACCAAAGGGGCTTTGCACGAAAGCTGTTTACAAAGTGCCACAGAGTTAGTTTAGCCTCCTCAGGATTTGCTGAAGGTACACTTTCCCTCTGCAAAGAATCTTCTGAAAAACGAACGTATTCTGGAACATTTTGAGGCATTTTAAAAGGAATTTCTGTGTGTTTTGCATTATCCAATTGTTAGAGGTTATACACCTAAACTTACGTGCATACACCCTGCATATGTATAATTTACATCCAACCAGATTAGAGATGTTCCTTGGGGCAGGATTTGGGTTTATAAACACATTTTATAAAAGTGTGTACAATAAACCTCGGTGCAGGTGAAATTGTGTGCACGTACGTCCTGTGGGGTCTTTTGAAAAAGGGAGGTTATGTGCATACTTTTCCCTTTGAAAAATGCTGCGCAAGTTATATGGCCAGTTACACGGAGGAAAATGGTGAGCTTTGTTTTTAAAAAGCAAATTAACAAAAAAGTGGCTTTGGAAGGTAAAATAAATGAAATTCACTATTTTTCTCCTGTTTGGTAAAAATGTAGAGAAACAGATCATTTGTATAATATTTTTTGTTTTTGTAGTGAAAGTCTTTAACACCCGACATATAATGCCCAAATGTCTCCTTTCATTTTGGGCCAATGGTTAAAACCCGGGTCCCCTTGAATAATAGGTAACCAGCCATGTGCGGGTTTCTGTACTGGGCCATCTGTGAACAGAATCTGGATTGAGAAGGATTTTTCAGATGAAATATAGTGCTATTTCTGGAAAAATAAGTTTGTTATATATTTAAAATATTTAACATTATTTATTTAATGTGATTATTATAAAATTTACTTATGTCTGTGTGAAGTTATTTATTTTAAAGTGTCATCTGCATTATTTTTAAATGTATTGTAGAACCATAAAAGAGTGCTATTGGAATTGTATTTATTTATGTTACTAAACAAGTTGAGTATTTGATGAATATTTTTTTTCAACATTTGTATTTGGAACCAAAACACACTTTATTTTTGTATTGCTGAATATATTTTTTTTATCAATAAAGAATTATATGTTGCAAATGAGTGACTGTGAAACTTATCTGAGGTATGTCATATCTTGGTCAATGACCGCCTTGCCCCATAGGGAAGTCAGACACACAAATGGACGGCAGCCTGGCACTTGGCTTGGGAAAGGGTTTTGGGGCAATAGGGAGGGGGGAAGGGAGACAGGTAGGTAGGAAAGAAGAGACTTGGGGGACTTGGAGGGGTAATAAGTAGGTCTAAAGCAGGTTAGAACAGGGATAAGAAAATGGGAGGTAGTCAAGGGTAGGGAGATGGAGGGTAGCTACAGTTAGGAATGATGGGAAGTCTTAGAGGTGTGTTAAGGCGGGTCGAGACTAGAAGCATGAAGAGGGGCGTTGCAAGAGTGCAATCACCATTTTGCCTGCTGCTCCAACTTTGACAGAATGGAGGGGCTGAAGGCATCAAGAAAAGGAGTCAATGGTTAACGAGGGGAATATGTTTTTACGGCAACCCCTGATGAGTGATGGTAATACATCGGGACTTCTATGGTCTACGTCCAGACAGGACAGAAATGTGCTTTGGCTGGTTAGTAAGGCGGAAATAGCTGGAGCTGTGTGACTCAGAAGGCTAGACACCCTGCCCTGAAATGATCTAAATAGAATATTGAAAAGGATTCATTATGTAATTGTGTTATACTGTAAGTTGCATTCATGCATATAATTGCACAGTACTGTAAACTGTTAAGCAGTACAGTGCTGTGGCCATAATGAATCCACTCTTCTTCTAGGTGATTTGTCATGTGTTGATATTTTGGAGGGTGATGTGTGGGATGAAAGGAGAGTGCCAAGGTGTTGCCTGGCCAGTTTGTGAATCAGGGTATGTGAGAGCTATAAAAACCGACTCTGAAATGAAAATGGAGTTGACCTAGAAATCTTAGAGAAGCAGAAAATGACTCGCACTTCAAAATACAGTATGAAGGGGGAGGGGAGGGGTTAACCTGCATGGAGCAACAGTTACAACCCTAACCATTTTACTGGGCACACAAGAGGGGCCATGGTAGTTTCTATATGTCATCATTTAAGTACACAAGTAATGCCACACTGGGAAAAGACCAAGGGTCCATCGATCCCAGCATCCTGTCCATGACAGCGGCCAATCCAGGCAAGCTTCCCATACGTACAAACATTCTATACATGTTATTCCTAGAATTGTGGATTTTTCCCAAGTCCATTTAGTAGTGGTTTATGGACTTGTCCTTTAGGAAACCGTCTAACCCCTTTTTAAACTCTGTCAAGCTAACCGCCTTCACCACGTTCTCCGGCAACAAATTCCAGAGTTTAATTACGCGTTGGGTGAAGAAAATTTTTCTCCGATTTGTTTTAAATTTACTACACTGTAGTTTCATTGCATGCCCCCCCTAGTCCTAGTATTTTTGGAAAGCGTGAACAGACGCTTCACATCCACCCGTTCCACTCCACTCATTATTTTATATACCTCTATCATGTCTCCCCTCAGTCGTCTCTTCTCCAAGCTGAAAAGCCCTAGCCTCCTTAGTCTTTCTTCATAGGGAAGTCGTCCCATCCCCGCTATCATTTTAGTTGCCCTTCGCTGCACCTTTTCCAATTCTACTATATCTTTCTTGAGATGTGGCGACCAGAATTGAACACACTATGTTATCTTGGCGATTAAGATTTTTCTTCAACTGTAGTTTAAAAAAAAAACATCTTTTTTTTTCTATCCTTCCAAACAAAAAAGTGGATCATGTTTGTCTTAAGGAGCCTAACTAAAGATTGTTTCTAAGTACACAGACGGCCTTATGTTACTGTTACTGGTTCCTGCTGATACTTCAGACCTTGTCAATAATGTTCTGTCTGCTACGAATAGAATTCAGGATTGGGCTCCGAATAATAAGTTAAAACTGAATGCCAATAAAACAAAGGTTCTCTGGTTCAAGACTTCTGGAGTTTATACCCTCATCAGTTGTTTTGCTTACTGATAAAGTACTGCCAGTTGAGTCTGAATCCAGATTATTGGGAGTGATTCTTGATTCGTCTTTGACGTATGCTCCTCAAATTAATCAACGATGGCGGAAAACGCTCTTTAGATTAAGGCAATTGCGGTTATTAAGATCGTTCTTTTGATCGAGATACATTTGCTCTCTTAGTCCAAATGTTAATTCTCCCACTTTTGGATTCCTGTAATGTTCTTTACCTAGGCCTGCTTTCTAAAGTGGAGGAGTGGCCTAGTGGTTAGGGTGGTGAACTTTGGTCCTGGGGAACTGAGGAACTGAGTTCGATTCCCACTTCAGGCACAGGCAGCTCCTTGTGACTCTGGGCAAGTCACTTAACCCTCCATTGCCCCATGTAAGGCGCATTGAGCCTGCCATGAGTGGGAAAGCGCGGGGTACAAATGTAATAAAAATCTCTATATATAAAAGGCACCACCAACGTTCTAAATGAAGCCTCCAGCCCAGCCGGAAGTGTGAAGGGGGAGAGATATCCGGTTTCCCCGTGAGTGTCTGCCCCACCCTCGCTCTCTCTGTAACACAAACAGTGAAGGAAAACACAGCAAAGCACGAAATCAAATCGCTCTCTCTGTAACAGTGAAGGACTCAGAGGGGGGAGGGGAGAGAGGGCAGAAGCCCTCACTATCTCTGTAACACAGCACAGCAGGAAACTTAACACTGAAGGACTCGACTCCCAGGGGGGGAGGGGACAGAGAGGACAGACAGCACAGGGGAAGGGAGAGAGGGCAGAGGGCAGGGACACACACACTCCCACATGCACACTCTGAAGAAAACCTTGCTAGCCCCCGTTTCATTTGCATCAGAAACGGGGCTTTTTTTTACTAGTAAATAAATAAAATAAATACTTATGGAAGCTTCAACTTATTCAAAATACCGTGGCTAGGCTAATTTTTAGGCTCAGTAGGTTTAGCAGTGTATCCTGTTATATTGCTAAACTGCACTGGTTACCAGTAAGTGAATGGATCTTATTCAAAGCAGCCTATTTGTTTGTTTTAGATTCTTTATGGCTCTACTTCTAAATTATTGATAAATATAGTTTTTGTCCTATTATTTAGATTTACATCTTGATTGCATAATCAACGAATTCTTCATCCTCCTTTTAGAAATGTGCATTTCTTTAGTGTGTCCAACATCATATTTTCTGTTACTGGTGTGTCTTTTTGGAATTCATTCTCTTTCCATATTAGGATAGAACAAAGTTACTTGAAATTTCAGAAAACAGTAGAAACCTTGTTTGATAGATTGACTATACAGTATTCTACTCATTGGCTATGTTTTGTGTGCTGATGAATAATCCTTTTACTAAGCTGCAGGAAAAAGGGCCCTGTGGCAGCGATGGGAGCCATTTTCCCCGTGTAACAGGTCCCTTTTTACTGCAGCGGGTAAAAAGCCCCTTAAAAAAATGGCCATCTATTCCAGCAAGTTTATTCAAGTCTACTTTTCTTTCAACAAGGAGGAAAAGGCTTCAGATGCTCGGCTATAAATTTTTCAGTTTCATTGCGAACTTCCTCATTAGCCAAAAACCTCCTGCCTTACACCTTTTTCTTAATTTTTTTTCTTTTTCCAATTATTTTTAACGTTTTATAGATTTTTCTCTTATATGCAGTCTATTCTTGCACGTCTTTCTTATCAGGCCTCTATTTCATGCCATAAGGACACCAAAGTCACTTATCTTAGTTTAAATGCTCTTAGCATTGGTTTGCTCAATAGAGCGCCTCCGTTTCACCACTTCCTTCTTCAGGAGACAAACCGCTCAGCATATATTCTTTTTTTGTCCTGCATAAAATAGAACAAATAGATAAAATCTAGGGCACTGGACGCACATTGTTGGGAAGAAACGGTAGGGTAAAGTCTTATCCCAGCTCTTGGTCTAGAGTTGTCTTCTTTAACCAGTCTAAACATGGCGGCTGGTGATTTTAAAAGGACGCTATCCCAAAGCAACCAATCGGCTGTTCTCTAACTTTTATCTCATCTTCATGGGATGAACAATTTTGTTTAATGATCTTCGATGTATTGCAAACGGTACAAAAAGGCTTTCCATTCTATTTTATTGTTTAAACCCTTGGGGATCATGGATTGTAATTTATAAATTGAATTGAATTGAAGCGGTGCAAAGAAAAGCTACGAGAATGGTATGGGATTTGCGTTACAAGACGTATGAGGAGAGACTTGTGGACCTGAACATGTATACCCTGGAGGAAAGGAGAAACAGGGGTGATATGATACAGACGTTCAAATATTTGAAAAGTATTAATCCGCAAACGAACCTTTTCCGGAGGTGCGAAGGCGGTAGAACGAGAGGACATGAAATGAGATTGAAGGGGGGGGGGGCAGACTCAGGGAAGATGTCAGGAAGTATTTTTTCACAGAGAGAGTAGTGGATGCTTGGAATGCCCTCCCGCGGGAGATGGTGGAAATGAAAACGGTAACAGAATTCAAACACGCTTGGGATAAACATAAAGGAATCCTGTTCAGAAGGAATGGATCCTAAGGAGCTTAGCCGAGATTGGGTGGCAGAGCCGGTGGCGGGAGGCGGGGATAGTGCTGGGCAGACTTATACGGTCTGTGCCCTGAAGCGGACAGGTACAAATCAAGGTAAGGTATACACAAAAAGTAGCACATATGTGTTTATCTTGTTGGGCAGACTGGATGGACCATGCAGGTCTTTTTCTGCCGTCATTTACTATGTTACTAAATCCACCTTTGCTGATGTTGTAATAACTGGTGGTCCCTGTTACCACCCCAGATCGTATTCTTTACTTGATCTACAAAAACTACACATTTATATTCTGAAAATGGATGCTGGTATTTCATACTGCACAAGTATAACAGGGTGTCTGTGTTGCTTATAGTGTCATTTTTTTTGTCTGAGACCTCAGTTTGGGGTTTCAAGCACACCAATTATTTACGGTGAATGCTTTGCTAAATTTTCTATGATTGGAGATGTCATTCCAGAATTTTAAAGTAGGTATGAAAATGTACTAATTTGTAAAAGTTTTTTTCTTCTTCTTAGTTTATCTCCTAGTCGGGGGGGGAGGGGGGGGGGAGCCGAGCCTGAGACACAGCGACATAGTGAGATTATTGATTATTATTATTTTTTTTTTAATATTTTTATTTATAAGTTTTTAATTTCTTACAAGTGCAAAACTTGTTACAGAAAAACAGCCAATTTAAAATTTTTAAAGTAAAAAAAAAATTAAACAAGAATAAGTTTAACAGCTTTCTTAAACCTCAATTAAGGGGGGGGGGAGTTACATAATCAGTGGAGATTTAAAGGTATTATTGCCAAATTATACATAACGCGGTTTATGTGCACTAATTCGTCTCTCATCATTTTACTATATTTGCATGCAGTTGTTTCATGTCCAGAAAGGATTTCAGCTGTTCTGGGTGATAAAATACATACTTTATCCCACTGAGCTTGACCAAGCATTTGCAAGGATATGCTAACAAAAATGAGCCACCTAACTTAATGACATCCTGTTTCATTAGTAAAAATAATTTTCTCCGTTCCTGAGTTACCTTAGTAACGTCAGGAAATATCCACAATTTGTTTCCAAAGAACAGTTCTTTTGAATATTTAAAGTACAACTTAAATATTGTGTTAAAGTCCTGTTCAAATACCAGGGAAACCAAGAGGGTAGCCCTCTCCGGAACAATTTCAATAGATTGTTCTAAAATTGCTGATAAGTTGTTGAGATCTACTCCTTCTACTCCGAGGCCATCTTTATTTCCTTCTTTCCCAGCAAATCTTGCTGGCAAGTAATATATTTTACTTATAGGGGGAATAAGTTCTTGCGGTATTTTCAAATTTTCCAACAAGTATTTTTTAAATAAGTCAATAGGTGTTTTACCAGGAATTTTAGGAAAATTCAGTACTCGGAAGTTTAGTCTTCTATTGAAGTTCTCAATCTGTTCGAGTTTTCTGTGCATTGCCAACTGGTTTTTCATTACCGTGATTTTAAATTCTTGCAATTGACCAACATCTTTTTTTAAATCTTTAACTTGTGTAGTCAGCTCTTCTTTCACCATTTCTAAATTTTTCACCATGTCTTCAAATTTCAGGGATAAAGTATTTACCTTTTCAGAGGTATTTTGAAGAGTAGAGTCGATTTTTCCCAGCATCAGCCATATCCTCTCCAGATTCACCTCCGGAGTTGTTCCGGGTCCCTCAAACACAGGGACTCCTCTTTCTCGGCTACTTTCTTGTGGTAAAGGGTCTCCGCTTGCAGCAACCTAGATCACCTCCATGGGGTCTCGGGTGCTTGCTCCCTCCACCATCACAGACGCCGGACACGGAGGACAGCTTGATTCTGGAGGCGGAGATAGCGATGTTTCAAGGCCCAGTAGGGGAACCGCTCCACCGGCTGCCCCTAAAGCAGGCGTCTCCGTCTCTAATCTATGAGACGAACGCGAAAGGAAGGGCTCAATGCTGCCTTGAAGTGGAGAGGAAGCAGCTGCGGGTCGCGGAGGAATCCTCACAGCTCCTTTCCGCTTTGTATGCGGCATTTTGCGGTAGGAAAAATCTATTTCACTCGTGCAGCAAAGAGCTCTCTTCCCAGACGCGGTCACAAATCCGCCATCTTAGCATTTTTTTTTCTTTTATGGAATATGAATATTGCATTTTTTTTTGTTTCTGTTCTTTTATTATGAGATTTTTGTAAACCAATTAGTTACCAGAATAGGTGGTTTATAAAATAGTAATAAACTTGAAAACATGGTACATCTTTACTGTGGGAACTTTCCTTTCAAACTGCAAATCGATCCCAGGATATTCAACACCACAGTCAGGGATGTCACCAAGATTTGATGCATCCCTAAATAAGGACCTGCTAGATCTAGTGGTGTCCTGTTTCTCATAAACTTCCGGGAACTGGAAAATGAATGCTTTCACTGAGAAAGCTAAGTAAATTTGTAGCATAATATATCTTTAAAGAAAGGAAAAATAATAAATTATAAGAAAAAAAGAAAAAAGCAAAGAATTTTCTAAAAAAACTTGGTTTCATTACAAACACGAGCACATTAAAGGGTTTCCATTATCGCTGGAAAACGAAACCGCCCAGCTCAAATCCGCACAAATCCGATGCATTTGCCCGGCACAAACCGTATTATCGAAAAAAAAAGATGGACGCCTATTTTTTTTCGAAAATACGGTCTGTCCCGCCCCTTCACATACCCGTTCTCGGAGATAGAACGCCCATGGAGATGGGCGTTCGCGTTCGATTATGCCCCTCTATGTGACTTCTTGTCCAATAAAGGTTTTTTTTTGACTGGATCATTCTTAACGCATAAAACATTTTCATATTATTTCAGAGACCAACATTTGCTTATTTCTGATCTGAAGAAGAAGAAGGGTTACATTTGAAACCTAATCAAAAAATGTATTAGTCCAATAAAAGGGTATCATCTTATTTTCTTTTCTCTGTTTTGTTTTATTTCTATTTATTTATCATTTTTGTCGCCCTTCTCTGCACCTTTTCTAATTCCACTATATCTTTTTTGAGATGCGACGACCAGAATTGAACATAATATTCGAGGTGCGGTCGCACCATGGAGCGATACAAAGGCATTATGACATCCTCATTTTTGTTTTCCATTCCTTTCCTAATAATACCTAACATTCTATTTGCTTTCTTAGCTGCTGCAGCACACTGAGCAGAGGGTTTCAACATATCATCATCGACAACACCTAGATCCCTTTCTTGGTCCGTGACTCCTAACGTGGAACCTTGCATGACGTAGCTATAGTTCGGGTTCCTCTTTCCCACCAGTGGCGTAGCTACGTGGGGCCTGAGGGGGCCGGGGCCCCCGCAGAGTCACCCCAGGACCCCCCCCTCCCGGCGAACCCGCCCCCGCCGCCACCTACCTTTACTTTTGCTGGCAGGGGGATCCCACTCCCCGCCAGCCGACGTCTTCTCAGTCCTTCCTGCACTTCAATTTGTTTGCTGACGTCCTGCAACGTGCAGGACGTCAGCAAACAAATTGAAGAGCGGGAAGCGACTAAGAAGAAGACGTCGGCTGGCGGGGAGTGGGATCCCCCGCCAGCAAAAGTAAAGGTAGGCGGCAGCGGCGGCGGGTTCGCGGCGGGAGGGGGGGGCGGCAATGTCGGCGGTGGGGGGGGGGGGCGGCGCCGGGGGGAGGGCTAAAATGTGCCCCCTCCCCCTGGGCTCTGGACCCCTCTCCCACGGAAGGCTGGCTACGCCCCTGTTTCCCACATGCATCACTTTGCACTTGCTCACATTAAACGTCATCTGCCATTTAGATGCCCAGTCTCCCAGTCTCGTAAGGTCCTCTTGTAAATTTTTCACAATCCTCCCGCGGTTTAACGTCTTCGAATAACTTTGAATATGTGTATTTTTCAGCGTGAATGTTTGGGTGTCTTAGGATGGCTGTGGACAATGAGAGCCGGATCTAGTAAATGACGCCCACATTTGGGTGTTGGAAAAAATTGGCATGGAGCACTATTCTGTAAAGGGTGCTCGTTATTGAATAGCGGTTAGAACCCGTTCCTGTGCCAAACTTTGTGTGCCAGTATTTAAGCCACCTGAAACTTGATGTCAATGCCAGCACCCAACTCTTGGCATTTGGACATGGTCATGACGCTATTCCATAACGCCATGTGAAATACTTTGAAACACGCCTGCCCACTTTTCAGTTGCACGCAAGGGATTTAGGCCCATGGGGGTTTTAGAATAGCGCACGCACAAATATCTAATAATGGCAATTAACTGCAATAATTGATTATTAACAACAATTGATTGCAATTAATTGGCTCATGAACCAATTAATTTGCACACTCATTTTTGATTGTCACCCGCATTTGGACACCATATATAGAATTTGGGTGTCTATGTACAATTCCATATAGAGTAGCAGAGTTTCCTGTCCATAATGAAGTGTTGGTTCTTGTGCCTCAGGATAACAAAAGCTCGTTATTGCAGTGGGAATATGAGAAAAGGATTAAAATACTTCTTTAATCTATTTACCCGTAGACAGCTGTTGCTGACATTGATGTGAAAAAATGTTCGAATGTATGTCTTACTATTCAAAATTATGAAAAGCGTAATTTGAGGGTTTCATTTTTATAATAAGTAGCTAATGGAGTTGCCAATGACGACTAACTCTCTCTTAAACTAAATTACTAAACAAATACTTTTCTTTGGTGTTCGCGGAAGAAATGCTGAAGGACTGCGGTTGGCTGCCAAGGGAATATCTGGGAATGGAGTGGATATTGTACTGTTCACAGAAGAAAGCGTTTATATCGTTTATTCATTTACTAGATTGTCACTTATTACAAAAGTAAATCAGAACGGTTTACAATATAAAATAACATAAAATAACACTAAAATCAGTAGATAAACATACTCTGAAATCCATTTGTGATAGGAAAGCACTACAAAAAGTCAACACACGTACAGATTTCACAAACCGTGGGCTTTTTTTTTTCTTGTTTTCCTTTCAGTTTGTTTTACTTTTCCTATATTTTGATTTTAGGTGATTATTTCTAGTGACTCTTGAAAGAGACGTGTATTTAAAGCTTTACGAAAATGAGTATAAGAGCCCTCAAGTCTAAGTTCTTTAGGAAGACAGTTCCAAAGAGACGGAGCTAGAAAAAAGAATGCCGATGTTCGAGTTGATTCACATCTAGCTTTGGATGGAGATGGAATTACAAGTAAATGACCGCAGTGTCCGAATTGGTGTATAGGGGATGGTAAGGTTAGACAGATATGATGGACTAAATGAATAAAAAGCTTTGTGTGTCAATATCAGAACTTCAAATTTTATCCTTGCTTCTATTGGAAGCCAGTGGAATTGATATAACAATGGAGTAATCCTATCATATTTTGAAGCTCTACAGATGATACGAGCTGCTATGTTTTGTATCATCTGTACTCGTCTTAGATTAAATTTTGAAAGACCTGCACACACTATGTTACAGTAGTCTAAACGTGATAAGATATAAGCATAAGTTAGTGTACGCAGGGAAGATTTATCTAAGGAATTTCTAATCAAGCGTAATTTACGGAATTTGTAAAATGATTTCTTTATCACATCGGTTACTTGCTCATTAAAGGATAAGGTGGAATCAATAATAATACCTAGGTATCTAAATGAGTGTACTGTAGGTATTTGCTTACCAAACAAAGTTGGTGTTAAAGATGGGCTAGGTCCAGAACCCGTTATCCATGAAGTTATCGTTTTTTTTCTGGATTTAATACTAGTTTATGCTTTGCTTGAAAATCTGAACGTGGACAAGGCTATGGGGCCAGATGGATACATCCCAGGATATTGAGGGAGAAGTCCTGGTGGGACCGTTGAAGGTCTGAGGGATTGGAGATGAGCTGATGTGGCCCCTTTCCACAAAAGCGGGGGCAGGGAAGAAGTGGGAAACTACAAGCTGGTAAGCCTTAGATTGGACCGTATAGGCCTTTATCTGCCGTCATCTACTATGTTACTCTGTTAACCAGGTAACCACATTAAAAAACAAAAAAAACAACAAAAATTGATGTGGTAAATAAACTCTCAGTTCTTGGAAACCTACAGCTCTATTTTGCCGGTAAGTTTGAAGTTGAATTTTACACGTCACAAATGATGAGGCGAGGGATTTTTTTTTTTTTTAAATGTGGTAAAAAATGAATAAAACATGATCTTTGGGCTGATGAACTGTAAATTAATCTAAGGCTAAAATCTCAGTGCAGAGAATTACTGAGGGTTAAGAAAAACCAAGTTAACCTTTGTCAACTAGCCCGTTTCTACGTTCCACTCAGTCAGCTGTGGGATAGGTAGAGAGGATGTTAACGAATTCTGCTTTCATATATGTGCTGTTTTCAGTCATTCTGGGTCTTCTTACTGAGGAGCCCAAACTTCTCCCCGTGCTAGCCAACAAAAAGTGTCACAAAGAGACAATGTCCCAAGTCACTGAATATCTGGTCAAAAGGATCACAGCCTTCAAAGCCTCCGTTCAAGTAAGTAACACCAATTTCTTGCACAAAGGAAGGGACGCACCTAGGACAAGAGGTTTCAGAGTTTTGCTATATTTTACAGAAAGACAATGTCACAAGCAAAAGATTGTTGAGCAACCAGCTGAGAAAGCAGTTTATGGTAAGTTTGACATTTTTTTTATCAACGTATCTGTGCCAGAAGTTTTACTCTGGAGATCTTCTACTTGCTTCTCTTAGGCTCGTCTTTGAGGCAGGATTTTCTCGGGTTCAGTTCCTGGAGATAGTGGATTAATAGGCATAAATCTAATGCAGTTTGGCCCTGGACGTCCTGAGCAGAAAATTTATAGACCTACAGAATCATCAGCTGGTCTTAGTAAAGATGAAAAGTGAAGGTTCTTCATTTTGAATAATAAACGTCAGTTTCTGACTCTTTACCAACTTCGTTCATGTATTCATTCAAATGGAGTGGAGGAGTGGCCTAGTGGTTAGGGTGGTGGAGGAGTGGCCTAGTGGTTAGGGTGGTGGACTTTGGTCCTGGGGAACTGAGGAACTGAGTTTGATTCCTACTTCAGGCACAGGCAGCTCCTTGTGACTTTGGGCAAGTCACTTAACCCTCCATTGCCCCATGTAAGCCGCATTGAGCCTGCCACGAGTGGGAAAGCGCAGGGTACAAATGTAACAAAAATAAAATAGATACTATTGGAGATTCTACATGGAATGTTGCTATTCCACTAGCAACATTCCATGTAGAAGGCTGCGCAGGCTTCTGTTTCTGTGAGTCTGACGTCCTGCACGTACGTGCAGGACGTCAGACTCACAGAAGCAGAAGCCTGCGCGGCCACATTGGTGATCTGCAAGGGCCGACTTCTACATGGAATGTTGCTAGTGGAATAGCAACATTCCATGTAGAATCTCAAATAGTAGCAACAGTGGAGGAGTGGCCTAGTGGTTAGGGTGGTGGACTTTGGTCCAGGGGAACTGAGTTTGATTCCCAGCACAGGCAGCTCCTTGTGACTCTGGGCAAGTCACTTAACCCTCCATTGCCCCATGTAAGCCGCATTGAGCCTGCCATGAGTGGGAAAGCGCAGGGTACAAATGTAACAAAAATAAAATAGATACTATTGGAGATTCTACATGGAATGTTGCTACTATTGGAGATTCCACATGGAATGTTGCTACTATTGGAGATTCTACATGGAATGTTGCTATTCCACTAGCAACATTCCATGTAGAAGGCTGCGCAGGCTTCTGTTTCTGTGAGTCTGACATCCTGCACATACGTGCAGGACGTCAGACTCACAGAAGCAGAAGCCTGCGCGGCCACATTGGTGATCTGCAAGGGCCGACTTCTACATGGAATGTTGCTAGTGGAATAGCAACATTCCATGTAGAATCTCAAATAGTAGCAACAGTGAAGGAGTGGCCTAGTGGTTAGGGTGGTGGACTTTGGTCCTGGGGAACTGAGTTCAATTCCCACTTCAGGCACAAGGCAGCTCCTTGTGACTCTGGGCAAGTCACTTAACCCTCCATTGCCCCATGTAAGCCACATTGAGCCTGCCATGAGTGGGAAAGCGCAGGGTACAAATGTAACAAAAATAAAATAGATACTATTGGAGATTCTACATGGAATGTTGCTACTATTGGAGATTCCACATGGAATGTTGCTACTATTGGAGATTCTACATGGAATGTTGCTATTCCACTAGCAACATTCCATGTAGAAGGCTGCGCAGGCTTCTGTTTCTGTGAGTCTGACGTCCTGCACATACGTGCAGGACGTCAGACTCACAGAAGCAGAAGCCTGCGCGGCCACATTGGTGATCTGCAAGGGCCGACTTCTACATGGAATGTTGCTAGTGGAATAGCAACATTCCATGTAGAATCTCAAATAGTAGCAACAGTGGAGGAGTGGCCTAGTGGTTAGGGTGGTGGACTTTGGTCCTGAGGAACTGAGTTCAATTCCCACTTCAGGCACAGGCAGCTCCTTGTGACTCTGGGCAAGTCACTTAACCCTCCATTGCCCCATGTAAGCCACATTGAGCCTGCCATGAGTGGGAAAGCGCAGGGTACAAGTGTAAAAAACATATATATATATATATATATACTTATATCTCATCTATTGAACCATTTCTAGGCAAGTTAAAATTTGACATTCATGATAAACAACGTCATATAGACAGGGACATCCATAACTTAATAAATAAACTCTACCAAATAAAAAGATTATCAACATTTTCCTAAAAACCATAAAATTTTGTTCCTAGTTTAATCAATGAAGGATAGATTAAAATTCTTTTTTGTGGTGAGTGCAGTACACGAGATGGTTCATAACGCTGAACCAACAAAACCAAAACAGAATTTGTATTACCATTCACAGCCTTAAAGATTAAAAATAAACATTTAAACTGTATTCGGTATTACATTAGTAACCAATATTGATTTATTTATAAAACTTATACCGTGCTTAAATCTAAGCGGTTCACAGCATAACATACATAATAATAAAAAGCACATATATCACAACATAAGAACATAAGCATTGTCATACTGGGACAGACCAAAGGCCCAGTATCCTGTTTCCAACAGTGGCCAATCCAGGTCACAAGTACCTGGCAAGATCCCAGAACATAAACCCCTCAAAAATAACAGCTCACAACCAACTGGTCCCCAACTGTGTCACACAGAGAAAGCCTGGACAAAAAAAAAATACGTTTTTTGGGCTGACTCCAGAAGCACACTGGGAGGTTAAGGTTTTGGCATGTCTGCTGGTAACTCTCTCCAGGCCTTACCCAAACCATTGACGTTGCTACACATTCTAACAATGTGTGTTGGTCATGAGTTATGCATAAAGGAGGTAATGTTATAAGTGAGTTGAAAGTGTAGAACAGTATTTTATGAACCGAAGCAGGACATCTTAGGTGCCCAAGGTATAAATGAATAAAAGTGATGCTTGGAAAGCATACTTTCTGATATTCAGCCAATGCGGAGTAGGGAGTGGGGTCTCACAGAGGTTTGGAGAGAGGAAGGGTATGTTATCAGTGAGCCTCTTGGGGAGTTGGGAAGGTACTATGAAGGGAGTGGTAGACTCTTCAGCACCCATTAAGCATGGGTAGCGTCAAGGTTGTTAAAACAAGTGCGGACTGTGAAATATTGCAGGAAGACCTTAGGAAACTGGAAGACTGGGCGTCCAAATGGCAGATGACATTTAATGTGGACAAATGCAAGGTGATGCACATTGGGAAGAATAATCCGAATCATAGTTACCTGATGTTAGGGTCCACCTTGGGAGTCAGCACTCAAGAAAAAGATCTGGGTGTCGTTGTAGAGAATACGCTGAAATCTGCTCAGTGTATGGCGGTGGCCAAAAATGTAAACAGGATGCTAGGAATTATTAGGAAAGGGATGGTGACTAAGACAGAAAATATTATAATGTCTTTGTATCGCTCCATGGTGTGTGTGCACCTTGAGTATTGTGTTCAATTCTGGTTGCCGTATCTCAAAAAAGATGTAGTGGAATTAAAAAAAAGTTCAAAGAAGATCGACCAAAATGATAAAGGGGATGGAACTCCTCTCGTATGAGGAAAGGCTAAAGAGGTCAGGGCTCTTCAGCTTGAAAAAGAGACAGATGAGGGGAGATATGATTGAGGTCTACAAAATCCTGAGTGGTGTAGAACAAGTAGAAGTAAATCGATTTTTTACTCGTTCCAAAGGTACAAAGACTAGGAGACACTCGAGGAAGTTACATGGAAATACTTTTAAAACAAATAGGAGGTAATATTTTTTTCGCTCAACGAATAGTTAAGCTCTGGAACTCTGCCAGAGGATGTGGTGACAGCGATTAGTGTATCTGGGTTTAAAAAAAGGTTTGGAGAGATTCCTGGAGGAAAAGTCCATAGTCTGCTATTGACACAGACATGGGAGGCAACTGCTTGCCCTGGGATTTGTAGAATGGAGTGTTGCCATGATTTGGGTTTCTGCCAGGTACTGGTGACCTGGCTTGTCCACTGTTTGGAAAACAGGATACTGGGCTAGGTGGACCATGGGTCTGACCCAGTATGGCCTACTCTTATGCTCTTAAGGGTGGGAAGAAGTTTATGGTATTCTGATCTGCTGTTAGAAACAAAGAGGAAACGTAGGAAGTTGGAGAGGTACTGGCAAAAGTCTAGAGATGGCTTCGGTAGGATGATGTGGCACCAGCAGATTGAATGTTGTAAGAGGAGATTAAGCAGGAGAAGAAACATTATTAATTCCAGAAGATTGTGGGGAGCTGCAATTATGCCACAGAATTCAGGTACTGAAGTATACATATTGTGTCCCATGAAAACCCGAGGTGGTGAGAGCTTGCAGCAGCTGACTTTCCTTCTTCTTCTGAGGAGAAGGTAAGTTGTCAGGCAGGTCTCAGTTGCTGCTCGTTGTAAGTGGAGCCTAGCAAGTACCTCAGGTGGAGGGATGGGTGGAAGGAGGGAATGAAGAGTTGATTTCTGTCTTAGCTATTGTCTGTGGGAGAAAGTTTTGCTTGTTTCATTGAGGGAGGTGAGTGCGGGTTAAAAAATTTGTAAGGGGATATTGTTCATTGTTTAGAGAACTACCATTGGATCGTCTTCTCTGGCCGACTGTATTTGTGAATAGATTACTGCAGGAGGGGTGTTTTCCACCAAAACTGGGGCATATGGGGCAATTCAATAACCCGGTTCCAAAATTAGGCGCCTAGATGCTGAGTGCAAATTCTGTAAAGGCATCTAAGTGCCAAGATTCTATTCTAGAATCCCAGCATAAAAAGCATCTACTGCCGACAATTAGACCTACCCACTTCTGCAGGTGTAAATATGTGCCCCTAAATTCAGTACCTTTAGCACGTAACTTATTTCCTACTCCACATTGGCTGAATTTCAGATGGTGTGTGTTCAGAGCATCAACTTTTATTCATTTATACCTCAGGCACTCCAGTTCGTAAAATACTGTTCTACACATTCAACTCACTTATAAAATGACTTCCTTAAGTCATAACTCTTGACCAACAAACTTTTTTTTAGTATTCTGTAAGTTATGGGTGTTAGTGGGAGCTTTGCCTATGCCCTGCCCGTGCTCCGTTGATATGTAGACCCCCCCCCATGTAGAAGTTGGCCCTTGCAGATCACCAATGTGGCCGCGCAATCTTCTGCTTCTGTGAGTCTGATGTCCTGCACGTACGTGCAGGACGTCAGACTCACAGAAACAGAAGCCTGCGCAGCCTTCTACATGGAATGTTGCTAGTGGAATAGCAACATTCCATGTAGAATCTCCAATAGTAGGAACATTCCATGTAGAATCTCAAATAGTATCTATTTTATTTTTGTTACATTTGTACCCCGCGTTTTCCCACTCATGGCAGGCTCAATGCGGCTTACATGGGGCAATGGAGGGTTAAGTGACTTGCCCAGAGTCACAAGGAGCTGCCTGTGCCTGAAGTGGGAATCGAACTCAGTTCCCCAGGACCAAAGTCCACCACCCTAACCACTAGGCCACTCCTCCAGTTTAATGACTAAGCAGCTCCAAAGTTCCTAATTAACACTGGTAACACACAGGGAATTAATAGATGCGTCTGACTTTGGTCCTGATTGAGGACGCTAGTGTTGCTTTTAGTTGAGAAATAAGTGGGGTTTCCCTAGCTAATCCTAGACATTATTTAATGGACATCATCACTTTTGTCGTACATTAGAAGAACTGCCATGTTCGAGATCAGCTGCTGTCATTCTATGTGAAAGATGTTTTAGGAAGCATCAAAGATGGGACGGGCACAGAGAACATGATCGATGGCTTTGCATTTCTGAAGGAGAACATGAGAAACTGTGTAAGTATGGTCTCTGTCTCAAAACGAACTTAATAAACAAGATAGAAAGAAGGCTGACGTAGATAGTGAGAAGACTCCTGAATGTGGAGATATCTGGTACGAGACTGTTAAAGCCCTTAAACCATTGTCAAAAATCTTGACTCTCTGTGTTCTCTCTCTACTCCTAGTTTGTCATGTGCTGCTCATTATCATTCTAGGCTCATCATCATTCCATCTTCCATTAGAGACTGTCAATATTTGATGCAAATGTGATACTTAAAAAAAAGCAAAAGCTTTCACAATTTGGACTAAAATGTGTAGTACATAAGTAATGCCACACTGGGAAAAGACCAAGGGTCCATCGAGCCCAGCATCCTGTCCCCGACAGCGGCCAATCCAGGCCAAGGGCACCTGGCGAGCTTCCCAAACGTACAACACTGTAGTTTCATCGCATGCCCCCTAGTCCTAGTATTTTTGGAAAACGTGAACAGACGCTTCACATCCATCTGTTCCACTCCACTCCACTCATTATTTTATATACCTCTATCATGTCTCCCCTCAGCCATCTCTTCTCCAAGCTGAATAGCCCTAGCCTCCTTAGTCTTTCTTCATAGGGAAGTCGTCCCATCCCCGCTATCATTTTAGTCGCCCTTCGCTGCACCTTTTCCAATTCTGCTATATCTTTTTTGAGATGCGGCGACCAGATACTTAAAAAAAAGCAAAAGCTTTCACAATTTGGACTAAAGTGTGTAGTGACAAGCATCATCCTGAATGTGTGTGTTTGCTTCACTATTCATCAGATCAAAAACACACAAAAGGGGGTAGTTACCAAGGTGGACTTTTATTGTATCTTAATTTACTGAGGGACTCACCTACTGGAGGTAGTTCAGTACTGCAGGTTATCAACTCCCACAGTATGACAATAATTCAACTTGCAATTAACCTCCTGGGAGGATCAGACCACAAAGCTGGGGTCTGATGCTCCTAGGCCACTTCTTAAAAGGGCCAGTGCTGAGCAGTGAGGAGCTGCCCCTTTTCCCTTCCTCACCAAAAGACATCCTCCCGCACCAAAGACCCCCCCCCAAAGTACTTCCCTGGGTCTCAAAGCTGATCCAAAAGATCCAAAGCCCTGTTAAATACTTCTCCCTCCCACCTCGATGATACCCCTCTCCCAGAAGATGTCCTCAGGTACAAGCAAAGAATCTCCCACTTCCCCTTAGGATCCTCCCGGCCTATCTTCCCTAATCCCTAGTTTTAGTGGGTTTGGGACAGGAGTGAACCCCAGTTGCTCCTGCTCCATCAGAGTCCTGGGTTCAAAATGGTTCCAGTGATGACTAGTGGTAGGCTTATGGTACTACTGCTGGGAGTCAAATTGCTATATAAGGACAAAAGACCTTTATACAGCATCATGACCCCTAGTGGTAGTACCATGACAGCACTGCTTGTGGTCACCAATGCCATTTTGAGCCTGGCTGCAGAAGAGGCAGGAGCTAGTGGGATCACTCCTGCCTCAAACCCAGCTGACACCAGGGATTAAGAAAGTAAGGCCTGTTATTGAATTTACATAATAATGAGCTAGTTGACATACATTTGCATATTTTGCACTCATTACTATTTAACTCATGGTAAATTAAGCTAACATGTGTTATAGTAATTTAACATGTGTTAGTGCGCTACAACACCTGAGCAAATAACGCACCTTGATAACTACCCTACAAAGGAGTCTTCAGCTTGGAGAAGAGATGGGTGAGGGAAGTTATGATAAAGGTATACAAAATCCTGAGTGGCGTGAAATGGGTAGATGTGAATCGACCATTTACTCTTTGAAAAAGTACAAAAAACTAGGGAACACACCATAGAGTTAAATAGTAACACATTTAAAACAAATAGAAAAACTATTTTTTCTCTCTAGAAAAAGTTAAGCTCTGGAACTCATTGCTGGAGGATGTGGTAAAAGCAGTTAGCACAGGTGGCTTAAAAAAAGATTTGGACAAGTTCTTGGAGGAAAAGTCCATAACCTGTTATTAAAGTAAACCTGGGGAAATCCACTGCTTATCCCTTGGGGTTTGGTAGCCTGGAATCTTGCTACGTTTTGGGATTCTACCAGGTACTCGTGCCCCATTTTGCATAGGACAATCAAGGGAGGACATCAGGATATTCACATTTTATCCCAATATTTTACAAAAAGCTTTGCCAAATGCAGAGCCTTTTGTAAAATATGTATGATGCTGGCAAATACATGTGTTTTGTTAGCAAGTCCAGAGGGCGGAGTGATTTTACAAGGTTGCATCTAGAAGAAAAAAATAGCATCACCCAGCATCTTCCACATATTATCTGCTGGCAATTACATATTGAAGTAGACATTTTGCAACTTCGAAGTATAATTGGCCAGCACTTTTACATATAGTTACATGTTTTCACAACCTATATGTAAAGTGGCAGTATTTACCAAATTAGGCCACCAAAGATTTCTTTTTTTTTTTTTTTAATATTAGATACATAAATAAAAAACATGGGATTAATTGCCACCACTTGGGTTGAGGGGGCTCTTATTAGAACATTGATAATGGATGGCTTTTATTTCTTAGGAATTTTTTTTGTGTATGTGTGTGTGGGGGGGGGGGGGGGGGGGGGGGGTTCATAAGCACTGACTCTTTTAAGTTTTTCCTTGGGAGAATCAAGTCACACTTTATCGACCTGATGCCCTCTGGGGAAGTTAACAACACTTTCCATGAACACCACAGCTTACAAGGTTTAATGCAAGTTGTGTTATCCGTTTTGCGTAATAATGATCTGTTCTGTACCTTTCCTGCTAAAATCTAAACAATGCCAAACGGGTACCAGGTCTGCTGTTAGGCTCTCTCCTTACCCTGATTCATTGAAAGTTATCAAAACCGACTAAGATTTCAGTTGGTGCTGGTTTAGGTAGGGCTCCTAACACTTCTGAATTGTGCGTAGGACAATCTCTCGATGGACGTGAACTGGTAGTTGTGTAGAACATAAGCATTGCCATACCGGGCCAGCTGTAGTCTTGGACAATGTTTTACAGACCTTTTTTTTTTCTATTTCCTGCAGCCTAACTCAATATTTATTCTAAGGGTTTCTATCTTCTTTAGCTTTTCTGTGCATCTCTATCAAAGGAAGCCAAACTTGTTAAGAAAATGAAGCGCACATTTCACAGGGTAAGCATCTGTTTATTGATTTCTTAAACCTGTCTAACTGTGGCCTTCTTACACTATCAGGAAAGATACATTGGGAATCACTGACATCTGTAATGTGCTAATTTTAATAAAAGATTTAGATTTAAGTCACTGGCAATGGATTCAGCAGGACTGAACAATCTCATTCCTTCAAGCAGCATAAATTTGTTGTTTCATCATGGAGACAAAATGACTGACCAATATTCAAATGTCAGAGCCGTTTTTAAATGCTGGCTGTGGCATTTAAATCTATTCCATATATTCAGCGGTGACTGTTGCTAGCTCCACAGTTAGCAGTGGTGTTAAGTGGCTATGTGGTGAGAAGTTATATGTGTGTGCTCGATGCAAAGAGCTCCTAGTTTTCAGAGAATGAGTCCATTCTTTTGAGGCTACAGTAGCAGACTTGGAGGAGCTGAGAGAGATGGCGGTATATAGAGGAGGCCTACAGGGATTCTGTAGAGAAGTCCCATCTCCAGTATGGCAGCCCCTGTGCTGCCTTGGAAGGAGGTCTCCTAAAAGGAAAGCATCACCCTGGTGAAGTAGGAAGCAATCCTGTAGCCAGGATCTGTCCACCATGGGATTATTTATTTATTTTAAAATTTTGTATACCACCCACACCCTAGGTGGTTTCCATAAAAACATACATAATTAAAACAACATACAATTCATCAAAAAATATAATATCCTCTTGCACCGAGGATGTGTCTCCAGAAGCTTCTGCTCAGGAGGGAAGGGTTAGGACGGCTGTTGTAGTTGGTGATTCAATCATTAGGCACATGGATGGCTGGGTGGCTGGTGGACGTGAGGATCACCTGGTCACTTGCCTGCCTGGTGACCTCATGTGTCATCTAGATAGGATTTTAGATAGTGCTGGGGAGGAGTCGGCTGTCTTGGTACATAAGTTCATAAGTATTGCCATACTGGGAAAGACCAAAGGTCCATCAAGCCCAGCATCCTGTTTCCAACAGTGGCCAATCCAGGTCACAAATACCCGGCAAGATCCCAAACATTTACAAAACATTTTATACCGCTTATCCCAGTGGATACCAATGACATAGGAAAAAGTGAGAGGAAGGTTCTGGAAGCCAAATTTAGGCTCTTTCTATCTAAGCTGAAATCCAGATTCTCCAGGGTAACATTTTCAGAACTGCTCCCAGTTCCACGCGCAGGACTCAAGTGGCAGGTAGAACTCCAATGTGTGGTTGAGATGATGGTATAGGGATGAGGGATTTGAATTTGTTAGAAACAGGGTAACATTCTGGGAAAGGGGGAGCCTGTTCCAAAAGGATGGACTCCACATTAACCGGGAAGGAACCAAGCTTCTGGCGCTCTCATTTAAAAGGAGATAAAGCAGATTTTAAACTAAAATGGGGGGGGGGGGGAGCCAACAGTCACCCAGGAGTGCATGGTTTGGTGTGGAGCATCCTTGAAGGATATTAATGAAACAGGATCTTTAGGGAATCCCAATAAAAAGGCTTCAATAATGGTGAAAGAAAGCCAGGAATGTTTAATGGGAGAACAGAGTAAAGGATGCAAATTATCCCCATCAACGTCAAAGCAGCTTGTTGATGCAAGGAAAAAACACAATTTGAAGTGTCTGTGTACAAATGCTAGAAGCCTAAAAAATAAGATGGGAGAATTAGTGTATATAACATTAAATGAAGAGGTATTTATAATAGGCAGAACATAAGAGCATAAGAGTAGCTATACTGGGTCAGACCAATGGTCCATCTAGCCCAATATCCTGTTTTCCAAACAGTGGCCAAGCCAGGTCACAAGTACCTGGCAGAAATTCAAATCGTGGCAACATTCCATGTAGAACCCCAAAGAATAGCAAGGTTCTAGAATCCTAAAAAGTGACAAGATTCCTTGCAGAACCTCTCAAAGTAGCAACATTCCGTGTAGAACCCCAAAGAATAGCAAGATTCTGGAATCCTAAAGAGTGACAAGATTAGTAGCAACATTCCATGTAGAACCCCAAAGAATAGCAAGATTCTAGAATCCTAAAAAGTGACAAGATTCCATGCAGAATCTCAAAGAGTAGCAACGTTCCATGTAGAACCCCAAAGAATAGCAAGATTCTGGAATCCTAAAGATTCCATGCAGAATCTCGAAAAGTAGCAACATTCCACGCTACAAATCCCAGGGCAAGCAGTTGCTTCCCATGTCTCAAACAATTTTCTAATAAGAACTCCCCCCTCAATCAATTTTCCCTTGTTTGGGAGCCTGACCCATAGCAATAGTACCATGAGACTGTGGCTAGGGGTTTGAGGTCAACATTTTTACAGAGGGAGCCACTGGAGCAAAAGCGCTAGGGGATCCCTCCTGTCCTATTATTACCCAACACAGAGACCCATGGTAGGTTGCAGGGAAGGGGGGGGGGGAGGAAATTTAAACTGGATCAGGGGTGGATTGAGGGGCGGGGCTCTTATTTAAGTTCTTCCTTGGTAGAACCAAGCCACACTTTAGCGGCTTGAAGCCCTCTGGGGAAGTTAACAACACTTTCCATGAATACCACAGTTCACGAGGTTTAATGCAAGTTGTGTTATCAATTTAGCATAATAATATCCAAATGATGTCAAGTGGGTAACCACATCTGCTGTTAAGCTCTGTGCTTTATTTGATTGCAGCTCAGAGAAAAGGGAGTGTACAAAGCCATCAGTGAACTTGACATGCTCGTCCTCTGGATTGACGCCTTCGTAAATGCGCTCAAATAAAAGAAGAAGGTGACAGGGCTGTCAGTAAAGGAATGTGTGAGTGCAGAGCACAACAGAAAAGGCAAGAAGTTTACTTGCACTGAATAATATGAGAAACTGACTTGGGCAGTAGCTGGCTTCAGATCAATGAGTAACGTATTTGTCATCACAAATGAGAAGCCATGTCTTACATTTCATATAACGCCATCAAAGAATCATCAGTGTTTGCAATATCCTATCTCCTGAGGACCAAGCACAAGTACGTTTCACTTGAACATGCAGGAGGCTTTTCGTATTGTATAGCTGCCTGTATAATACACGTAATATTTATCCTTATTGTTAAAATATTTCTCAATGAAATTAACAGAATCAGCGCTAACTGTTTTAAGAAATCTCCACTCTAAGTAAATGAGCAAATCAATGTTTATTTATTTATTTGTGAAATGTGTATATGTGTATGTTCTGCGGGTGGTGGTGGGGACTATTTTTAAAAATAAAGAAAAAAAATTAAATTCTATGAATGTAATGAGTGGGTTAGAGAATGGAGAGGTGAACTAAAGGATTGAAATAGATTTCTGTAGGTCCTAAGTCCTTATGAAGCGGTGGCCTTGCAAGATTTCCACGGAAGTCTCACGAGGCCGCCGCTTGAAGTCTTGGCGTCATTTTGAAGTGGTGGCAGCGAGCAGGTCAGCGGCCGCGGACAGGAAAGAGTGGGGTTCCTTCCTGTCCCAAAGAGGTCACCATTAGACCACCAGGCTGTGTTAAGGTACGTTGGGGAGGGGACACCCTGAGGCCTGCCTGCCAGCCCACCTGCCCAGAAACCCGGACAAACGGGCAGGCTGGAAAAAACTGCCAGGACCCCCCGACAGTCCCCTGAAAAGGAGGACATGTCCAGGGAAATCCAGACATATGGTAACCCTAAATACAGAGGTTGGTGAAAGCCAGGTTTTTCCTGCAATCTTTTCTAGAAGCTGCAGAGGTTCCTGCTGGAGCTAAGTAACTCAGCTGTGTCCCAGGGGCTGAGGGAAGGGGGGAGCTTGTGAGACTGGCAGTGGTGAAAGGAACAAGCCTCTAGGGAGAGAGGCTATAGATGTTCCAGCCAAAGCCTGGTGACTCAGCTGTGTACGAGGGGCTGAGGAAGGGGCTGGAGCCTATGAAACTTGCAGTGGTGACAAGAAAAAGCCTCTAGAGGAGAGAACTATGGACAAGGTACTTTTGAAAGGGGGTATCCCCATGTGCTAGTGGGAACATGGCTGGAAGTAAGCCCTGCTGAGAAACCCATCAGAAGCAGCCAGAAGATAAAAGAAAGGCTTTGGGATACCTGTGGAATATAGTAACATAGTAACATAGTAGATGACGGCAGAAAAAGACCTGCACGGTCCATCCAGTCTGCCCGAAAAGATAAACTCACATGTGCTACTTTTTGTGTATACCTTACCTTGATTTGTATCTGTCATTTTCAGGGCACAGACCGTAGAAGTCTGCCCAGCACTAGCCCCGCCTCCCAACCACCAGCCCCGCCTCCCACCACCGGTTCTGGCACAGACCCTATAAGTCTGCCCAGCACTATCCCTGCCTCCCAACCACCAGCCCCGCCTCCCACCACCGGCTCTGGCACAGACCGTGTAAGTTTGCCCAGCACTGTCCCCGCCTCCCAACCACCAGCCCCGCCTCCTGATCTCGACTAAGCTCCTGAGGATCCATTCCTTCTGCACAGGATTCCTTTATGTTTATCCCACGCATGTTTGAATTCCATTACCGTTTTCCTCTCCACCACCTCCCGCGGGAGGGCATTCCAAGCATCCACCACTCTCTCCGTGAAAAAATACTTCCTGACATTTTTCTTGAGTCTATATATTCAGACTTAAATAAGAAATGCCAGTCTTTGCCACATAGTGGAGTTTGTTTTGCTTGGAAGTTAATAAATTAATTCCTTGGGTGTATTTGTGAAACCGAAAACCTGGGCTGGATTAGTGTCTGGCCATGGATTGAACTCCTGGAAACTAAAGTGGTTTTCCTGATCTAAAAATGGTCAGTGCTTGAAGTTGGTGGTTCCTAACCACGATGAGGGTGACCAGGACCATCACACTGGATAGTGCTTGAAATGGAATATCCATGTGTAATTTAGCCCACGGCTGTCAGAGGCTTTAAGACCACTGACCACTGCTTCCTGAGTATCGCCCAGTATCTGTTTCGTGGCTGCTGAAAGGATGCTTTTTTTAACCCATTACTGCTGCCCAATCCAGCCTACAAACACACAGATAATGTCTAGTTGATTTGCTATTTAAATGGTACAATATTATCCATGTATTTTTTGAAAACACATGGATTGGTCAACTGCGTGTTTATTGGCTGCTGGTCAACACATAATTGGCTTTGAATTTTGAGATGAGTGGAGGAGTAGCCTAGCGGTTAGTGCAGTGGACTTTGATCCTGGGGAACTGAGTTCGATTACCACTGCAGCTCCTTGTGACTGTGGGCAAGTCACAACCCTCCATTGCCCCAGGTACAAAAAAACAAGTACCTGTATATATGTAAACCTCTTTGAATGTATTGCAAAATACCACAGAAAGGCAGTATATCAAGTCCCATTTCCCTCCCCATAATTACATAAATACCATCATCTATCTATATGTGCATCTCACATATACATAGAAAATACTTAGAAAGCCAGGATTTACACATGCAAATTGTGCATATGGCAATGGGGTGTGGTCTGGGCAGGACTAGGGTAGGGCAAAAATTGGCATGAATAATCCATTTCAGAAGGGGAATGAATGTCCATGACTTGTATGTTCTTTCTAAAATCTGCCTTCTTCTAATATGTCCTGCCAGCCCACTAGAGGGCAGTGCTCCCTAGCTGAACATGGTCTATTTTTCATTAAAAGGGGGGAAAGGCAGTCAGAAGTTGAAGCTGATCCTAGCTTTTATTTTATTAGTTCCATAAGTGTGAAATCCTGTAGGTAGTTTTGCAATCGTAAAATATAAGAATAATCCAAGCATTAAACCTTTAGCCATATGTTAACTTTGCTCTGCTGGTTATTTAAAGGCAGTTTGGATCTATTAACCAGGGGCATAACCAGACCTCGAGGTGGGAGGGGTCCAGAGCCCAAGGTGAGGGAGGGCACATTTTGGTCACTGCCCCGCCACCACCCCCCTGACGCCTCACCACCCTGCCGCTCCCGACCCACTGCCGCCGCCGTACATTTTGGCTGGTGGGGGTCCCTAACCCCCACCAGCTGAAGCACTGCCACCGCAAATACCTTGGCTGGCAGGAGTTCCCAACCCCCGCCAGCTGGACTTCATCCAGCACTCGTCTCCGGCGCTGCTGCATTGCCTGCCCTGCTCTCTCTTCCCCTAATATCCGGCACTAAATGGAACATGCCGGACATGAGGGGAAGAGACAGTAGGGCAGGCAATACTGCAGCACTGCTGCGGACCAGCGCTGGATGGTCTTCAGATGGCAGAGGTTGGGGACCCCCGCCAGCCAACCAGGGACCCAGAGCAAATTTTGGGGGGACCAGGCCCCCGTGGCCCCACGTAGCTATACCACTGCTATTAACTAAGCTGCATCAGGTGTTTAACGCAGCTTTTAACACACATTAAAAACAGTAACTCCCTCTACTGGAACTTGGGGTTGAAATAGCAGTTAAGTGATTAAATGCACTTAGGTGCTATTGAATTTCTTGATTTCCATTGTTTGAATTTCCATTGTTAATTAATGGATTACGAACATGCATGGGATAAACACAAAGGAATCCTGTTTAGAAGGAACGGATCTATGGAATCTTAGCGGAGATTGGGTGGCAACACCGGTAACTGGGAAACAAAATCAGTGCTGGGCAGACTTCTATGGTCTATGCCCTGATCGTGACTGAATAGATATGGATGGGCTAGAGTGTAAATTTTAAGGGGCTTCGACATTAGCTTCAGAACTTAGTACAAGAACAGTGCTGGGCAGACTTCTACGGTCTGTGCCCTGATCGTGACTGAATAGATAGGGATGGGCTGGAGTGTAAATATTTAAGGGGCTTTGGTGTTAGCTTCAGAACTTAGTACAAGAACAGTGCTGAGCAGACTTCTACGGTCTGTGCCCTGAGAAAGGCAAGGACAAATCAAACTCGGGTATAAAGTATCACATACCATGTATAATGAGTTTATCTTGTTGGGCGGACTGGATGGACCGTTCAGCTCTTTATCTGCCGTCATTTACTATGTTACTATGTTACTCTTTGGGGTTCTACATGGAATATTGCTACTAATTGGGATTCCGGAATTTTGTAACTCTTTAGGATTCCAGAATCTTCAGAACTTTTAGTACAGGAACAGTGCTGGGCAGACTTCTACTGTCTTTGCCCTGATTGTGACTGGATATGGATGGGCTGGAGTGTAAATTTTAAGGGGCTTCGACATTAGCTTCAGAACTTAGTACAAGAACAGTGCTGGACAGACTTCTACGGTCTGTGCCCTGAGAAAGGCAAGGACAAATCAAACTCGGGTATAAAGTACCACATACCATGTAAAATGAGTTTATCCTGTTGGGCAGGCTGGATGGATCGTTCAGGTCTTTATCTGCCGTCATTTACCATGTTACTATGTTATCTCTACCTAAACCATGCAAACCGCACTGAACTCTATTTAGGGGATATTAGGGGTATATAAGACCTCACTTGAAATTGAATTGAATTCTATAACTTGGTGCCTAAGGGACCCTTTTGCAAAGCAGTGGTAAGCCCACCACGGGCTTACCGCGTGACAATCTGGAACTACCACCGGCCCGACGTGGGTGCCGGGAATAGTTCCACCCCCAGCAGGTAATCGGTCAGCACCGCGCACTTGGCCGGTAACTGCCGGGTTAGTGCAGGAGCCCTCACTGCCACCTCAATGGGTGGCGGTACGTGCTCCCCCCTGCAAGGCCACATGGTAAGCGCAATCTTACCGCATGGCCATTTCTTTTTTTGGCCTTTTTACCTGCTGCGGTAAAAATGGCCTCAGCAATGAGCAAAAATGGCCACCGCTGCTAGCGTAAGATCCCTATTAGCGCAGCTTAGTAAGTGTTCTATAGGGTAATTGCAAAGGGGGGGGGCGTTCACATGGGCCGTTCTATTTAATTATGCTCTTTATTGAATCGTATCACATTTACACCTGCCATAGAGCTGGCATACGTGGTGACACCTAATTGATCACTTACGCTAGTAATTCTATAATACATTAGGCACACAGATCTGATGTTTTAAAATACTAGCATAGCGCCTAGATTTTGGGTGCCTAATTTTTAGCGCCCTTTATAGAATTGACCTCTAACCCCCAGATTCTATCTACGGCACTGGAATTTTGGTGCTGAAATTTGCATGAGAAAATGAATTAGCTTATAAGCCAATTAATTGAATGAATTGATGTTAACAATTAATTATTGCAGCAGCAGCTAATTGCCAATAATTGCACACACATCTCCCCATTCCCTAATTTATAACCCCATGTGCCTAAATCTCCTGGCACACAACTCAAAAGGAACCCGAATTACAGCTTTGTCATGCAAGGTTCCGCGTTAGGAGTCACAGACCAAAAAGGGATCTGGGAGTCATCGTTGATAAGACGCTGAAAACTTCTGCTCAGTGTGCTGCGGCGGCTAAGAAAGTGCACAGAATGTTGAGTATTATTAGGAAAGGGATGGAAAACAAACACGAGGATGTTATAATGCCGTTGTATCGCTCCATGGTGCGACCGCACCTCGAATATTGTGTTCAATTCTGGTCGCCGCATCTCAAAAAAGATATAAAGGAACTGGAGAAGGTGCAGAGAAGGGCAAGGAAAATGGTAAAAGGGATGGGAGGACTTCCCTATTAGGAAAGGCTAAGACGGTTAGGGCTCTTCAGCTTGGAGAAAAGGTGGCTGAGGGGTGATATGATAGAAGTCTACAAGATAATGAGCGGAGTAGAGCGGACAGATGTGAAGCGTTTGTTTACACTTTCAAACAACAACAAAACCAGGGGACACAAGATGAAGCTAGAATATGGTAGATTTAAAACAAATAGGAGAAAGTTTTTTTCTTTACTCAGCGTGTAGTTGGACTCTGGAACTCGTTGCCGGAGAATGTAGTGACAGCAGCTGGCCTTATGGAGTTTAAGGGGGGTTTGGACAGATTTCTGAAGGAAAAGTCCATTGAACATTATTAAAAATATTTTTTTTGAGGCTTTTGCCGTGTTCTTGAAGCCTGGATTGGCCGCTGTTGGAGACAGGATGCTGGGCTTGATGGACCCTTGGTCTTTTCCCAGTATGGTGGTGCTTATGGCCAGGGAAGTGGCGAGGGAGTTCCAACACTTACGCACAGGGTTATAGAATGCTGGCCCCCCTATACGGCTCAATCGCTTGTTACTGAGTGTTTTTCCCTTGGCCTTTTTTTTATTAAAATGGTCACAAAAGAAAAACACACTGAGTAATAAAAACATGTAGGAAATGGACATTTTCAAAACAAAAAGATAGATGTTTTTATGGTTCGAAAAAAAACATTTTGACACTTGATTTTTGGATGTGGTACTGTCCAGTTATCATTTATTTATTTACTATACCGTCACTTCTTGCATAGCAAATCAGAACTGTTTACATCTTTAAAAATACAAATATCATACAGTGATATTCTAACTTATAAAAGAAATCCACTTTATCACGACAGCACTAACAAAACCTTCCATACCAAAGAGGACAAAACAATTAATTGTATCGATCATACACATCACATCAGTCAATGCTATTTCCTTTGGTAATATATATTCCCTGCTCAATAGTTATATTTTCTTTCCTTCCTGAGTGCTTCTCTAGATAAGCAGCGCTAAATTTCAAAAGCTTTTTCAAAGAAATAGGTTTTCGAAGCCGTATGAAAAAGCGTAAATAATTCTTCCACCCTGATAAATTTTGGGAGGGAGTTCCAGAGTGATGGTGATAGAAAGAAAAAGGCTGAGGCTCGGCTTGATTCCCGCCTAGCTCTTGAGGGAGGTGGAATTACCAGCCTATTCTCAGTAAGTGAACGTAAAGTTCGCAAAGGTGTGTATGGAATAGTTAAGTTTGCAAGACAGGATGGTGTAGCAGGGTAAAGTGCTTTATATGTAAGGATAAGAACCTTAAATGAAATTCTAAGATAGATCGGGATCCAATGAAGTTGACGAAGTAAAGGTGTAGCCTTTTCGTATCTTGAGGCTCTACAAAATTATATGAGCAGCTGTGTTTTGAATAGTTTGCAAATGTTTCAAATTGAATTTGGTAATGCCCAAATAAATTATATTACAATAATCAAGACGTGTCGTAATGTAAGCGTAAGCTAAAATACGCATTATTGTCTACTAGTAAAAAAGGTCCGGTTCTGACACAAATGAAATGGGTGCTAGCAAGGTTTTCCTTGGAGTGTGTATGTTTGAGAGAGTGTGTGTGAGAGAGAGTGACTGTGCGAGTGTGTGTGTGTGTGTGTGTGTGTGTGACACAGAGAGAGTGAGACTGGGTGCGAATGTGTCTGTGAGAGAGAGAGAGAGTCTGTGTATGAGAATGAGAGTGTGTGCCAGGGGCCCCCCTCCCAGTCCCAGGGTCGTCCCCTCCCTCCCAGTTCCAGGGTCCCCCTCCCTCCCAGTTCCAGGGTCGTCTCCCCTCCCTCCCTCCCTCCGAGTTTCAGGGTTGTCCCCTCTCTCCCTCCGAGATTCAGGGTCCCTCCCTCCCACCGAGTGTTCTTCCTACTGCGCTACGGGCGCCTGATGAGCCGGCGGCGGGTGCGGCTCCTGATTGCTGCACGGTGCAGGACGTAAGGCGTCAGAAACAGAAGATCCCACAATGAAGGCGCCGAAGTCGACCTGCGCTGAAGAAGACTCTTCAGCTGGCGGGGACTGGGGTCCCCCGCCAGCAAACAAGGTACCTGATGTGGGGGGGGGGAGTCAAATGTAGAGGGGGCCAGGGCATAATCTGTGGGGGCCCATGCCCCCACGTAGCTATGCCCCTGCAATGGAGGCAGTCAGTGTATGCAGATCTATCTCACGCATACTCATTGTGGATATCCTGAAAACCTGACTGGCTAGGTGTGCCTGAGGGGCTGGGTTGAAACCCCCTGATCGAAACCCTTTGAACACTGACTTCCAAATGACCAACGTTGCTTCCATCTCTGAGAGGGATATTTGGTGCTCCTGAACTATTTCAGGCAGGTCTGCTTGCCAGACGTATGGAAAAGCTTGTTTTTCATTGACATGGAGAGGTTTTTATTTCTACTGTTACTCGGGGGGGGGGGGGGGGGCATTTCGTAGAGTTCCTGTAGATTCAGGCAGTAGTGAATTTGTGGAGATCAGTGAAGATGGGAAGAGCAGTTTTCGTCATGATGCCCTTGCATAGAATGCTGAAATCCAGGACAGCCCACTCCTCCTCCTTCTACGTCCAGGTCATACTGAGCGGGCTAAATTCATTTCTGGCTGGAACCCAGGCACCTGTACGGACTTCTAGTTTGGCTTTTCTTGGAACATCACAGTGGTGTAGCCAAGGGTGGGCTCGGGCGGGCCCAGGCCCACCCACTTTGGGCTCAGGCCCACCCAATAGCAGAACTTATGAAGTGGCTGGCAGGGATCCCCAAGCCCTACCAGCCCAAAATTCCCAACAGCTGTCCCTCCTGCATACCTTGTAAACAGCAGATCTTCGCCTGCAGCGAGCAGCGACTGATACATGCTGTTCGCACCGGTCCTACAGTCTTCCCTCTGATATGTTCCCGCCTATGCAGAAACAGGAAGTTGCATTAGAGGGAAGGCTGTGGAGCCAACATGAGCAGTGTGTATTAGTTGCTGCTCGCTGCCGGTGAAAATCTTCTACTTACAAGGTATGCGGGGGAGGAGGGATATTTCAGAGACCATATGGCACGCAGGCAAGAGATGGAGAGACCAAATCACTCGTGGGACAGGGCGGAGTTCTTCTGCTCACCCATGTTGGGCCCAGGCCCACCCAAAATTGGGTGCCTGGCTACGCCCCTGGAACATCAGAACTAGAAATTCAGTGGGGTCACACCCGGGACCGGGTTAAGCTGTTCTCCACTTGCTGTAAAGAGGAACTTCAGAGGAAGAGTGGTCTCCAAAACAAAAACCTCTGGTGGAAAGGAATGAGACAATACGCACTGGCTTACAGTTCCCCAGCGGTCCTTAATTATTGAAGACAGACACAGTGATTTACACTCAGAAGGAGAGAGGTGTGTTAGCCCACTCTTAAAGGTTATCAATAGAAATCAAACAAAATTAAAACATGGAAAAGAAAATAAGATGATACCTTTTTTTATTGGACATAACTTAATGCATTTCTTGATTAGCTTTCGAAGGTTGCCCTTCTTCATCAGATCAGAAATAAGCAAATGTGTTAGCTGACGGTGTATATAACAGTCCTTCATAGATGGTCTAGCAGGATGGGTAGGAGATCTGTATGGGGACTTCAAAGCATTCCATAGTCTAGCAGGGTGTTTGTGGGGAGGGGAGGGGAGGGGAGGGGAGAGGAGGGTGATAAGCAGTGAAATACAACTTATGGTTTATAGTGGGCTAGAAGAAGGGCAACCTTCGAAAGCTAATCAAGAAATGTATTAAGTTATGTCCAATAAAAAAGGTATCTTATTTTCTTTTCCATATTGACCACTCAGAAGGAAAAATGTCTCTTTACAGCCTGTATGACTCCTTTGGGTTAGAGAAGCAAACAGTTCAGTAGCAGATGTTACTTCAATTGACGGGTCCACCCAGCAAGTTATTTCCATAAAGCTATTGTCTTCCACCTACCACTAGAACAGTGTGGTCTGGTTACTGTACTCCCAAACCAGTCTGAGAGCTGGCTGTCATGGAACAAGTCTTCCCACACGAAGCGTATGTACATTACCTGTCCAGAACCTTCTCCTATAGCTGCAGAACACCGAGTCCCAAAACTCCACAGTGCTTTCTCCTAGGATATCTGTTGAGCCGGATGGCAGTTAAACTTCTCTGAAGACTGCCAAAGCCACACTTCTTTCACCGTTTCCTTTACGATTAGTCCAGGGAGAATTTCTTTCTCTCACCTCACAAGAGGCAGATCCAGGGCCGTCAAAGGGGGGGGGGGGGGAGAGGAGGAAAGATTTCCTGGGTCTGGCCTCCGAGGGGAGACCGACGCTGGCAAGGCTTCCGGAAGCAGGCAGAAGGTTCTGTTCCCTCGGTCTGTCTCTCTCCTGCTCCTATGTATCAGGATCCAGGTGATTGCGTTAACAGGATAACCCGAGTCCCAGCACACAGGAGCAAGAGAGCAACAGACTGATGAAGGAGAAGATGCAAGAAGGTAAGGGGGTGGGGAGCGAAAGTGGCCTGAGTGTGGGGGGGGGGGGGAGGGGCATTTGGGCTAATCATTATTCTGATTGTTAGGCTAAGGGGTGTATTTTAGAAGTCCTAGCTGCGATTTAAACCTGTAAAGATCAGCATTTACACATTTATTTATTTATTTATTGTTGTTACATTTGTACCCTGCGCTTTCCCACTCATGGCAGGCTCAATGTGGCTTACATGGGGCAATGGAGGGTTAAGTGACTTGCCCAGAGCCACAAGGAGCTGCCTGTGCCTGAAGTGGGAATTGAACTCAGTTCCTCAGGACCAAAGTCCACCACCCTAACCACTAGGCCACTCCTCCACTGTTGCTACTATTTGAGATTCTACATGGAATGTTGCTATTCCACTAGCAACATTCCATGTAGAAGTCGGCCCTTGCAGATCACCAATGTGGCCGCGCAGGCTTCTGCTTCTGTGAGTCTGACGTCCTGCACGTACGTGCAGGACGTCAGACTCACAGAAACAGAAGCCTGCGCAGCCTTCTACATGGAATGTTGCTAGTGGAATAGCAACATTCCATGTAGAATCTCCAATAGGAGCAACATTCCATGTAGAATCTCCAATAGTATCTATTTTATTGTTGTTACATTTGTACCCTGCACTTTCCCACTCATGGCAGGCTCAATGCGGCTTACATGGGGCAATGGAGGGTTAAGTGACTTGCCCAGAGTCACAAGGAGCTGCCTGTGCCTGAAGTGGGAAATAGAGGTTGAAACCTGGTTTTAAAATTGCCTAGATTTACATATGCCAATCCGTGCTATGTGGATATAGGAAGAGGACGGAGTTTGGGTGGGTCTAGGGTGGAGCCTAAATCTACAGGTGTAGTCCCTAGTTCAGAAAGGGAATGCACGTCTGGGGTCACTGCGATCAACCTCGAGACTCACAACTAGGTTCTTGAAAAGTGCTCATGTTGGGAAGCCTTTTCCAGGGAAGATTAAGGCCACTGTTCCCTCTAAGCTGACCCCGCAGTGTCCTCCATCTGCATTTTGCTACCAGTAGGGGGCGGAGCTTCAATATTGTGTTTTTTTATCTCTAGGAACCGGCAGTTTCTCTGGAGGGAGGGAAGAGGACATGCTGGACTGGGGTGGGGGGTACAGAATGGGAGAACTAATTCTGGACCTGGGACGAGGGGGACGGAAGAGGAGATGAAATGCTGGACTGGTGGGGTAGAAAAGGGGAGACGAGAGCTAATTCTGGATCTCGGGAAGGGGGAGGGAAGGGAAGATAAAATTGACTGGTGGGGGGGGGGATGAGGAGGGGAGATGAGAATTAATTCTGGACCTGAGGGGGAGGGAAGGGAAGGTAAAATTGACTGGTGAGGGGAAGATGAGAAGGGGAGATGAGAGCTAATTCTGGATCTCGGGAAGGGGGAGGGAAGGGAAGATAAATGGACTGGTGGGGGGAAGATGAGAAGGGGAGAGCTAATTCTGGATCTCGGGAAGGGAAGATAAAATTGACTGGTGGGGGTGGGGGGATGAGGAGGGGAGATGAGAATTAATTCTGGACCTGAGGGGGAGGGAAAGGGAGATGTGCCACTTGGTGGGGAGGGGGGGGCAAAGAGAAGGGGAGATGCTGGACATGGGGGAGGGGGTAGAGAATGGAAGGGAAGATACTGGGCTACGGGGGAGGGGGAGATCGGTTCTAGATAGGGAAGAGGGAGGGCATAGAGCTGAAGGTTCACTAGGGCATCAGATACCCCTGTATACAAGATAACAATTTATACAGCCAGCAAGTGAAGTGCTGAGACAGAAGCCTGGAAGGGACGGGCCCACTGATGCTTTGCAACATTGTAGCATTTGCACTGTCCTCCCAGGCTTTGGCTGCTAGAAATACAGCTTATGATGTTGTTTCTGTAGAATTGAGCAGGAAACAAACTTTACCACACAGCTTCAGTGTGCAGCAGACGCCAGCTACAAGAACCGCCGAGGCCAGGGAGTATCCTATAGCATTTTACTACGAAATGCTACTGGTGTAAACACTGCAACTGCTGAGATGGAAACTGATTAAGGGTAGGGAGCCGGAGGTGAAGAAACGATTCTCATGACACAGCCACTGAGCTTAGTCCTGTACTGTAATGCCACTCCAGCAGCAAAGAATTTGGGCAGTGGTGAGGTGGCTGTCTCAAAAGTGTGTGAGATTGTTGTGGTTGCTGCTGGGTTAGACGACTTGAACAAGTAGAAACGTGGTACCAGGAAACAAGCTGCAGGCGAGACCGTATTGGATTCACTGCACTCACCTGTGACTACCTTTCAAGTGGTAGCGGCTCCCAATCCTTGAGGGCCACCCATGGGTCATGTTTTCAGCATATGCCTAATGAATATGCATAAATAATATAAACTAGGCTATCCAATTTACTATAGTCAACAACTTATCCTATATAATAAAACACACCTCCAACATTCTGAAGCTGACTGCATGGCTGAGGCATTCCTGCTCTCTGTATCCATCTCCTGAATTGACATCACGTACTTCCGGGTTCATCACAAGCAGAAGTGACCAACCACACGAGGTTTCTCGGCTTCAGAATGTTGGAGGTGCATTCTATTAAAGAGGATTGGTCAGTTCCTTGAAGCACAGCCAGAGCTCAGCGTCCTGCACAGTAACGCTCAGACACCAGAGGGATGGAGGGGGGGCCTGACACCAGAGGGGGGGGAGGTATCTCTGTCACACACACACTCTCTCTCTCACACACTCTCTCTCTCACAGTCAATGTCTTTCTCTCACTCTCTCTCACACACTCTATGTCTCATACTGTATCATATTCACTCTCTATGTGTCACACAGTTACTCACACACTGTCTTGGTCTCATACACTCAGTCTCACAGAGAGTCTGTGTCTCACACACACTCACTCTCTCGCACACACTATATCCATGTGAAACACACTCTCTCTCCCACTGTCTCACATACACACTTGCACACACTCTCTCTCTCACAGACACACTCACACCCAGACTCACTCTCTCTCTCTCACACACACACACTCACACATTCACTCTCTCTCTCACATACAGTCACTCTCACATGCACTCAAACATAACACTCTCTGAGGAAAACCTTGCGCCCGTTTCATTTGTGTCAGAAACGGGCCTTTTTTACTAGTATTTATCATAAATTACTTCTTGTCGACTCTCACAATTACTATTTTACAAGCATTTATATGTTTATTCAAATGCTAACCCAGTAATATATCCCCACAAAATACAAAATTCATTCATTCAAACAAACATCTTTCAACCTTTAAACCATATTAATTGGGCTTAAGTCCTGCAGAAAAGGTCGCAAAGTCAAGACCAGGAATAGATTCAATATTTGCCTTCCCACTTAAGAGATGTGATTGACTCCCCCCCCCCCCCCCCACCCACTTGAGGATTACTATTTGCAGTTGGATATTTTCACATATGGAGATTCTGATTTTTCAAACAGGTGTTGTCAATCACAACACTTAAATGGGAGGACAAGGATAAGGAAGGAGAGAGATGCCAGACTGTGGGGGGGGGGGGGGGGGGGGGAGAAGGGGAAGGGAAAAAGAGAGATGCCAGACCACTGGGCAGAAGGGGTAAGGAGAGAGATGCTAGACTGGGGGGGGGGAGAAGAGGAATGGAGGGAAAGAGATGCCTGACTGCCGGGGGGGGGGGGGGGGGGGGAAGGGAAGGAGAGAGATGCCATATTGGGTGGGGGGAGAGGAATGGAGGGAAAGAGATGCCAGACTACGGGGGGGGGGGGGGAGGGAAGGAGAGAGATGCCAGACCACTGGGCAGAAGGGGTAAGGAGAGAGATGCCAGACTGTGGGGGGGGGGGGGGGTGGAGGAGAAGAGGAATGGAGGGAAAGAGATGCCAGACTGCAGGGAGGGGAGGGGAAGGGAAGGAGAGAGATGACAGACCACAGGGGGGAAAGGGAAAGGAAGGAGAGAGATCCTGCAGGGAGGAAGGGCGGGGAAGGGGAAAGGAAGGGAAAGAGAGAGATGCCAGACCATAGGTGTGGGGGAGGGAGTGGGAAGAGAGAGTTTGGATGAGGGGATGGGGAAGTAAGGAGGAGAAATTCTGGACCTACAGGGAAAGGGAGAAAGAGAGAGAGAGAGAGAGAGAGAGAGAGAGAGAGATGCTTGGATGGGAGGGTAGGTGAATGGAGGATGGAAAAGAGAGAAATTGGATAAATGGTGGAGAGATGCTGGACCCGGGAAGGGAGTAAGAGAGAAGGTAAAAGGTCATAGCTTTGAGTTGCAGCTTTTCTGTGATTCAACCAAAGCAGTTTTGAAAGAGAGAAATGCTATACCATGGGGAGGGGGGCAGGGGTGAGAGATGGAGAGATGCTGGCCAAAGGGTGGGGGTGAAAGTGAAGAGGAGAAGCTGGACAAGGGGAGGAACAGGGACACAGAGGGAAGGTGCAGGACAGGCCAAATAGAAACACAGAATGGCAGTGGACATGGAGAGAAAAGAAACATCTAATGGGGAGGAGACCCTGGAAAGAGCAGAAGATGGGATGGGACATGGAGGGTGGGGGAGAAGGAATAAAGTACATGAATGGCACTGGGAGGGGGAAGAAAGGGAACAGAGCAGAAGATGGATGGGATGGGGAGGTGGGAAGAAGGGGAGCAGAGCAGAAGATGGATGGGATGGGGAGGTGGGAAGAAGGGGAGCAGAGCAGAAGATGGATGGGACTGAAATCTATGATAGCTTCCCAGGGCCCTGTCTGCCTGGCAATAGTACCCCACTTGCAGCAGCTGGACTCTGGTACACCTTCAGGCCCCTGGCTTCCCTTAGGTTCTGTACACCAGGGCTTGGATTCAGGGTTTGGAGACAGAGTGCCAGACGGAATTTAGGAAAGTTGGTAAAATGGGAGGATGTGAATCTTGGATTAGGTCAATCTCTGCACAGTGGCCGTTCCCTAACAGCAAATACAGTCGAATATTTCAGTAAACCTCATCTTTACTTAACAACTTAAATCATAAAGCATTAAAACAAATCATACACAGATTTCATGAGCTTTAAGGCTTTGTAGGCTATTTTCCAAATAGTGTAAACGACTGATGAATTAAACAACAGACTTTCGTAAGTCAGAACCTCTTTATGGAAGTTTCAGTATATATTTATATCACGATGGGGATCTCAGCGCACTTTTGTCTAGGGCTCACCAAAGGGCTGATGCTGCTAAACACATTGAATTTTATTTATTTATTGCATTTGTATCCCACATTATCCCACCTCTTTGCAGGCTCAATGTGGCTTACAATACATCATGGGTACTGGAAATAGGAGTGAATATACATTAGGTTTACAGAAGATTTGTGTTACATGGTGGTGAATTATATAATGGTGTTAAAGCAAAAGACATTATAAGACAGTGTTAGAAGTTCAGAAGATTATGCATTTGCATGTTGATCTTTGTGATATATCTTGTTTTGGAAATTGGTCAGTTCATAGATCGTTTTCAAGTTGCGTGGTAGCGCATTCCAGAGCTGCGTGCTCGTAAAGGAAAAGGTAGATGCAGGCATTGATTTGTATTTCATAGCTTGCATTTCGGAGGATGAAGAATGAGGGGTGTACGGGAAGATGTTTTTGGGTTCCTGGGTGGTAGTTCTATTAGATCTGACATGTAGGCTGGGGTGTTACCATGGATGATTTTATGGACTAAAGTGCAAAGTTTGAACGTGATGCGTTCTTTTAGTGGGAGCCAGTGTAGTTTTTCTCGTAAGGGTTTCGGGCTTTCGTATTTTGGTGTGCCAAATATTAGTCTGGCTGCCGTATTCTGAAATATGCGAGTTCCAGTGGAGAATGGGAGGGAAATTATTTTCAAGAACATAAAACCACAATAGTATCCTGCCAGTGGAAAAGGCTGCCAAGTCACATCATAGGAAGCGGCTAAAAACCCATTAGTCGACAGAATCCATGCCACCAGTTAATAAAATCCTGAACCACCACAGAACAATGAACTAGGAGATCGTATTTCAATGGATCTTCTAACGCGCAAAAGATGAGCATTACCTTAAAGCCGGTGTCCGTTTGCTGTGTTATGAAAGACAATTTGCCTAACATGAAAATTAAATAATTTTATTTTTCATGTTAGGCAAATTGTCTTTCATAACACAGCAAACGGACACCGGCTTTAAGGTAATGCTCATCTTTTGTGCGTTAGAAGATCCATTGAAATCTCCTAGTTCATTGTTCTGTGGTGGTTCAGAATTTTATTAACTGGTGGCACGGATTCTGTCGACCAACGGGTTTTTAGCCGCTTCCTATGATGTGACTTGGCAGCCTTTTCCACTGGCAGGATACATTGTGGGTTTATGTTCTTGAAAATAATTTCCCTCCCATTCAACGGAGACACAAGTGACACAATTATTATCCTCTGAGTAATATGACGAAAACCACAGACACTGTACATGATAAAAACCAATTTTCAGCTTGGAAAATGATGATAGCTACTTCCTAGGACTTATGCAGTAAAGAAGCTTTCAAGGGCAGTTTTCATAGAAACAGAGAAAAATGTAGTCAGAGACAGGGGCAGACTGACCATTTGGGCAGCGAGGGCTCAGAGGCTCTACGGAGCCAAGAGGCTCTGCCCGGATTCCCGGCGTGCCGCTGGTGATCTAGTAGCCTCAGCAGGGGAGAAAGTGTTCTTTCCTGCCCGGCCCACTGGGCTGCCACTATTACCCCCCCCCCCCCCCGCCCAGCACCACTGTATTTTAAAAATGGCAGCCGAGACTCCCTGCAGAAATCTCGTGAGACATTTTGAAAACACAGTGGCACTGGCAAGTGGGGAATAGTGTCAGAGCAGCGGGCAGGAAAGAACATACCCCCTGCAGAGGCCACCAGACTACCAGGACCCCTCAGGGACCGGGGCAGCGGGGGGTGGTGGCTGTGGCATCAGGGGCGGCAGGGAGGGTGTCGGCCGCAGCAGCCAGGAGGGTGGCCCAGACCACCCTCAGTGTGCCCCTGTAGGCAGATAAAGACCATATAAGAACATAAGAATAGCCATACTGGGTCAGACCAATTGTCCATCTAGCCCAGTATCCTGTTTCCAACAGTGGCCAATCCAGGTCACAAGTACCTGGCAGAAACCCAAATAGTAACAACATTCCATGCTACCAATCCCAGGGCAAGCAGTGGCTTTTCCCATGTCTGTCTCAATACAAGACTATGGACTTTTCCTCCAGGAACTTGTCCAAACCTTTTTAAAATCCAGATACGCTAACTGCTGTTTCTACATCTTCCGGCAAAGAGTTCCAGAGCTTAATTATTCATTGAGTGAAAAAAAATATTTCCTCCTATATTTAAAAGTATTTCCATGTACCTTCATTGAGCGTCCCCTAGTCTTTGTACTTTTGGAATGAGTTAAAAAAAAATCACTTCTACTCATTCTACACCACTTAGGATTTTGTAGACCTCAATCATATCTCTCCTCATCCGTCTCATTTCCAAGCTGAAGAGCCCTAACTTCTTTAGCCTTTCCTCATACGACAAGTTCCATTCCCCTTTATCATTTTGGTTGCTCTTCTTTGAACCTTTTCTAATTCCGCTATATCTTTTTTGAGATACGGTGATCAGAACTGAATGCAATACTCGAGGTGTGGTCGTACCATGGAGCGATACAAAGGCATTATTGTATGTTTGACCATCCCTTTCCTAATAATTCATGTTTGCTTTTTTGGCCGCCACCACACACTGGGCAGATTTCAGTATATTATCTACAATGACACCTAGATCTTTTTCTCAGGTGCTAACCCCCAGCATCAGGTAACTATGATTCGGATTATATGATCTATCCAGTCTGTCCATCAATGCCATCTACTCTCCTTATCACTCCCTTAGAGATCTTGAATTCAGATAGTGTTTTGGGAGGTCATTCCACGAATTCACCACCCTTTCAATCAAAGTGGTTTACATATTATATACAAGTACTTCTTTTGTACATGGGTCAATTGAGGGTTTAAGGGACTTGCCCAGAGTCAAAAGGAGCTGCAGTGGGAATTGAATGCTGTTCCCCTGGTCCTCAAGCTGTTGCACTAACCATTATGCTACTCCTCCACTCAAAACATCTTCTGAAAACTACTCTTTCCCCCCCACCCCAAGTGCAGAGAAAAGGGACAGCATAGGATGCAGAACCAGGGATGTCATTGCAAAGAATGAACTGGGAGTTTGTTTTTAATTCTCTAGATATACTGCCCAGCAGGGAGTTTGTACTTGCAAACTCAATGATCGTTAATGTATCCACACTCATCAGCCCAGGAGACTGTTCAAGATGTTTAACCAAAAGGGATTCACACAGGACACCCACGTGGTTTATTTTAGAGATAACTAGAATTGCCTTAATGAAGAATTATTTTAAATTTAATGACAAGTTTTATCAGCAAATGAAAGGTGTGCGGCAATGGCCCCTGACATAGTAAATTTGTAGGTTTGTGATTCTGAAAAAAAAACCCAACAAATTTTTTGCAGAGTCATTTATCTTATAGGACCTGTATATTTATGAAACAGACACATCAAAAATATATTACGTTAATATCATGAGGACCATAGCTGATTTGTTACAATGATTGAACTCTTGGGATACTAAATTTATATTTTCAAATGTCTTGGAGTAATGTCAAATTATATTTTTTAGATATTTTGATACAGAAAGATAAATTTCAGTTTCAGACCACGATTTACCAAAGACCCACAGACAGAAACAGACTCTTGCACTATCAAAGTTTATCACCTTAGAAGTCTAAAAGATAATGTTCCTACAAAATCCTGAGTGGTGTAGAATGAGTAGAAGTAAATCGATTTTTTACTCATTCCAAAAGTACAAAGACTAGGGGACACTCGAGGAAGTTACACGGAAATACTTTTAAAACGAATAGGAGGAAATATTTTTTCACTCAACGAACAGTGAAGCTTTGGAACTCTTTGCCGGAGGATGTGGTAACAGCGGTTAGCATATCTGGGTTTAAAAAAAAAGGTTTGGACAAATTCCTGGAGACAGACATGGGAAGCAACTGCTTGCCCTGGGTTTTGTAGTATGGAATTTTGCTACTCTTTGAGATTCTGAATGGAATCTTCTCACTCTTTAGGATTCCAGAATCTTGCTAATCTTTGGGATTCTGCACGGAATGTTGCTACTCTTTGAGATTCTGCATGGAATCTTGCCACTCTTTAGGATTCCAGAATCTTGCTCATCTTTGGGGTTCTGCACGGAATGTTGCTACTCTTTGAGATTCTGCATGGAATCTTGTCACTCTTTAGGATTCCAGAATCTTGCTCATCTTTGGGGTTCTACATGGAATGTTGCTACTCTTTGAGATTCTGCATGGGATCTTGTCACTCTTTAGGATTCCAGAATCTTGCTTTTCTTTGAGGTTCTACATGGAATGTTGCCATGATTTTTCTGCCAGGTACTTGTGACCTGGCTTGGCCGCTGTTTGGAAAACAGAATGCTGGGCTAGATGTACCATTGGTCTGACCCAGTATGGCTACTCTTATGTTCTTATGTTATATAAGTCTGTTTTTGAGACTAAAAAGACAGTGCTCCACACTCAATGAGTTTGATTTACTGGCTTTCAAGATGAAAGGGAGGTTTGAAGAAAGGGGATACCCAGCTAGAAGTATAAACAAAGCATAAAAGTATAACCCAACTAGAAGTATAAAAAAAGGGTCAGATGAGTTGCTTGTTGTGTGAAGCCTGCAGTTCTCGTAAAAATCTTGAAGAAACATTGGCACATGGACAGTTTTGGATTGTTTTAAAGATAAGAGTCTGTGGTTTGCATATACTAGGGGATAAAATCTAAGATATTTTGGTTTCATTCACCCAAGGTCATAAATACTGTCACTGGGAGACGTGAGATTTGAACTCTGGCTTCTCTATGCCACAATCCACTTTTCTAACCACTCTGCCTGGCATCAAAGGGTGTCCAATGAAGCTGAAAGAAGGACCAATGGTCCATCTAACCCAGTATCCTGTTTCCAGGATACCGGGGCTGTGAGATAATGAACTCTGGGGTTTGATTGGCAGGGGTGGCACTATCAGTAGGCCACCTGAAGCAGTCACTTCAGATACCAATTTTTTTTTTTTTTTTTGGGGGGGGGGGGGGGAGGCAGCAGGTATCTTAAGACAAGGTGAGTGTGGCATACATTTGCAGATGATGCAAAAGTATTCAATGTTGTTAAAACGCATGCGGATTGTGAAAAATTACAGGAAGACCTTGAAGTTGGAAGACTGGGCATCCAAATGGCAGATAAGACTTAATATGGACAAGTGCAAAGTGATGCATATTGGGAAGAATAACCCAAATCATAGTTATTTGATGCTAGGTTCCACCTGAGGAGTCAACACCCAAGAAAAAGATCTAGGTGTCATGGTGGATAGTACGCTGAAATCCTCTGCCCAGTACATGGCAGCTGCCAAAAAAGCAAACAGAATGTTATGAATTATTAGGAAAGGGATGGCAAATAAGACCAAGAATATTGTAATGCCTCTGTATCGCTCCATGATGCGACCTCACAATGAGTATTGCGTTCAATTCTGGTCGCCATATCTAAAAAAAAGATACAGCAGAATTTGAAAAAGTTCAAAGATGAGCGACCAAGATTATTAAGGTATGAGGAAAGGCAGTGGCGTTCCTAGGGGGGCTGACACCCGGGGCGGATCGCCGATGCGCCCTGCCCCCCCCGGGTGCAGCACCCCCCCGGAACAGCGCGACGCCCCCCCCCGGTGAAAGAACCCCCGATCCCCCGGCGAAAGAACCCCCCCGGGTGCACGCCGCTGGGGGGGGGGGTGCGCCGTGCGCCTGCTGGCTCTTCGTTTTCATGCTCCCTCTGCCCCGGAACAGGAAGTAACCTGTTCCAGGGCAAAGGGAGCCTGAAAACGAAGAGCCGACAGGCGCGCGGCGCCCCCCCCAGCGGCGTGCACCCGGGGCGGACCGCCCCCACCGCCCCCCCCCTTGGTACGCCACTGAGGAAAGGCTAAAGAGGTGAGGCTCTTCAGCTTGGAAAAGAGACAGCTGAGGGGGGACATGATTGAGGTCTACAAAATCCTGAGTGGTGTAGAACGGGTAAAAGTGAATCCATTTTTCACTCTTTGAAAGAAAGGCGAGAGGGGAGGTATGATAGAAACATTTAAATACCTACGCAGCATAAATACACGGGAGGCGAATCTCTTTCAATTGAAAGGAAGCTCTGGAACTAGGGGGCCTGGGATGAAGGGGAAAGAGGAAAGACTCAGAAGTAACCTGAGGAAATACTTCTTCACGGAAAGGGTGGTGAATTTGTGGAACGGCCTCCCAGTGGAAGAGGTGGAGACGAAAACAGTATCTGAATTCAAGCGAGCTTGGAACAAGTACATAGGATTTCTAAGGGAGTGATATGGAAAACAGATGGTATGCATAGGCAGATTGTCTACATTTTTCTCTGTTTTTACATTTGTAACTCGCCTATACCTATAGATGAGAAGTTCTTTAATTTCATGTTGCATCCCCATATTGGGATTAGTGTTTAGGTGTACTAGTTACATATTAAACATGGATCTTTCTCATAAAATTTATGGTCTGTTGTTTATTTTATTGCTCAATTAAATTAAGTTAGATTGACTTCCAGGGAGATAAAGCGGACAGGTTTCTTCTCATATCCTTCAGGTATCTTGACTTGAAAAGTGAAAACTGATGCCCCTAAATGTAATTTTAATCTTTCATTCAACTGGGACTCTTGAAAGATCTGTGGCTTCAAAACAGAGAACATATTTCCCTTCTACCTCTACTCAACCTTTCGTCAGTCGGGGCATTTCCTGTCGCACCTTAAAGGGAAGTTGGCGTCGATAATCCGTTCTTCTGTGAACTGGGGAGACTGGCTCACTTTCTGAATTTTAACGTGCTGGTAAAATCTGACCAGAAAATTCTGCCTAGGTCAGTTTGGTCATTCAAGAGCCAGAACTAGTCACCTTATGACCAACAACAGTTTGAGCGATGAGTCAGTGCTTCTTCCATTGGCTCTCAGCAGGAGGGGTGACTCGGCAGAATGCTGTGGTACTAGGTGTTCCTGTGTGGTGAGAAAAAAAAATGACTTGCTTATCTTAAGCAGAGGTAACTTTAAAGAAAAAGCAAAGAGCGGAGAGGCCAGGGAAATTCCCCCTGAAAAGACAATGTCAGAGCTCCTCAGAAAATGGCATTACCTCATCTTACCTGGCAGGAATCTCCCTTGACGTTTTGAAGAAGGTGAAAAGGAAATACAGATTCTCCAGTCTCTGACACAGCAAGTGAGTGCAGGAAAGATCCCCCAAAGCGGGTGCAAAAGGATTTCCCTGAGAGGAAACAGCCAGGTGCACATTTATTGGAAATACATTTCAACCACAGTTAGCAAGGTTAACACCGAGAGGCTGATTCATGAAGTTTTTGACGTGGAAATACCGCTTTATGTACCGACAATCCCATTTTACGCAATTAGGGCTCTTGACTAATAAAGTGGGCTTTCCATGTTAAAATGTGCTTGCAGTTACATGAGTGAACCCCATGACTTTACCTGTGAACGGACTATAGCTCCAATTAAAAGTGGTGGCGCTCTCTAACAAGTGTAAGAGAGAGAGAGAGAGAGCAAGTATTCCTTGCGGAATAGCCAGGCTTGGTAGCGTTGAGGTCTTGGGTTGATTAAACGGTAAATAGATTCACGTGCTGCGAATGGAATGTCTTATCCCCACTTGGTAGACTTATAGGCATATTTTCAAAGCACTTAGCCTCCCAAAGTTCCATAGAAACCTATGGAACTTAGCCTCCCAAAGTGCTTTGAAAATAAGCCTGTTTGAGTGTAAAATATTAAGATTAGAATTGGAATAACCAAGAATTTATTTAGGGGAGGAAGCATGGCACAAGTATGGGACAGCGGGAAAAGGTTTACATCAGATGAAAGGGCGATTATATTACAGGCCCCAGCTCTGTCTCAATTAGGAGCCGATAGTATGTCCGATGCCACCTGGACACAATTGTTGTCAGATTATAAAGATCATGTTCGATATGAATTACACAGTGCAACGTTAGTAGATTACTGCAAGCAGGAAATTATACCTAGGGGCTTGAGGATGACGAAAGCCCCGAAACTGTTCCCAGAAGATGAACAGTTCGTGGAACAGTGGAATAGTATACTGAGCCAATGTTCACTGGACCTTATATTGTTGCTTATTCAAACAGTGCAGAAAAAACTCGCACAAGTGAAGCCACTCTTGGAAGAAAGATTAACACAATTAAGAACTGTGGCAGATTTTGAGGTGGCAAAAGAAGAATTTGAGAAGAAGTTAGAGAAATTTACGAAAGCAATGAAAATCATTAAATGCAAAAAAATTACAGAGAGATCAGATGGACTACATGGATGGATATGTATATAATTGGCAACGCCCCAAACGCGAACCACATGAAGGGAACAAACAAACAAAAAAAGCAGGTTTCGCTTTATCGACAGACTCTTCCAGTGGGGAAGAAGAAATAGCGGGAGATTCAAGCAAAGAGGGGCGGCCGCACACGAGAGATTACAGAACCAGAGAAATACAAAGAGGATCGAGAAGATCAAGGGGACGGGGCCCACGTGTATACAGAGGTCTCAATATTTTATTTATTTATTTATTTATTGCATTTGTATCCCACATTTTCCCACCTATTTGCAGGCTCAAAGTGGGTTACATAATTTTGTTAAACACAGTTAATCCTGGATGTCAGGTACAATTATTGTTGTGCAGAGATTAAGGGAAGAAGTATAGAGAAAAAGGAAGGAATTTATTAGGTATACTAGACGGTGGGTTTTCAGAGGTGGATTAGTAAGGTTCTGGGTTTTCATTGTAGGCTTTGTTGAAGAAATATGTCTTGAGGGATTTGCGAAAGATAGTTGTTTCGTTGATTGTTTTCAGGTCTCTAGGTAGTGCGTTCCATAACTTCGTGCTCATGTAGGAGAAGGTGGTGTCATGCATCATCTTGTATTTTAGTCCTTTGCAGTTGGGGAAGTGCAGGTTGAGAAATTTGCGGGATGATTTTGTGGCGTTTCTGAGAGGTAGGTCCACAAGGTTTAGCATGTAGATTGGGGCGTCTGCGTGAATGATTTTGTGTACCATTGTGCAGATCTTGAATGCAATACGTTCCTTAAGTGGGAGCCAGTGGAGTTTCTCTCTTAAGGGTTTTGCGCTTTCATATTTGGTTTTTCCAAATATGAGTTTGGCCGCAGACCAGGAGAAGGGACGATTCTCTATAGTGAATTTATCGAATTACCAACTTTCTACAGCACAAACGGCGGTACTGCAAAAAGGTCTGTCGTTTCTACCTAAAAAAGTACCATCATCCATTTCAGTTCCGTATGGACTTTAAAAAATTTATTAGAGTATTACAATTAAAAGTGCATTTTTATTATTATTTTTATTTATTGCATTTGTATCCCACATTTTCCCACCTATTTGCAGGCTCAATGTGGCTTACAGAGTGTGGTTATGACATAATCATTTCATGATAACAGGTACAGTGCTTAATGTTTAAAGATTAGGTAAAGGAAGATCTACAGAATCATTTCATGATAACAGGTACAATTATTGATGTTTGAAGGTTAGGTAAGGGAGGATAGACGAAAGGTGTTAGGTAGGATAGAGGTGAACTGTAATAACTGTGTGGATTGGTGAGGTAGTTTTGTAGGCTATGTGTTTTTTTTGCTAATCGTTTTGAGAATTTGAGGTCATTCTCTAATTGTGGTACAAAAAGTACCTGGATTCCACCGGGGCCGGTGGATCCAATTATCAATATATTTCACCAACTGGTTCTGAAAGAAATAGAGCAAATGGAACAAGGGTACAGATACAACAAGAAGAATTTGCCCAGGGAACAGTTTATAGCATTACAGCAATTGGAAATGGAATCTTCCATAGTGGTTCGTCGAGCGGAAAAGGAGGGGTGATTGTAATTTTATCAAAAGCATATTGCATGGAAGAAATATATAGCCAGCTTCAGGACAGATCGACTTACAGGTTATTGGAGGATGATCCCTCCATGGGGATTTTAATAGCGGTACAAGCATTGACGAGACCAGCGGAAAAAGCAATACTCACCAGAAACTATTACAAAATTAATCAAATTCATTTTAACTCACAACTACTTCCGCTTTAACAATGATATCTATCTGCAAATAATGGGCACTGCGATGGGCACCAGGACAGCACCCCAATATGCCAACCTGTTTATGGCTGAGCTGGAAGAGACATTTCTGAATACACACCAGACCAAACCTCTAAAATACTACCGGTACATCGATGACATTTTTATGATTTGGACGGAGGGTGAAGAAACTCTGAAACAATTTTATTCTGCCTTCAATACATACCATCCTACAATCAGATTCAAAATTGACTACTCCCCAGAAAAAGTCAATTTTTTGGACACCACGGTCTCAATCAGTGATGGCTGTATACAAACATCTATATACAAGAAACCCACAGACAGATGCAGCTACCTCCACAACTCCAGCTTCCATCCTTCACATACAAAAAGATCCATCATTTACAGCCAAGCCACAAGATACCACCGTATCTGCTCTGACCCAGGGGACAGAGACAGACACCTTAAAAGCCTGAGTGCATCCTTCAAACAGAAGGGCTACAACCCCAAAATAATCTCCAAGAATATTGCCTCCTCCCTCAAAACACCCAGGGAGAATCTGCTACAGTACAAGGAGAAAAAATCCACAGACAGAATCCCCCTTGTAGTGACATACAATCCAGAGCTGGAAAACTGAGGAAAATCATAAGAGATCTACAACCTATACTCCAGGAGGATGAATTACGGAAAGAGATATTCCCATCCCCACCAGTACTGGCCTTCCGACAGCCACCCAATTTAAAACACAAGCTAATCAGAAGTAAACTTCCATCACAGACTGAAAAGGAACAGAAGGGCACACTTCCCTGTAATTTATCCAGTTGCAAACTAAGCCAAAATATTTCACAGGACCCCAAAGTCATCCACAAAGGAAAGATATTCAACATAAAGGGATCTTTCACTTGCTCATCTTCCAATGTGGTATATATCATTCAGTGTAAAAAATGTAACGAAGGATGCTATATTGGAGAAACAGGCCAGATGCTTAAGACAAGATTCAATTTACATAGACATCATATGAACAATATTGGTGCCAGCAGGGTTCCCACGCCTGTTGGTCAACATTTTACAGGACCAGGACACTGTACCAGTGATTTCACAGTAAGAATCCTGAAAGGTAACTTTAAAACCATACAAGAACGTAAGACCTTTGAAGTCAGAATGATTGAATATTTTAACACCCAACAGAAAGGACTTAACAAGGATCTGGGGTTCTTAGCCCATTATAAACCATAAAGCTGTATGTCTCTGTTGATCACCCTCCCCTCACCTATCCACACCCATCCTGTTAGAATATCAATGATATGCTTTGATGTCCCCATGCATACCTCCTATCCACCCCCATCCTCCCACCCTGTCAGACTGTCATAGTAATGCTTGAATGTTTTCACTTATATACACTGTCATCTAGCACATTTGCTTATTTCCGATCTGACGAAGAAGGGCAACCTTCGAAAGCTAATCAAGAAATGTATTAAGTTATGTCCAATAAAAAAGGTATCATCTTATTTTCTTTTCCATGTTTTATTTTGTTTGATTTCTATTGATAACCTTAAGAGTGGACTAACACGGCTACCACACTCCTCTACTTTACGGCAAGAGAGAGCAAATTCTTACGCCATATGCAGGCAACAATACTGATCCTGTATACGGTACCAAAAATCCATAAAAATGTGGAAAACCCCTCAGGGAGGCCGATAGTATCAGCACATAATTCCATATCTGAAAGGATCCGTCAATATGTGGATGTTTTTTTGCGTCCCTTAGTGGAACAAATTCCCTCGTACATAAAAGATTCCATGAACTTCTTGAACCAGTCGTCTAGACAAAACATCACTGATAGAACAATATTGATCACATTAGATGTATGTGCATACAGTGCCAAATATACGAACAGTGGATCCAAAAGAAGTCCTCTCACAAATGATGTTTCCCAAACAAGGTCTTTATTTAAATCAATAAAACGGCCCCTTTTTGGGTCATCATTAAAAAGCAATATGCTAGATATTCAAAAGCAAGTTCCATGGAGAGGGGCAGCTGCCATCCAAAGAGATGCTCTATTCAGGCCCTTTCCACAAATGTTCAGTGGCATTAAAGGGGTAATTCTATACAGTGGGTGCTAACCTTTATCTTATGATTACATGCATACATATTTAGCATAGCAGCACATAGGAGTGGCCTAGTGGTTAGAGCACCGGTCATGTAATCCAGCGGTGGCCGGTTCAAGTCCCACTGCTGCTCCTTGTGATCTTGGGCAAGTCACTTAACCCTCCATTGCCTCAGGTACAAACTTAGATTGTGAGTCCTCCTGGGACAGAGAAATATCCAGAGTACCTGAATGTAACTCACCTTGAGCTACTACTGAAAAAGGTGTGAGCAAAATCTAAATAAATAGGCAGGTGTTATTCTAAAGATAACACTCCTGCATACCTGAATGGGCCTCGGGTGAAAATTTTATGATGGACCCTGGCCAGCAAAACCGGGGGCCCAGGTTCCTGTGGCCCCAGGCAGCTACGCCACTGATTGTGTTGACTTTATAATATACCATACTCCGTATTCCTATTTAAATATTTTTACTGCTGTAATTGTTTATTGCTTATGTTTGACTTATTCTTGCTGTAAACCACCTTGAATGAATTCTTTCAGAAAGGCAGTAAATAAATGCTAATTAATAAATAATAAATGATTAATTATAATTACTGCTGGAAAAATTGAACAAGTCAGACTGCTAGAGATCCCTACATAGAAACTAAGCATTAGCGGAATACCTCACAGAAACTACACCTCGGTAAAACACGCAAAACATAAACAGACGCTGGGCCTCAACAAATATGAAACAAGGGCATACTCAACAGTAACAGAGATAAAAACATGAGCATTGCCCTACTGGGGCAGGACAAAAGTCCATCTAGCTCAGTACCCTGTTTCCTACAAGTACCAGGCAATCCTAAAAACTGGCTTTCTCTAGGTTTACAGTGGCCTAGTGGTTAGGGTGGTGGACTTTGGTCCTGGGGAACTGAGTTTGATTCCCACTTCAAGCACAGGCAGCTCCTTGTGACTCTGGGCAAGTCACTTAACCCTCCATTGCCCCATGTAAGCCGCATTGAGCCTGCCTTGAGTGGGAAAGCGCAGGGTACAAATGTAACAAAAATAAAATAGATACTATTGGAGATTCTACATGGAATGTTGGAGATTCTACATGGAATGTTGCTACTACTGGAGATTCTACATGGAATGTTGCTATTCCACTAGCAACATTCCATGTAGAAGGCTGCGCAGGCTTCTGTTTCTGTGAGTCTGATGTCCTGCACGTACGTGCAGGACATCAGACTCACAGAAGCAGAAGCCTGCGCGGCCACATTGGTGATCTGCAAGGGCCGACTTCTACATGGAGTGTTGCTAGTGGAATAGCAACATTCCATGTAGAATCTCAAATAGTAGCAACAGTGGAGGAGTGGCCTAGTGGTTAGGGTGGTGGACCTTGGTCTTGAGGAACTGAGTTCAATTCCCACTTCAGGCACAGGCAGCTCCTTGTGACTCTTGGCAAGTCACTTAACCCTCCATTGCTCCATGTAAGCAGCATTGAGCCTGCCATGAGTGGGAAAGCACGGGGTACAAATGTAACAACAACAACAACAAAAAATAATGGTTTATGGGCTTTTCCTCCAGATGGTAGTATAGCCCTACCAGTATTTTCTTTCCCTTCAGACATGGAATTCCTATCCATAAGGATTCCACGTTACGATCCAATTCTTGCATAAATCCCGAGAATAGAAGATCTGAGCTGGCAATTGAGATCAGGTCCCTCTGCGTAGCTAGCAACCTGGCCTGTATAACTTTATTTTTCATTAAAGTTTCTAACTTTAGTTTTCTCCTGCCCCATTGGGCTTCCAGCTCAGTCAGAACCAGAGCCAGGACCTGGCACCATGAGCCTTCATTTTCAGCTACCTGGAGGATAGTTCCCTTTATTTTATATCCCCTATCAGCCTATTTTAGCTGAGTCACAGCGGGGGACTGGGCACCAGGATACCATCTGGAAACTTTATTTATTTGTTACATTTGTACCCCACATTTTCCCACCTATTTGCAGGCTCAATGTGGCTTACATAGTACCGTGAGGCGATAGCCACCTCCGGTGAAGAAACAAATATAGAGTGAAGTTATTTACAATGAGATAAATATGTTACAGACACATTTGAAATCGTAGAGAGGGAAGTTATAAAGTGTTCATAGTGTTCATTACAAGTTTAGGTTTATTTATTTATTTGTTGCATTTGTATCCCACTTTTTCCCACCTTTTTGCAGGCTCAATGTTGACTTACATATTACCGTTATCGGCTTTAGTCGATTTCGGTCTGAACAAATACATGGTTTGAATGAATACAAAGTAAATTGTGGTAGAATGAGGTACATGTGAGGTATGTACAATTGGGGGAACTTAGAGAGGGAGAGGGGAGGAAGAGTCAGGTAATGTCCAATTACGGTCCTTGGTTACGTTGTGTCGCAAGTGTCCGGTGATTTATGTTGGGTCGGTGGGGTAAGCTCTTCTGAACAGTTCTGTCTTTAGTACTTCAATCATGAGCCTTAAATCTGGCTACAAGGTGTCACAGTTGCATCATAACTGCACTTTCTCCCCCCACCCTACCCCCAATCCCAAAGGGCTCTGAACACTGTCCCCCACACTGAAAAGCACTTTGTCCAAAGGGGATTGTCTGAGCCATTGCAAAGATGGGCATCTTCTAGCAGAAAGAAAAGACGGTTGAAACTCAGTCTCTCTACTTCTACAACAGGGGATGAAGTTTGCTAACAGATCCCAGGAACTCAGAAGAAGCTCTTGATGATCAATAATGAAACCGAGAAAAGATCCGAGCCTCCTGTCAGCGTGAGAGGAAAGAAGTGAACCCAGCAGTGTACTGCGGGGTGTGTGCTGTATTGCATGACTTGGATCCTATGCACAGATCTATGGTAAACACACGGCCTCAGATTGGATTGTTTTCGTGTGGTGATGTAGGATATTTCCTATTGTAATCGGTGTTCATGCTGCAGCGCTCTAAGTGCAGGCATTTCCTGCAGAGCGAGTGATAAAATGCAAGAACTTCTTGGAGACTGTTGAGCGAGGAACCTTTACTAATTCATTATGGATGTAGAAACAGAGAACAGGATAGCAGATAAATACTGTGCTTGTCCTATGCTTTCTTAACTTCAGACACAATCTTTGTCTTGATCACCTCCACTGAGCAGGCTTGTCCATGTATCAAGCCATAGGAGCCGACTCTGTGGGTGCTGTGAGTGCTTGAGCACCCCCAATATTGAGAACATTCCTGGTATGCGTCCAAAGGAGGGCTATTTCTACTGGGCTTAGCACCCCCAATAATTCTAAAAAGTTGGCTCCTATGTTTCCAGCACCCTTTCTGTAAATACATATTTCCATAGATTTCTACCCCCTTTCACCCTCATCGTATGACCCCTTATTTCACAACTCCCTATTGTTGAAACAAGCCTGGCACCTGTACATTTATACCGTAGAGGTATATAAGTACATAAGTAATGCCATACTGGGAAAAGACCAAGGGTCCATCGAGCCCAGCATCCTGTCCACGACAGCGGCCAATCCAGGCCAAGGGCACCTGGCAAGCTTCCCAAACGTACAAACATTCTATACATGTTATTCCTGGAATTTTGGAGTTTTCCAAGTCCGTTTAGTAGCGGTTTATGGACTTGTCCTTTAGGAAACCGTCTAACCCCCTTTTAAACTCTGCTAAGCTAACCACCTTCACCACTTTCTCCGGCAACGAATTCCACAGTTTAATTACACGTTGGGTGAAAAAACGTTTTCTCCGATTTGTTTTAAATTTATTACACTGTAGTTTAATCGCATGCCCCCTAGTCCTAGTATTTTTGGAAAGCGTGAACAGACGCTTCACATCCACCTGTTCCACTCCACTCATTATTTTATATACCTCTATCATGTCTCCCCTCAGCCGTTTCTTCTCCAAGCTGAAAAGCCCTAGCCTCCTTAGTCTTTCTTCATAGGGAAGTCGTCCCATCCCTGCTATCATTTTAGTCGCCCTTCGCTGCACCTTTTCCAATTCTACTATATCTTTCTTGTGATGCGGCGACCAGAATTGAACACAATACTCAAGGTGCGGTCGCACCATGGAGCGATACAACGGCATTATAACATCCTCACACCTGTTTTCCATACCTTTCCTGATAATACCCAACATTCTATTCGCTTTCTTAGCCGCAGCAGCACACTGAGCAGAAGGTTTCAGTGTGTTATCGACGACGACACCCAGATCCCTTTCTTGGTCCGTAACTCCTAACGTGGAACCTTGCATGACGTAGCTATAATTCGGGTTCTTTTTTCCCACATGCATCACCTTGCACTTGCAAGTGTCTCGATCATATCTTCCATGTCCTCCTTTCAGGACCAGCCCAAAGGTATCTAATATCCTAGGCATGCCTCCCTCCCACCTCATAGTCCAGCATTTCCCCTTTCCTACCCCCCTTTAGTCCAGCTATGATACATGCAGATCTCACAGCTCTTCATAAAATCACCACATACACAATGCCCAGTGTGCCACCATTCTTTTTATGCAGATTCATTTATACAATACCTGACTTGGACATCATATCAAAAATTTTCCTCATAATCTGTTCACAAATCTAACCCCCCTCATACAGCATATCATATCTAAGCTTAAATAGAGAAGTGAGAAAAAGTAAGAAATAATAATCAGATCATATCCTGGAAAATAGACGCTTTCAGCCTTCTTTTTAGTTTCCAACCTAAGATCTTTTGGCAGAGCATTCCACATGAAAACATCCTGGATCTCAGCCGGTTCCTTTCCACCTCTTTTAACGTGGGTTCTTCTAGTACTTGATTTCCTGACCTGATTTCAAAGTCCTGTCTGGAATATCTTTTCAACCTATTATACAAGTGTACTAGACTTGTGTTTTCCAACGCTTTAAATGTCAACAACAACATCTTAACATTTGACTCTGTCTTGATACAACTGGTAGCCAATGAAGTTTCTTGAATAGGGGAATCACACTTTTTATTTATTTATTTATTGCATTTGTATCCCACATTTTCCCACCTATTTGCAGGCTCAATGTGGCTTACAGAGTCCTGTTACGGCATTGTCATTTCAGGATATCAGATACAATTAGTGATGTAAAAAGGTATAGTCAAGGAGAACGAAAAGAATTAAGCGGATTAAGTTGGATGAGTGTAGTAGGTATAGTCAGGCTGGGGTGGTTTGGTATGGCTATGGGTTCTCTTTGTAGGCCTTATTGAAGAGATATGTCTTCAGAGATTTACGAAAGTTGGTTATTTCGTCAACAGCTCAATAAAATTCTGGCTGTTGGGATTGAAATGGCAGAACATTAAATTACATAATATCTACATAAATCATGCCTCCAGAAACTCCTCTTCTAAATGCGGCTAACGGTATGTATGTTGAAGAAGAACAAGCTACACCGAGATCTGACACTTCGTACTTGTTAGTTGTTCCATCAATCAGAAGGTTTCATCTTGTAGAGATGAGAAAACATTCCTTTCCAATTGCAGGATTAGAAGGATGGCCTGATCTTCCTGGGTATTTAAGATTGTTGTCTGATTCATTTACTTTTAAGAAGCAACCGAAGGCCCTGTTATTATGCAGGCTTATCCCTGTTTGCAGGGAGGATTGTGCACGTATATGCAGTGGTACAATGAAGAATTGTCTGTAGTTGCTTTTCAGTGTATGCCATTGTATGGTGGCATTCTGTTTTACTTGTCAACCCATGTTGTCAAGTGTCTTGGCACAGAAGGCTAAGAGATGTTGCCTCATTGAACAGTAAACTTAGTTGATTAAGTAAGAATTGCAAATAGATGGAGTGGAGGAGTGGCCTACTGGTTAGAGCACCGGTTATGTAATCCAGAGGTGGCCGGTTCAAATCCCACTGCTGCTCCTTGTGATCTTGGGCAAGTCACTTAACCCTCCATTGCCTCAGGTACAAACTTAGATTGTGAGCCCTCCTAGGACAGAGAAATATCCAGAGTACCTGAATGTAACTCACCTTGAGCTACTACTGAAAAAGGTGTGAGCAAAATCTAAATATATGGATCATGGGGGAGATTATATATATGGCACCTAAAAAATCAAGGGTATTCTATAAGTGGTGCCTAGATATAGGCATGGTATATACTACTATTTTATCATTTTTATAGCGCTACTAGACATGCAGCGCTGTACACTGGACATAAAGAGACAGTCCCTGCTCGACAGAGTTTACAATCTAATTAGGACAGACAAACAGGACAAATAAGACAGAAGGGAATTACTAAGGTGGGAATGATAAAACATGGGTACTGAACAAGTGAGTAAGGGTTAAGAGTTAAAAGCAGCATACATTGAGTTGATATCTTAGCGCCTAAAACTACGCACATCCATTTACACCAGCGAAAATGTGGCGTAAATCCCAGTATGTAGATTTATGCGCACTGGGCCATATTCTATAACTGCATGTGTAAATTTCGGAATGCCCACAAAATGCCCATTTCCTTACCCATAACCCCTTTTTACTTGCGCAAGTTAGAAGTTCGGCGCATTTTGTTATAGAATAAGCTTAGTGAGTTGCGTATAAATTCTAATTAGTGTCAATTAGTGCTCATTATTGCTTGTTAAGTGCTATTATCGGCGCTCATTAGCTTGTTAAGTTTATTAAGTTATGTGCATTGTTATAGAATCCACTTGGATATTGGGGGCATATGTTTAACATAATCCATTTCAGTTGATGTTTTCTAGCTCGTAGTAGAAAGGGTGGCTTGTTAATATGTAGGATGGAGACATAGAAGCCAACTTTTCAAAATGATTGGGGACGCTATACCCAATGGAAATTACCCTCCCTTGACACAGTCAAAGAATTGCTCAATACTGAAGGTGCTCAGGTTCCCACAGCACCCACAGTGCTGGCTCCTATGGATGGAGAATGCACAATTGCTGTATTTGTTGTTTTTTGATGTATATTTGTTTGTTGAGTGTTTTATGATTATGAATGCTTTTGATATACTCCTGCCTATAAACAGTTGGGTTATACATGCAATAAACGAATAAATAAATTTAAGGAGGGGGGTACTTTTCAAATGGATAATTTCTGTGCAATAGTCGCCATTCATCTGTTTAAAGGGCTTTGAGAATTGTGCTGAAAATGGACTTAAAGCTGCACACAAATCCCAAGAAATGTGATTGAGAATATGAAAATGTTTTCTCCTGGATTGGCAATCTGTGCAAAGCAACTAGGATTTTATACATAGATGAATTTCGGAAAATAGTGGTTCAAAAGATCAGTCCATGAGCTTTATTGTTAAATGAATAATGTGCAGATCTCTTCAGATACTAACAGCCCCCCACCTTCAGTCAGACAAGGCATATGCTTTAAGATACAGGTGCAAGGACTGACTCAAAACCACATTCCACAACTCACTTCTTGACTGAGTTTTCGAATGTTTTATGATGCATTTGACCCAAAGCAGCAGGTACATTACATTCGCCCTCCTCACTTCCCTTCCTGCTTGCCCAACCACAAGCCCTTCGCTTTATGCTGTGCAGATAGTTGGTAGCTCAGAAGAATTTCCAATCCTGCAGTGCTATCACTTTCTAAGGATCCCTGAAAACTCTAGCATCATGGGGGGGGGGAACCCTGGACAAGTCAGTAGATGTGCACTGTCATTTAAAGGAAACTAGAGGTACAAAGCAGGAACTTCACAAACCAAACCTATTAATAACACCCAACAAATATCACACCACCTATCAAACACCATCTCCTCTCCTATAACTTGTGAAAAGTGCGTAATTCTGATGAGTTAAAAATACATAACAAGTTGGTATAAATACCACTGCGAGGGTTTCGGCTTGATAACAAATTTGGTGAGCAAGCAGAAGCCAGACTTGCTCCTGAAACTCATTACCAGTCTCCAGAAAGTATGAAGTTTGATCTGATCTTTCTGTGTCTAGCCATGCTTTGCTTTGGGAGTTACTCTACCTATAACATCGACCTGGTCAAACTCAACGAAGATGTAGTTAGTTTGAAGCAGCACTTTGTAAGTATGACCTTTTGAGAGGCATTATTCTGAGATGGTTGCACGTTCAGGAGCACTGTTCAGTTTTGCTGAAATTGTTGTGGCAAGATGATTACATTTTAAGGTTATAGTTTTTTGTGTGAAAAGTTGCAGTCTTAGCAAAAGGGTCTCCGAGATGAAGTATTGGTATTGTATAGATTATTATGTATCTGGCTGGTGTATTTTCTGGTTCCTATATAAACATTTCCTCTATTTAGCAACCAGCAGCTACTCTGTATAAGACAAGCCTCAGGTGGCTGGGATAATATATTGTGACTCCCTGAAACCTTAATAGAGAGATCTAGTGGAGAATTGCGATTATTAACATTTGGCTGTGTAAACTCAAGTTTGTACTGCTGGATCAAAGTTAGGAGTGCATTTCCTTCAGAAGGTTAATATAGTGACGACCTGATGTCATGCAGAAGGTTTGGCTCTAACTGTCCCTTTCTAACTTTCACACAGGAAAGTTTGAAAGCTGTTAGTTCTTTTCGGTAAAAGAAGACAGTTTTGCTGGCTGATTTCCCTCTTCTAAAATGTATTAAGGCAATCCATTTATTTCCATGATAATATTACTTTAAATTAACATGCATACATTTAAAAGATGCAAGAATACAAGAAGTGAAACCAACTTATATCTTATATCAGCCTGTTATGTAGTTTGAATGTACAGTACAGTTTCGATTATCCGACCTAAGTGGGACTAACCCGTTGTCAGATAACTGAAAAGTCGGATAATATGGAAAACACTGTATAAACCTCTCAAACTATGCAGAAACAAAGGCATAGAATTCCAGATTTTCAAAAATTGTTCTAACGCAAAGATGTTTTAATAGAAATAAATGCAATGATGTCACCGGGGAGTCTGTTGGATATGCCGGATGGTCAGATTACCGAAGGTCATATAATCAAAACTACTGAATAAGTGTTCAGAAGAACACATTTCGGCCTGCATGTTAGACTTTTGGTTTCGGAATTTTGATTTGAGGATGGATTCTTGATAATATTTGTGTTCTGTTTGATTTGCACGTGAATGTTTTGATGTGATTATGGTGCTCATTTATAGACTTACAAAGTTACGTGTGTGTGTTATAACTGTGATCTGCCCTGATCGATGTTATTGCTAGGCAGGCTATAAACCTGATGAATGCAATCAACAAACGTCTTTGGAAGTAACATAATATCAGATTATTAGAGATTTCATTTAAGATATAATCTTGCTTATTCTGTTGAGGCTTCCTTTGATCAGCTGGCAAGCACTGTAACAATATGAGTTTTCTGGTTATGAGATGACTATCAGACAACAAAGAAACTCGGAAGTAACATTCTTATAACTTGCATATCTATTCTACCACTAATACAGAGCCGGAGCTGACATCTGTCATTTAGCAAAGTCTCTATTCATGTTTGGAAAAAGAAAGTATGAATAATCGATAGAGCGTCCATTTTGTCTGCTAACAATAATTCATTATTCAGTTTGTGATGAAGTACAATGCATATATCTAGCAGACATGTCCCATTGTGTCTTATGGTAAGATATTTGCATTATCCATTACAGGATTCCTCTGACAGTCTTGCCAGTGCTGAGGACAACGAAGGACCTGTCTTTATTAGACTGTTGAAAAGCTGGACTGAGGTAAAAGTTAATGACTGATTCTGGATTGGATATTTTCATGAAGATGCACTAGAAGGCACACTGGCAGGGGCGTAGCCAGACAACAGATTTTGGGTGGGCCTAGGCAAGAATTGGGTGGGCACCAAGTGTTCTCCCCCCCCCCCCCATACCACCAAAACAGCTGGCGGAAAAATGCTTCTTTCCACCTTGGCAGTCTGTAGCACGCACACGCTGAAAACTGAGCATGCGCAGGTGCCAGTATTGTGGAGAGTAACGTTTTTGTTACCATCAGGGGGAAGTCTTCAGCTGGCAGAGCTTGGGATCCCCACCAGCGACTGCTAAATGTCTGCTACTGTTGGGTGGGCCTGAGCCCTAAGTGGGTGGGCCCCGGCCCACTCAGGCCCACCTGTGGCTACGCCACTGGTAGTAACGTGTCGATGCAGGCCGAATGTGGTCCGCCATTGAATTTTATGCGGCCCAGAAGACCTTGGGAAGCATACACAGAAAGCGCCATTAACAGAGATTTGGCAATTTAAAATACTGTATTTCCCAAATACTTTCAGTTTGTTTTCATAGTCTTTATTTTTATTTATTAAATCACAGAATATCTGGGGTACTCTGTGTATTTCCAGTTCTGACATTACATACGGAGAATTGTGTCTCTCTCTGTGTATAAAGGTTGCCCACCCTTGGTCTAAGTTTCCTTAGTATGAAAAACACAAAGTGGGGGAGGGTGACAAGATGTGGCAGAATTTCCTAGCTCTGTTTTATATATAAAATTGTTCCTATTTAAACAAACCCACAGAAAGAACAACCATATCTCAAACAACTAATTATTACTTGAATTGGTTATGACTCTCTTTACTATTAACTTTCTCTTTGCTTCATGTACAATTTCTCATTCATAATAGGTTTTCTAAATGTTAATATCCATAGCTGTCCCAGTATGTTTATGATACTGTATTGTAAAATTGGATTCTTATAACAAATTACTTTCTTATGCATTATTCTTTGTTATGTATCCTATACTGTTTATTGTAATCCACATTGAACTCAAACTTGTTTGGGATAATGTGGGATATAAATGCCACAAATAAATAAATAAATACTTTTTGGGGTTTTTTTTTGGTCACAGGAAAGTGATAGAAGGTTGCTTTTGAGCCAAATTGTCTCCCTGTATTTGGAAATGTTTCAAAAAGACCTTTGGAAAAACAGCAGCGTGGAAGGAAACATTGAAAGTCTCAGGGTGGTCCTCACCCAAGTCAAGAAAGATGTCTTACAAGCAAGCAGTGAAAGAGTGAAAACCCTACTGGACTTGCAGAAGCTGAAGGTGAGCAAATAAGCTTGGTGCATTTCGGAATTTGTCTAGGTAGGTCAAGTAAGGGAACGGACTGAAGCTTTTCATTTTGGGACCTCTGAACCACCCCAGCTGGTGAGAACAGTTTCAGGAGTGGGTCAGACTAGAAGCTCTGCAGTTTGTGGAATAAATACATCTCCAGAGACACGGCTGACATGATCATCCTTCAAAGCGCAAGCTGGATAAAATTCTGTAGACCTGAGAGGATATTATAAGAAGCTGTCAGAATTTGTGCATGTAGAGGGCACGTGCAATTGTGAAGCAGAAAGTTAAGGAGGATTCACGGAGATTAAACAAGTGGTAACAGTCAGGGCCGGTCTTAGCAACTGCAGGACCCTGTGCAGTTTAGTGGGCACCCCGCCCGCACCCACCAAGATAAGCCATAATTTATTAGTTTAAAAGGAGGTTTAGAGCTCTCAGAATCCCACCTCACCCCATACCTTAATATGCATCCACCACATTTCAGTAGAGAGCAGCAGACAGCGGCAACAATTTTCATATCCTGTCAGAGCCTCCTTGCTGCTGCATCCTGCCCTTGCGGAAGCAGGAAGTGACATCAAAAGGGGGCAGGACACAGCAGCGTGGAGGCTCTGGGGGGATATGAAAACTGCTGCCGTTTCCTGATGCTCTCTACTGAAATGTGGATGCATATTAAGGTACGGAGCAGGGAGGTGTTCTGAGACAGGAGAACAGACGTGCCAGAGATGCGGGGCCCTTAGGAGCGTGAGGCCTTGTGCGACTGCCCCTGACGGAGACCGGCCCTGGTAACAGTCAATCTGCAGTTAGTCACTGTTACCCCTTCAGGATTAAACCATATGTTAATTTATATTGACTCAAAACAAGGAAGAAACTGGATCATAAAACAATGTGTCCGTGGACAGCTTAATTCAGGGGTTCTCAGCCCTGTCCTCGAACACACTCTGCCAGTCTGGTTTTCAGGATATCCACCATGAATTTACATGAGATAGATTGGCATATGCTGCTTCCATTTGTATGCCAGTCTTATGGATATCCAGACTGGTTGACTATCTCCAAAGACTGGGTTGAGAACTCCTTTCTTAAGAGGATGAAAATACAGAACAGAACCAGCAGTGCACTGGTTTAGCTCTGCAAGGCACAAAAAACTTTAGGTTTTCTGTGGCTTGTGGCAGTGGGATCCACATACTGGGATCCACACAACTTTCTAGAATCAAAAGAGACTTTTTCAGTGTATTAAGATAACCTAGAGGACAAACGAGATTGCTTGGAGCCCTGCTGTTTTCTAGGGCTGTGATTGGCTTGATGTAGACTTTCGTCTCCCCTCCTCCCTTCCCCAGGCCGCTGGGGTGTTCCACATCAGCCACCCTGCTCCTTATCCCACTCCTGAGTTTCCAATGGCCCTTGGCACAGGGGATTACTTCTGCCCACTGAGAAAGTGCAGAGACCCATGACAGCTTGTGTGTGCAAGTGTGTGTGTTTGTGTGTGTGTGTGTGGGGGGGGGGGGGGGGGTTGTTGTGGTGGGAGAAAATCTGGATGGCTAGGAAACAAAATTAAAAAAACCCCAAGTACTTTGTTTTGTTTCAAATAAGTAAGGGTAATGCATTTGATAAACTGCCTTTCTGTGGTTTACAAATTATATACTGAAACTTTGTCCCTAATGGGCTCATAATCTAAGTTGTTTTTTCGGTACCTAGGGCAATAGAAGTGATTTGCCCAGGGTCACAAGAAGCCACAGCAGGAACTGAACTTGGCTCCCCTGGTTCTTAATCCACTGTAATAACCATTAGGCTACTCCTCCACTCCATGACAACACACGCCTACAGTACTCATTCCAGGTAGTTAATTTACATTCACGAATGGTGTTTGTATCACACGTTCATTTAGAATAAATTACTACGTGGGATTTTATGGTCTTTTTGCATCCTGTCAAAATAAGAGTAGAGGGTTGGCAATGGACAACTCCAACACAGGAACTGGTGCTTAAAAGTTGCTTTACGGGGTACTTTGCTGGATGTCTTTATGTTGTTCCGAAGTACGTAACCTTTTGGACAGCTTCATTCTTTATCCATTCAAATATATTGTGACCCCTGAGGCAGGTGGTTTATTATGCCGAAACAAGGACTGTGTCGGGTCCTGCTGTACTAGCACCCAATAAAGCAACTTTTAAGCGCCTAGTTCCTGTGTTGGAGTTGTCCATTGCCCACCCTCTACTCTTATGTTGGAGGTTCTCCCAGTTTGTTTGCCCTTCCTTTTTCCATCCGGTGACAGATTAAGACATACACAATCTAGGCACATCCTAGGGCTCAAAAATTTAGGGGGGCCTTGTGAGATATGCTTAGGACTCAGAAGGCCACCATTGACAACGATCAGGGTTTTTTCAGGATTCTACATATTTGTAAATTAACTGTCTTGAAGCCAGAAGGATGGCTAAAGGGTCTGAATATATATATATTTTTTTTAGAGTTTAGCCCTCCAATCCTCTCTACCCTTCAAGTGCAGAGATTGTGGTAGGATTCAGCCAGTGAGAAGGCTTCTAGTCACAGGAAGGGACGGGATGACCTGCAAGTGCTATGTGGAGAGACTGAGCTCTGCAAGGTTAGAGGGGTGGGTGGGTGGGGGGGAGCTTTGAAGAGAGACAGTAGAAGCAGTGACTGTCTTAGGGGTGGGGAAGGATTCCAGAGGAATGCCTGAACAATGAGGGAAAGTGTGAGGGTTCTCTGCTGCTGCAGGCTGAGAAAAAGAGCTGCCAGCAAGGGCGTAGCCAGACAACAGATTTTGAGTGGGCCTAGGTAAGAAGTGGGTAGGCACCAAATGTTCTCCCCCCCCCCCCCCCCCACCACCACCACCAAGAAAATATCTCAGCTGGCAGGAAAATGCTTCTTTCCACCTTGGAAGTCTGGAGCAGGCATGCGCTAAAAACTGAGCATGCGCAGGTGCCAGTATTGTGGAGAGTAGAATTTTGTTACTATCAGGGGAAAGTCTTCAGCTGATAGAGCTTGGGATCTCCACCAGCTACCGCTAAACATTGTGCTGTTGGGTGAGCCTGAGCCCTAAGTGGGTGGGCCCCCGCTAAACATTGTGCTGTTGGGTGAGCCTGAGCCCTAAGTGGGTGAGCCCTGGCCCACCTGTGGCTACACCAGAAGCGGAGCCAGGTTGACGGCACGGGGGCAGCGAGAGCGGACTTCCGCCGGTGCCAGAGCACATTTTCAATGCAACACATTGAAAAGAAATAGGAGCCAGCAGAACTCCGTTTGGGGGAGCGGCTGCTCCCCTGGCCCCCCCCCCCCCCCCCCCCCGGCTACGCCACTGGGCTACACCACTGGCTGCCAGGAAGTGCAAGAGCTGTACATGATGCTGAGTAGAGGCACATGAACAGCAGAGAGCAGTGCAGCACCAGGAGAGAGAGAGAGAGAGAGAGAAAGAGAGAGAGAGTACATGCATGTGTATATCTGAAGAAGAGGAGTGCATGTGCATATGTATTTGAACAGCACGAGTATGTGTGTAAGAATGACATGTGCATGCATATATCTGAGAAATGTGTATGTCAGGGGCGTAGCCAGACAGCAGATTTTGGGTGGGCCTAGGCAAGAAGTGGGTGGGCACCAAATGTTCTCTCCCCCACCCCCACACCAAAAAAATATGTCAGCTGGTGGGAAAATGCTTCTCTCCAGTCTCCAACTTGGCAGTCTGCAGCAGGCATGCGCTGAAAACTGAGCATGCGAAGGTGCCAGTATTGTGGACAGCATCATTACCAAATGCTACTGTTGGATGGGCCTGAGCCCTAAGTGGGTGGGCCCCGGCCCACCCAGGCCCACCTGTGGCTACGCCACTGGTGTATGTATGCAAATCTGTGTAAGTGAAGACTGAGAGAGTGCGTGCATTTTTGTGTGTACATATCTGAAGAGTGTGTGCAAATGTGTATTGTTCTGTGTCTCTGGTGGGGACAGTTTCCCTTTCAATACTTGAGTTGGAATGAAGTCCACTGGCACAAATGTTCCTGTGCAATATACTAGGTAAAGGGACATTATCAGTCTTGGGAACTTACCCAGCTATTAAGTTACCTGGGCAAATTCCTTTGAAAAGTGGCCTAATACTGTTTCCACTCTGCCTTTCACAAGCACCAAAGAAAGCTAAGCATCATTTTATTTTGCTTCTTCCAATCATAAAGCTTTTTCTTGGTAAATTTATACTCCAGATGCATTGCCTGTAAGCCTCACTCATTGGGGCAGTCCAACCTTGGTATCTCTGGTTTGTACCGGACGCAGCAGAAAAGTGAAAGTCACTTGCCCCAAACGTCCCTGGTTCTCAACCCACTGCTTCAGAGCTGCCAAGTTAGCCAGTTCCAGGAGGGAGACTTTCTGGCCAGCCCTATTTCTGAATATACACCCCAATTCAGTGTAGTCCTTGCTTCTTCCCATTGAAAATCAGCACTTCGGTTCCTATAATGCACCAGAATAGGGTTGTCAGAAATCCAGGACTGGCCTAAAATCTCCCTTCTGGAACTGCATGACTTGGAAGATGCAAATCATTGAGCCCCCTCCGTTCGAAGCATGTACTCGCCTAGTCCCCATGTTCATTCGGAAATTATTGCTATCAGCACGCCTGCAGCTAAGCGAAATGTTGGGGGAAGGCCATGAATGACGATCCGAGGGGAGAGGGGGCAAAGAAAGCGAAAGTGACTTTGGGAAAGGCGAGAAAAGACTAAATGGGGGCCTAGGGCACAATATAGCGTTTATCCAACCCCTCTTTCACTCTCGTCTTGTTGTTTGTAACAGATGAACGACACTCGAATTCAGCGGAAAGCCATCCTAGATCTCTTCTGCGTCTTACAAGAACTGAAAGCGATCAGCAGCAAACAGTCCCTTAGTACGTGCGTGAGAAGAAAGAGGAACAAAGAACGGAAAAGGAGGGGAAACAAAAACTAGCTGCCTTGCAATCTACTGATTGGAAATTGTGTTATTATTAATGTTATTATATTTTATATGCTTATTTATTTATATTTAAGATTAACAGAAATCTATTTATATAAAACTATTTTATGGAAACACTGTTTAATTATTGATGGTTACTGCTGCTGAGTATCGAACCTGAGGCACTGTATACATTTTAATACACAGACTCTCTAATACTGATGTGCTGATTCATTGGTATTAGACATCGGGCCTTTAGCTGCTTTTGAAGTAAAAATGCCATGTTTGATTTGAATTACCTTAGCATAATGTAGCATTTTGATTTTTTTTTCATTCAGATGTGATGTATGCCTACATCTCTGATACCCTCCCTTAGCTGAAATGATTAATATCATAATTTATCATGGTGCTAGATTCTGGTTGCCCCCCATGGAACATTTGAAGGTCAGAGTGCACTTGAGTGCAGAGCTGTTGAAGAGTTAATCCCCCCCCCCCCGACACTCAGCACTATTTAACCGGCTAACCATGAGTATTCAGCAGCTAACCAGATATCACGTAATATAACTGGTTAGCGCTGGGTTTAGCGGTTCTATCTTTAGTCACTAAGGGACCCTTTTACTAAGCCAAGGTAGGCTGTATGTGCATGCAACGCACGCCCAAATGAGACTCCCGCCAGGCCAGTGCGCCCTCCTGGCTGTAATTTCAGATTTGACGTGTGCCCATAACGCATGGATGATTTATTTATTTCCTCCTATGCACGCCAGTTCTGGCAGTAATCGAAACCGGTCACCACGCGTGTAGCACGTGAGCCTTTACTGCTAGATCAATGGGTGGTGTTAAGGGCTCAGACTGGTTTTGGGCACGTGCTGGTTTCATTTTTACAGCAGGCCCTTTTCCTGTCCCATTAAAAAAAGCCCATTTTTTTGTAGATGGGGTAAAAACTGGCCTGGCTCGCGGCCAATATACGCGCCTACACTACCGAAGGCCACTTTTTACCACTGCTTAGTAAAAGGGCCCCTACGAACGTAACTGGTTAGCACTGATATGGGCTTAACTGGTTAAGGTTCTGGCAGCCAAAAACGAACCCGGAAAATCAATGCCAATCGCTGGATACTATGTGGCATTGAACTTCCGGGCTTTAACCACGCTGCCCACCGCTGCTTGAATATCGACCCCATAGACTCCAATAATTCTTGAAAGACAACAGTGTAGTTTTTCCCTCGTAGGAAATCCAGCGCCCCTCATCTTGTGGTGTATATATTGCTTCAGGTTTGATCTGTTTCAGTTGTTCAGGAAGCCATATCTAGATGTGACTGAGATAAATTTGCCTGAAATGGCATGTAAACGTTTAATCAAACTGGAAACTATGTTTTCATATTGAGTTATTTATATTGACATTAGTTAATTTAATAAAATAATTTTTTATATATCCAAAGCATATGCTGTCATTATCACGGCTGCCAGAAATCTTTGCAGGTTGGGACAGATCATCTTAACATCCTATTTAGTGCATAATTTCCTAAAATCATGTGCCCAGGTGATCGGGCTCTTCAAAAGCTATTCACCCTACATGTGGGTAAAAATACACGCATCATGAAACACCACTTGTACTTGTGAGAACATTCCTAGGGCGGGGATAAGTACATAAGTAATGCCACACTGGGAAATGACCAAGGGTCTATCGAGCCCAGCATCCTGTCCATGACAGCGGCCAATCCAGGCCAAGGGCACCTGGCAAGCTTCCCAAACGTACAAACATTCTATACATGTTATTCCTGGAATTGTGGATTTTTCCCCAAGTCCATTTAGTAGTGGTTTATGGACTTGTCCTTTAGGAAACCATCTAACCCCTTTTAAACTCTGCCAAGCTAACCGCCTTCACTTCGTTCTCCGGCAACGAATTCCAGAGTTTAATTATGCGTTGGGTGAAGAAACATTTTCTCCAATTTGTTTTAAATTTACTACACTGTAGTTTCATCGCATGCCCCCTAGTCCTAGTATTTTTGGAAAGCATGAACAGACACTTCACATCCACCTGTTCCACTCCACTCATTATTTTATAGACCTCTATCATGTCTCCCCTCAGCCGTCTCTTTTCCAAGCTGTTAGGTCAAGATGAAAACACGTGTGACTAGCAGCCCTGCAGAAATTGGGAAGAAGTTCTTTTTATGCCTTTGAAGGGTGGAACTGCCCTGGAAGTAGCAGGAATGGAGGAGCTCCGAAGGTTTTGTAACTGGGTTGTGGTGCACAGGGGAGGCGTTAAGTAGGCTTCCTAAGGTGATTTAAGGACCTAGGTTTGGAGGGCTTGATATTATCAGCAAGGGTTGGGTGCAGAACCTCCACAGTCACAGCCACACAAAGGGTTAAAAGTAAAACAAACCTGTTTATTAACGTTTAACAAGGTATGCTGGAACCTATTCACTTCATAGGCATGGTAAACTGAAAAAAAAAAAAAGTCCCTTGAAAGTCAGTTATAATCTTCACACAGGTCTGTCTTCTAACAGTCTCCACAGTCACAATGTGCACTAGCTTAACTTCAGTATTAAACAAACTTTGACCTGGTTCTGGCCAGACAACAAAAGGATCAGGACTTCCACAAGGTTAAAAACATAAGAACAAAAGAATAGCCATACTGAGTCAGACCGATGGTCCATCTAGTCCAGTATCCTGCTTCCACCAGTGGCCAATCCAGGTCACTAGTACCTGGCAGAAACCCAAATAGTAGCAGGATTCCATGGTACTAATCCCAGGGCAAGCAGTGGCTTCCCCATGTCAATTTCAATAGGAAACTATGGACTTTTCTTCCAGGAACTTGTCCAAACATTTTTTTAAAAACCTAGATACTCTGTTACCACATCCTCCAGTAATGAATTCCAGAGCTTATCTATTCTATGAGTGGAAAAATATTTCCTCATATATTTTTTTAAAGTATTTCCATGTAATTTCATTGAGTGTCTCCAGCCTTTGTACCGGTGGCGTAGCCACAGGTGGGCTTGGGTGGGCCAGGGCCCACCCACTTAGCGCTCAGGCCCACCCAACAGTAGCACATGTTTAGAGGTAGCTGGTGGGGATCCCAAGCTCTGCCAGCTGAAGTTTTCCCCCTAATGGTAATGAAAATGCTACTCTCCACGATACCAGCATCTGCACATGCTCAGTTTTCAGCGCATGCCTGCTGCAGACCACCAAGGGGGGGGGGGGGGGGGAGAACACTTGGTGCCCAACCACTTCTTGCCTAGGCCCACCCTAAATCTGTTGTCTGGCTACACCCCTGCTTTGTACTGAAAAATCGATTCACTTTTGCCCGTTCAACAACACTCAGGATTTGTACCCTTGTATCATATCCCCTCGCAGCTGTCTCTTTTCAAAGCTGAAGAGCCCTAACCTCTTTAGCCTTTTCTCATATGAGAGGAGTTTCATCCTCTTAATTATTTTGGTTGCCCTTCTTAGAGCCTTTTCTAATTCTACTATAGCTTTTTTAAAGATATGGCGACCAGAATTGCACACAATACTCAAGGTGGGGGTCGCACCATGGAATGATATCGAGGCTTTATCTTCCGAAAGTGTGTGCCTTCTTTCCAAAGAATGTGCTCTGTTATCGGCAAACAAACAAACAAACAAAAAATAAACAAACCCTGAATGTTCATGTTTTTTCTGTTCACTTTGGGGTTTTAATGACATGTAACAACATGTGATATGTTGTTGCAAATGACAGCCCATCCCTGTTAAGCAGTGCTCTTATTTAACTTCATAAGCCACCAATTTGCAAGACTAGTTTTGGATTCCTTTCAAACTTTAAAACCACCCGTCTGCTTTCATCTTGGAATGCATTTAAGCATGAAAAAAACACAAACAACAAACAGGGAATACAAATGCCCTAAGTGCAATTAGTCTGATAGAGACTATAACTGGTACCTAACTCATGCCACAGGCATGCATATAGGCAGGCCCGCCAAGAGACTGGGCCGGGCCCGGGACAAGGCCGCCCCCGTGCCCCGCCCCCTGGGCCCCGTCCCCACTGTCACCCCCCCAGGTTGTCGCCGCCCCCCCAGAGGGGGGCCTGGCGCCACAGTCCCACCCACCTCCGCCACCGGGCCGGGCCCCTTCCACCTGAATCCCCGCCAGCAGAAGTGCTGTCTTCTGACTCCGGTGTGCGCAGCCCACAGACGCGCTCCTCTCAGCTGATCTTCGCTGTACTCTGCAGGGCTTCTGTGCATCTGACGTCCTGCACGTGCAGGACGTCAGACGCACAGGAGCCCTGCAGAGTACAGCGAGAGGAGCACGTCTGTGTGGGCCGCGCACGCCGGAGTCAGAAGACAGCACTTCTGCTGGCGGTGGTTCGGGTGGAAGGGGCCCGGTGGCGGTAGCGGGTGGGACTGCAGCGCCGGGCCCCCCTTGGAGGCCCGGGCCCCGGGAATTTTGTCCCCCCTGTCCCCCCCTCTCGGCGGCCCTGCATATAGGTTACATCAGTTTTCTAAAGGAAAACAATTATGCACATACGTTCCCTTGAAAATTACCCTCTGAAAAGCACCAGCACACATTAATACCTGATGTTCCCAGCTTGTGTTATGCACATATGTGATTCTGATTACCAGAGCACACTCCAGGTAACGCCAAGAGGCGGTCCAGAGGCAGAGCTGGAGGTGGAATCAGGGGTTATCTATGCACTGCTATAACACAGAGCAGTGGCGTAGCCAAGGGTGGGTCCTGGTGGGCCCAGGCCCACCAACTTTGGGTTCAGGCCCACCCAGTAGCAGCATACCTATGATGTGGCTGGCAGGGAGACCAAGCCCCACCAGCCAAAAATTCCCAACAACTGTCCCTCCTGCATACCTTGTAAATAGTAGATCTTCACCTGCAACGAGCAGCGATTGATACATACTGTTGACCCCACAGCCTTCCCTCTGATGTATTCCCGTCTATGTGGAAATACATCAGAGGGAAGGCTGTGGGGCCAACATGAGTAGTTGGTATTAGTTGCTGCTTGTTTCCGGTGAAAATCTGCTATTTAAAAGGTATGCGGGGGAGGGGTGATGTTTGAGAGACCATATGGTATGCAGGCAAGAGAGGGAAGACTAAATCACTCGTGGGACAGGGCGGAGTTCTTCTGCTCACCCATCTTGGGCCCAGGCCCACCCAAAATTGGGTGTCGGGCTACGCCCCTGACACAGAGGAGCAAAAAGGCTTGTCTTAAGTTAAGCTAGTAGCTACATAGATATTGCTGTTAAATATTAGCACTGCACAGATTCATGTTACGGATCAAGAAAGGGATCTGGGTGTCGTCGTCGATGATACGCTGAAACCTTCTGCTCAGTGTGCTGCTGCGGCTAGGAAAGCGAATAGAATGTTGGGTGTTATTAGGAAGGGTATGGAGTCCAGGTGTGCGGATGTTATAATGCCGTTGTATCGCTCCATGGTGCGACCGCACCTGGAGTATTGTGTTCAGTACTGGTCTCCGTATCTCAAAAAAGATATAGTAGAATTGGAAAAGGTACAGCGAAGGGCGACGAAAATGATAGTGGGGATGGGACGACTTTCCTACGAAGAGAGGCTGAGAAGGCTAGGGCTTTTCAGCTTGGAGAAGAGACGGCTGAGGGGAGATATGATAGAAGTGTATAAAATAATGAGTGGAATGGATCGGGTGGATGTGAAGCGACTGTTCACGCTATCCAAAAATACTAGGACTAGAGGGCATGAGTTGAAGCTACAGTGTGGTAAATTTAAAACGAATCGGAGAAACTTTTTCTTCACCCAACGTGTAATTAGACTCTGGAATTCGTTGCCGGAGAACGTGGTACGGGCGGTTAGCTTGACGGAGTTTAAAAAGGGGTTAGATAGATTCCTAAAGGACAAGTCCATAGACCGCTATTAAATGGACTTGGAAAAATTCCGCATTTTTAGGTATAACTTGTCTGGAATGTTTTTACGTTTGGGGAGCGTGCCAGGTGCCCTTGACCTGGATTGGCCACTGTCGGTGACAGGATGCTGGGCTAGATGGACCTTTGGTCTTTCCCAGTATGGCACTACTTATGTACTTATGTATTCTGGGCACTGAAGCATCAAGCTATGACAACAAGGACTTAACTCTAAAACCAAAGCAAAGAAATCTACAGAGTCATTCTCCTTTTACACTGTAGTGATCTTTATTTCCTCTTACTTTTTCATTCAGGGTGAGATGTAAATTGATGGCAATATTCCAAATAAAACAAACAAGTATACTGTTGTAAGGGCGATTCACATTTGAGGTCCCAGAGTTTCTGTTATTCAAGTTGGGAAAGAAAAACATGTGACTTTGAGTAATTCCGGATTCATATGCAAATGGGCTCCAAGAGCTATGTTTCTCTCCACTCCAAACACATCAATCTAAATACAAGCAAACCTTGTTTCAAAGCAACAGTACCATCGCATCGTCAGGTGAGGTCATGTTACTCACAAAAGTTCAAAGTCCTCCACAAGTCAAGTCTTATTGCTCAGCTCTTGACTTCCCTCTTTGTTTTTGTTTTGTTTGTTTTTGTTACATTTGTACCCTGTGCTTTCCCACTCATGGCAGGCTCAATGCGGCTTACATGGGGCAATGGAGGGTTAAGTGACTTGCCCAGAGTCACAAGGAGCTGCCTGTGCCTGAAGTGTTGGAATGTAATTGTATTTTTACATGCATTGCCTGTCACCTATTATTTCTCTGTGATTACTCTGTGACCTCTGATGTGAATTACTTAGAGAGGTCACACAGCTATGCAACTTCCTGTGGGGGATAGACACTGCACATGCAGCACATGGAGCACATGGAGCTCATGATCTCTCCTAACCTGAGAGGATCTATGGTGGTGTGAGCATCCATTACCATCTAAGCACATGGAAGGAGCTGATAATACAAATGTATAGTAATATGTATATATAAGCCTGTCTGATTATAATCTAACTACAAACTGTGAGTAAACAGATGTTTTGTTACTTCAACTTTAAAGTGACTCAGCAGTGAATTATTCAGGGGTGAATGAGAGAGAGATGAAGAAAGAAATTAACATTTCTAAAGCTGAAGCTGTGTGTACTAAAATCTGCTAATTATTTACTACAAATAATCCAACAAAAGGGTTATGGGCCCAGGGTCCAGGAATTGAAAAAGAAGAGAAATATTACCAGGCAGAAAAAAAGGCCACATTTTTCTCTTAAGTCTTAAAGGAAAGATTCAGTCTGTCTCTCTCTCCCCCCACACAGCAGACAGAAGGCTAAGAAAATGGCTGAGGGAAGAAATTCACCATTTTTCTATTCTCTCAAGGTGCCTAAATTAACTGAGTTTAATTATCGGCAGTGGGAATTAAGATTCATATGTCTCCTTCGAGCAAAAAGATTAGATATATGCTTAGACCAAGACAGAACAGCTGAAAATATGGCTGAATGGGACAGTGCAAACTATTATGTGAAGTGCATGCTTTTGGAAGCTCTCTCAGAGAAACAAGCCATATTAGTGGAGGGAAAAGATACACCAAAGGACATTTTATATAAACTGAGAACTATGTATGCAACTACATATGCAAAGCAGCAACCAATTTGGCTGGCAGAGTTGAATGAAACCAAATTAAGGGATAAAAGTAAATGTAATGATCACATTATGCATCTTATGTCTTCATTTCAAAAGCTAGAACTTTCTGGAATTCCCATGTGTGATGCATTGAAAAGAGCATTTCTTTTTACCTCACTATCAAAGAAGTTTGATGTTTTTAGGTCTGTAAATGAGGCCATTGAAGGGCAATCTTTTGAACAGGCAACATCAAAACTAAGGCAGGAATGCATAATAAATGATTCTGAGGAGATGTGTTCTCAAAGTCAGTCAGAGAGAAATGAAACAAATTTCTTGGCAAAGAACAGAGGAAGGCGGAGCTATGGGAAAACTCCACCCAAGGGCAAGCTGATTTGCTACTCATGTGGAAAGGAGGGACATGTATCTAAATGGTGTAAGGAAACACAAAACACTCCCTCTAGCTCACCTAAGCCAATGGAACTAAAGAATTTTCAAACCAGGAAATGTATGAAGGACAAAGATAAACACAAGGGTTTTCTAATGGCAGAAAAATCTTTGACTATGGTAAATAATAATTCAAATGAAAGTACTTGGATTTTGGATTCAGGGAGCACATGCCATTTAACCAATTGTAAGGATTTCTTTCAGGAAATGTGTCCAGAGGAAGGTATTCTTAAAACTGCAAACGCAGGGACTGCTAAGATCCAAGCAAAAGGCATTGGATTCTTAAAATGCAAAGTGTCTAATGAAGTTAAAGAAATTCCTGTAAGTGATGTCTTGTATATTCCCCAAGCAGTTTGCAATATGCTTAGTGTATCTACATTAGATAAGAAGGGATTTGTGATTCATTTTGAAAACAGTAAGTGCACAATCTCTAAAAATGATGAAGTGTATGCTGAAGCTTTTATGCATAATGATGTTTATAAACTGAGCATTTCAGGTGAAGCCTCACATATGGTGCAAGTAAGGAAGAATGATGGTAAATGTAGTCTGGAAATCTGGCATCGCCGCCTGGGACATCATGATTTTAAGGTGATCCAGGATCTTCACAGTGGGCAACTAGCCACAGGCATTCAGATAAGTGCAGATGCTGGTAAAATGGAGAAATGCATAGACTGTGTTACTCAAAAGGGTGTGAGACCCTCATTTCCTGCATACACAGGAAATAGGAGTAATAAAGTGCTGGACTTAATACACAGTGACTTATGTGGACCGTTTAATATCCCATCATTGGGAAATAACAGATTTGTGCTAATATTCTTGGATGATTTCTCTAGATATTGTGTGGCCTATTTGCTGAAAGAGAAAAGTCAAGTCACAGACATGCTGAAGAAATACGTAGCCATGGTGAGCAATAAATTTGAAAGAAAACCAAAGGTTCTTCAGACCGACAATGGTGGTGAGTTCACTTCACACAGCATGCGCACATTTCTAGAACAAGAAGGCATTCAGCATATCACAACAGTAGCTTATACACCAGAGCAAAATTCTGTTGCAGAGAGAAAATTTAGGTCACTTGTGGAAATGACCAGATGTATGCTGTCAGATAGCAATCTCCCTAAAAGACTATGGGGGGAAGCCATTCTCACAGCAGTGTACCTACAAAACAGAATGCCAACTAAAGGCGCTGAGCGCACACCACATGAGACATGGCATGGTAGGAAGCCAAACCTGTCACACATAAGAACATTTGGAAGTACAGCATATGCTCATATACCAAAGCAAAGAAGGCATAAGCTGGATTCCACAACAGAAAGGGGCATTTTAGTTGGCTATGCTCCAGGACACAAAGGATATAGAATTTTGAATCTGAAAACTGGCATTGTTGGCATAAGACATGTTACATATTTTGATGAAAACAAAAGGGTTGATAAAGGCTGGATTATCCCAGATGAGCCTTATCATCCAGAATATGAAACTAGAACCATAATAGACATGCCAGTGTATATAAATGCCATACCAAGGCAGATGTCTGAAAGCAACTCACCTGTATCTAACGAGGAACAGGCAGAGGAAGCAGACACAGAAAGGATCATTGAAGAAGACAGTACAGTTGGAGAAGGGGAATCAATTGGAGAAGAACTCTCAGATTTAGAGGATGCGGAAAGGTCAGACCAACCTGTTGTCAGACGCTCATCCAGGGAAAACAAAGGTGTTCCACCCCCAAGACTGTCTTACCTAACAAAGTCAGCAGAAGCTCAAGAGCCCTTAACATGGGATGAGATTGAGAAAATGCCAGCAGAAGAAGCTGCTGAATGGCATAAAGCTGCACAAGAAGAAATTGATGCATTGGATAAAAATAATACTTGGATTCTTACAAAATTACCTCCTGGCAAGAAAGCTATAGGATGCAAATGGGTATTCAAGTTAAAAAGGAATGCACAAGGAAAAGTGGAAAGGTATAAAGCCAGATTAGTGGCAAAGGGATATCTTCAAAAATATGGAGAAGATTTTGATGAAGTGTTTGCACCTGTAGTGAAACACACGACAATAAGAACACTTCTGAGCATTGCAGTCTCAAAAGGCATGCAAGTCAAACACATTGATGTGAAAACAGCGTTTCTTCACGGAGAAATAACTGAAGACTTGTACATGGAACAACCAACAGGTTTCATAAATACAAAACAAAGACAGCTAGTGTGTAAATTAAACAAAGGTCTTTATGGATTAAAGCAAAGTGCAAAATGTTGGAATGATAAATTGCATGAAATATTGACAAATTTAGGATTTAAGCAAGGTGAAGCAGATAAATGCTTGTACACTAGGTGCAGAAATGGACAATATGCATACATTTTAGCTTTTGTTGATGATCTGCTCATTGCAAGTGAAAGTGAGCAAGAGTACAAGGACATTGTAAAGTGTTTAAACCACAATGTTGAGATAAAAGAACTTGGTAATGTGTCATACTATCTTGGTATAGAAATTGAGAAACAAAATGATGGTTCTTATCTTCTAAGCCAGAAGCAGAAAATAAATGAGCTTATTGAAAGTTTAGGTATGCAAGATGCCCAAGTTGTAAGCACTCCCATGATCACTGATTTTCTGAAGGATGAAACAGTAAGAGAACCTTTACCAGATAACATCCAATATAGATCAGCCATAGGTAAGCTTTTATATCTAGCTACCACATACAGGGCTGATATAGCAAATGCAGTAGGAATTTTGAGCAGAAGGGTCAGCTCACCTACCAAATCAGATTGGACTGCAGTTAAAAGGATGGTAAGGTATTTAAAGGGTACCATTGATTGTAAATTAAAGATTTCAGCCAATAGTAATCCAAAACTAATATGTTACTGTGATTCAGATTGGGCAGGGGATCATTCTGATTATAAATCCACAAGTGGATATGTGTTTATGTATGGAAATGTACAAATTTCATGGGCCAGTCATAAACAAAGTATTGTGAGTTTGTCTTCTACAGAAGCTGAATATGTGGCCGTATCGGAAGCGTGCAGAGAACTGATGTGGATTGAAAAACTTTTGCTGGATTTCGGAATAGCTGAACAGAGACCAATCCAGATAATGGAAGATAATCAGAGCTGCATCCGACTGTCACAGAATGACAAGGTTCAGTCACGCACCAAGCACATCGCAACGAAATACCACAACGTGCGAGAGTTGGTGAAAGAAGGGGTCATCAGTCTACACTATTGTCACACCAGTGAGATGACAGCTGACATCATGACCAAACCGTTACCCAGAGAACATTTTGTGAATCTGCGTATAAAGCTTGGACTTTGTATGAATAAATAATTGCATGACAGTTATGCATGAGAAGGGGTTTGTTGGAATGTAATTGTATTTTTACATGCATTGCCTGTCACCTATTATTTCTCTGTGATTACTCTGTGACCTCTGATGTGAATTACTTAGAGAGGTCACACAGCTATGCAACTTCCTGTGGGGGATAGACACTGCACATGCAGCACATGGAGCACATGGAGCTCATGATCTCTCCTAACCTGAGAGGATCTATGGTGGTGTGAGCATCCATTACCATCTAAGCACATGGAAGGAGCTGATAATACAAATGTATAGTAATATGTATATATAAGCCTGTCTGATTATAATCTAACTACAAACTGTGAGTAAACAGATGTTTTGTTACTTCAACTTTAAAGTGACTCAGCAGTGAATTATTCAGGGGTGAATGAGAGAGAGATGAAGAAAGAAATTAACATTTCTAAAGCTGAAGCTGTGTGTACTAAAATCTGCTAATTATTTACTACAAATAATCCAACATGAAGTGGGAATCAAACTCAGTTCTTCAGTTCCTCAGGACCAAAGTCCACCACCCTAACCACTAGGCCACTCCTCCACTGTTGCTACTCTTTGAGATTCTACATGGAATGTTGCTATTCCACTAGCAACATTCCATGTAGAAGCTGGCCCTTGCAGATCAGCAATGTGGCCGCGCAGGCTTCTGCTTCTGTGAGTCTGACGTCCTGCACGTACGTGCAGGATGTCAGACTCACAGAAACAGAAGCCTGCGCACCCTTCTGCATGGAATGTTGCTAGTGGAATAGCAACATTCCATGTAAAATCTCCAATAGTAGCAACATTCCATGTAGAATCTCCAATAGTATCTATTTTATTTTTGTTACATTTGTACCCTGCGCTTTCTCCACTCATGGCAGGCTCAATGCGGCTTACATGGGGCAATGGAGGGTTAAGTGACTTGCCCAGAGTCACAAGGAGCTGCCTGTGCCTGGAGTGCGAATCGAATTCAGTTCCTCAGGACCAAAGTCCACCACCCTAACCACTAGGCCACTCCTCCACTCTTTGTGCTTAAGGCTGGCTAGCTCAAACAAATAGAAACAGCTCGAAATGGCACAGTCCTTAAACAGCCCCTCCCCACAGGACAATTTTAATCGAACAAACAAGCACTATCTTTCACCCCTCTGGCTGTTGGTACACTGGAAAATAATAGGAAAAAGACTCACCTAGTTTCCTGCTTTTAAGTTCAGCTCCTTCAAGTAGGGCTTTGCTACTCTTTCAAGACTTCCATCTGCTCCAAGTAGAGGACGCCCTGTTTATTTCCACATCCATAGGCTCTTCGGGACTAGCTTCAACAGCACATCTCTCCTCAGTCATTCCTGGTGGAAGAGCTCCACCCTTTCTTGCCAGCTGAGGTAGGTTTATGTTGCTCCAAGGAAATTGAACCTTTTCTTCTTCCTCTATGGTGATTGTTTCCCTGTACATTTCAGGGAAGGACTTAGGCCCAGATGCACAAAACTTAACGAGCCATCAACGTGCATTGTACACTGGTTCTAGCCAGTTTAGCAAGCACGGAGTTCAATGAGACATGTACAAAAGGGTTCTGTTGGCTCTTTTCCTGTCACAGTGACAGCTAACAAAAATTGTATGCAAAATTATTTTAATGAGCTAATTACTATTCAAATGCGCATTCCAAGTAATGCATAGCCATTTTCCTAGTGATGCACAGAGAAGACTTCCTACTTTTCAATGAATTTTTTACGGGTGGTCAGGAGCTGCCGGTATTGCTTTTTCCTTTCCATTACTGCTGAAATGGCAGCTGCCAGATGGAAATTGTCCTACTTCTTTATTATTATTTATTGCATTTGTACCCCACATTTTCCCACCTTTGTGCAGGCTCAATGTGGCTTACAGAGTGTTGTTATGATATAGTCATTACATGATCTTAAATACAATCGATAATAAGCTGAAGGTAGATGAGGATTTAAATGGAAAGGTGTTAGGTAAGGTCGTGTGAGAGGTGTTTTTTGATGCACTTGGGTGGTTTAAGGAATGATTTATTTCATTAAGGATGTCTTTTGTAGGCTTTGTTGAAGAGATGTGTCTTCAAAGATTTGCGAAAGCTGGTTAGATTGTCCATGGGTAATGCGTTCCATAACTGTGTGCTTTTGTACGCAAAGGTAGTAGCATAAGCCTGTTTGTATTTAATTCCTTTACAGCTGGGGAAGTTCAGATTGAGGAATTTGCGGGCCGATCATTTGGCGTTTCTGGGCGGTAGGTCCACTAGGTTTAACATATAGAGTGTAAGCCACTTTGATCTAACTTCGGCTTGAGCGGCATATAAGCAATAAATGTAATGTAAAATATGCACATATGTAACATAGCAAATGATGGCAGGTAAAGACCAGCATGGCCTATCCAGTCTGCCCATCACAACAAAGAAGGGTAAACAACAAGAATAAATAGTGCAACAAGGAACAAAGAGTGGCCACGGGCAATGAAGATCAAAAACAGGATACACTTAGGCAAATCACTATGCTGAGTTTATTGAGTGACCTGACACAGACCATGTTTTGCCTCATACCTACATCTAACCACATAAAAACATATAGGTCACATAACATTTATAATTATTATTATTATTTAGGGGGTGTAGTTATCAATGTGAGCTACCATTAAGATTTTACCACTAACTGGTGCTATTTTAGCACAGGTCCCATTTTATGCAGAGGAGGAGGCGGGGAATATCATAACAATATTTGTAGAATTAAACATGCAAATCAGAAACCTGTACACATAACAAGTTAGCAAACCAAATCACCACGAGGGCAGAGGTACACAAATTCCTACGAAAAGTAGAGTCTGAGGAAAGGGGGGAGTAGGAGGAGTAGGCTCTTCAACAACACCAGTAGGCGACGTAGGCGAGGAACAATCTCTTTATTTAAATATACACTCGACTCATAAAAAGTTAGTCAAATAGCTTATGAAGACTTGAAGATTAAACTTATTTGAAGTGAAAGCTGGTGCAGTTCTTCAAGTAAAGCAAGGCTTTATAATATAAGTAATATAATTAAAGCCTCAAACTAAGATGTAAACCTTCCAGAAGTGTTGGGTTGAACTGAATATATAGAGTTTTAATACATTTGGAAAGAGGCTGAAGAAGATTAATTATCTCCCTTAATACTAAACAAATCTGATTTACTACAAATAATTTTGTTCAGAGTTTTGAAGTGAAGAATATTTATAATTGCATAACTCAGTTGGAAAGCTTGAACAGAATCCAAGACTCAAGGTCTTATAGCAACACATGGGCCCTTCTTTTCTAAGTGGTGATAAGTACTAATGCGTGCTTACAGCATGCTAAAATGTTTTAGAATTGGCGTGTGCTATCTATGCGCTAAAAATAGGTTTTATTTTGTAACAGGGGAGTGTGTTTGGAGGTAGAGAGTAGGCATGTGCTGTGCTAATTAAGTAGTGCAGGTAAATGGCAATGCACTGCCCGATTAGCATGGGGTTAGCATGGGAGCTCTTACGTCTAGTAAATAGGTAATGGTAAAGGCTCATGTGCTAATTAGGAAATTAGACCTCTATCATGTCTCCCCTCAGCCGTCTCGTCTCCAAGCTGAAAAGCCCTAGCCTCCTTAGTCTTTCTTCATAGGGAAGTCGTCTCATCCCCGCTATCATTTTAGTTGCCCTTTGCTGCACCTTTTCCAATCTACTATATCTTTCTTGAGATGCGGCGACCAGAATTGAACACAATACTCAAGGTGCGGTCGCACCATGGAGCGATACAACAGCATTATAACATCCTCACACCTGTTTTCCATACCTTTCCTAATAATACCCATTCACTTTCCTAGCCGCAGCAGCACACTGAGCAGAAGGTTTCAGTGTATTATCAATGACGACACCCAGATCCCTTTCTTGGTAAAAATGCTACTGAATACCCACCCATACACATGCACAAATTTTATGAATTGATCTAGTCCTTGTAAAGCTGCTTTAGGGCGAGTTTTTGACTTAAACATTGCATGATATAGTTTCCCCGTCCTTGTTATTTTTTCTTTCTGAAGGACAAAAATTGTACAGAACTCAATATCCCAGGACCTGAAGCACTTCTTAACTCTTTGGCTATCCTCCTTCATGGTCTCCAACTTCCACCTCTCATTCAGATACAGGATTAGTTCTCCTGATGTAAGACAGTGTTTCTTAAACTATTTCTGGAGTATCCGCTAGCCGGTCTGGTTTTCAGGATATCCTCTTGAATATGCATGAGATAGATTTGTATGCGATGCAGGCGGAGCAGGTGAATCGCTCTCAAGGATATTCATTCTGGATATCCTGGAAACCAGTTTGAGCAACTCTGCTTCATCAAACTATTTTGTTTGCCTTCAGTTTATTTATTTTATTGTTGCATTTGTACCTCACATTTTCCTACCTATTTGCAGGCTCAATGTGGCTTCCATAGTACCGTCAAAGGCGTTTGCCCAGTGGGAGGTGGGGGATGCACATGGGAGGCAGGTCCCTTCTGCCTCAGCACTGGGTCTTTCAAGAGGTGAAGGTCCCCAGTGCATTTGTTTTCTAGCAATAAAGGTGGCAGTACTAAAAATGCTAGGCCACTTCAGGGATGGGGTGATCACTGAGGGACCCACCCCACAATAGCCAGGCCCCCTGCAACCAGTCACAGAATCTATGACAAGGCAGAATTGGTGTGTAGACCCTCAGCTCGTTCATTGAAACTTGAGGTCCATGGGTCAATTTTAGCAGACAATGGAAGAGGTGCCAGTACTCAAATGCTAGGCCACCCTTCAGGGGTGGGGTAATCACTGAGGGACTCACCCCACAATGGCCAGGCCCCCTACAACCAGTCACAGAATCTATAACAAGGCAGAATTGGTGTGTAGACCCTCAGCTCGTTCATTGAAACTTGAGGTCCATGGGTCAATTTTAGCAGACAATGGAAGAGGTGCCAGTACTCAAATGCTAGGCCACCCTTCAGGGGTGGGGTGATCACTGAGGGACTCACCCCACAATGGCCAGGCCCCCTACAACCAGTCACAGAATCTATAACAAGGCAGAATTGGTGTGTAGACCCTCAGCTCGTTCATTGAAACTTGAGGTCCATGGGTCAATTTTAGCAGACAATGGAAGAGGTGCCAGTACTCAAATGCTAGGCCACCCTTCAGGGGTGGGGTAATCACTGAGGGACTCACCCCACAATGGCCAGGCCCCCTACAACCAGTCACAGAATCTATAACAAGGCAGAATTGGTGTGTAGACCCTCAGCTCGTTCATTGAAACTTGAGGTCCATGGGTCAATTTTAGCAGACAATGGAAGAGGTGCCAGTACTCAAATGCTAGGCCACCCTTCAGGGGTGGGGTGATCACTGAGGGACCCTGCCCACAATGGCCAGGCCCCCTGCAACCAGTCACAGAATCTATGACAAGGCAGAATTGGTGTGTAGGCCCTCAGCTCGTTCATTGAAACTTGAGGTCCATGGGTCAATTTTAGCAGACAATGGAAGAGGTGGCAGTACTCAAAATGCTAGGCCACTTCAGGGGTGGGGTGATCACTGAGGGACTCACCCCACAATGGCCAGGCCCCCTGCAACCAGTCACAGAATCTATGACAAGCCAGAATTGGTGTGTAGAGCCTGAGCGCTTTCATTAAAACTTGGGGACCATGGGTCAACTTTAGCAATGGAAAAGGTGCCGGTATTCAGTATCCCCAAGCGCCCCTCAAAAAAAGCCCTGCAGGTCCCACTCACAGTTCTAAAACCATTGGTGCTTCTTCCTTACTTAAATGCATAGCATTGATGAATATACACCGCTGGTGCTTTAACTTATGTGGCAGTCAGCAGTGTTGAAAAGTGTTCACATGGGGTGTGCACCAGTAATCAAGGAAATAAATATGCAGGTACTTTTGCTTTGATTATTGATAACATGTGTAGATTTGAAAATTTCTTCTACTTATGTTATTTACCTCTCCTGACCTACAGATGTCCTGAGGAATTCCTCCCGGCATTGTTAAACAATGTGTGTAATTTTATCCACGTTGAGGGTCAGCAGTTTGCAAACAGTCGATTTCTGAGCTAAAATGCATTCAGCCATGGAAATAGCTTTGAAAATGGCCTTTCTCGAGTCTCATTGTGAAGGTGGAACACGGCTGGACTGGAAGTGAAGTTTCTGCTGCTAGGAAAAAGCACATCATTGTCTGGAGGAGTTAAAGGGGAGATGGGTAAAAATGTAATAATAACAAAAATCTTGCCGAAGTTAATGTCTGTATCTAGGCCACCACCTACAAACTCAGTCTAGCAGAATGGCCTAGATAACGTCACATGGTCTTATGTTTCCTATATTTTTTTGGGAAAATCCCTCTAGATTGAGATGAGAAAAGAAGATGACAGCTCCAGATGAATGTCTGAATACCTGTGCACGTTACTGGAAGAATGAGACAATAGAAATTAAAGTTCAAAGATACAGTTTGACCTACTTCTCAATTTCTGTGGTTATTTTGTGTTTCCAGATCATAAAATAGATCAAGTAACCCTTACCCAGGATATTTTATAAGCCTACCCTCACTTTTACTCAATGTTTCTTCCACAGGCAGCTTGCTTAGCAATGGTAGAGTTCTCCGGTAGACAGCAACTATAGAAGCTTTGCACTCAACAAACGGACCGAGAAACAGGGATGGCAATCAGGCTTCCTACATCATCTTGAGAGGACTCCTTTCCACTCCCTTCCATGTTTTACTGAAAGGTTGGAATGGTCCGTTTGGATTCTTTTGGGGGGGTTCAGTCCTTAATTAATTATTTCTTCAACTCATCACGTGATGGTGAACAAGGCGAGGGAAGCAAGGAGAACCGAAGCATGCAGAAAAGACAAGTGACATCTTAGAAGGGAAATTTTGGCTCTGGGGGGCGATTTGGCCATTTACCAGCAGAGTTGGTAAAGGAGTTTACGAAACGTAGAACCGGACACACAGTGAGGTGGGGGAGGAGGGGACTGTGCCAAAGTACCAAGCAGCTGCCATATTCACCGTCTCTTCTGTTCCTGGATCATGAGAGTCCAGGGAGCTGCTATGATCCTGGTGTTACTGGCTTCCTGCTCCTGCCAGACTCCTAAGAACTGCAGAATCCACTTGGGAAGTACGCAATGTGGCAACTACAAGCTCTTGAACTTCAGTAACGTGTCTGAAGTAAGTTTTGCCTGTTCGCTGCAGCAAATTCAGTGCCGTCTGAAGAACAACTTCTAGGTAATACAGCACGTTTCATCACCGAACAACTAAAATACTTTCATATTTTTACAGATAAAAGTAAACCTTTCTGAGCGCATCCTGATTTTTCACCGCCATTTTCTAAAGCTGAAAGTAAGTGTTTTTTTAAAAAATATATATTTTCTAAATGAGTATATCTACCTGTCTGTTCTTATAGATACAAAAAGGAGTGGGAATATAAACCAGGCTTATCAAAAACAAACTAGAACCAGACAACAATAGTATTTCTACTGCGCTCACGCAGACCCGAGTGGCAGTCGGTTTACTTACAACGGTCTTTTTCAAGACCAGTTTTACGTTTTTTGTCTCAAGATTTTTATTTACCAATTGAAGCTTGAGATATTTCATATCATCAATTCATGAGTTTTATTTTTACTACGGTTACAAGACTGCTGATGTAGGCCACCAGGCCGAAACACAACGTCGTGCCGAGTCATTTTTAGAAAATATTAATGAGTCCTTTTTAATAAATATTGTTTGTTTGATTATTAATACTATTTTTGTCTGGTTCTAGTTTTTCTTTTGGATAAGCCTGGTTTATATTCCCACTCCTTTTTTGTATTTATTCTCTACCCCGTGGGATCCACTGAGTTCTCCACGTACGTGGACTCTCTTTAGATTTTGTTCTTATAGATATACACACATTGGAAGGGAAGTTTTATTATTTGAATTTATTATAAGCATTTCTAATGGAAGCTCAAGGTGAACAACCAATAAAAACACAGGGGTTGGTATTCTGCCCACAGGCACTGAATATCCAAGTTTATGTGACCAGCCATCTTTTATGTGGTCAAGTGTGATATCGCGTAAGTGAGAATACATAAAGTTAGAACTGTGTTTAATGTGGTCCAATTTAACCGCTAAACTTAGGTGGTTAAGGTCTGAGGGGTCCTTTTACTAGGGTGTTCCAAAAAAAAAAATGGTCTGCACTATCGTAGGTGCGTGTTTTGGACAATGGAAGTAAAACCCAGACTGGCTCAATCTGTCCTCCTTTTCCTGGAGCCATATGGTAACCCTACTCCGAGGTCCAGGATCCTTCCTGCTCCTCAGAAGCGGTTTACATACCTACCCTCCCCCTTCTTCCCTTAATTTTCCGAATATTGCACACCTTGGTTGAATGTAGTTGTGATGGAGCTCTTGTCGCAGTTTGGGAAAGAGAAACCTCCTTTTGAACCCAAATGTGGAAAGCTAGCTATTTAAGTCTCTCTTTGTATGGAAGGTCCTTTATAACCAGTTTCAAATATTTGCAAGATTAACAAACAAGTTGCATGCGATGTCATTTTATTCGAGTAACTTAATACGCAGCAATTGCACTGCTGTCACTTCTGCAGTTAGTGAAGGTGCAGGCTACCGCCTCCTATCTGTGCAGTTACAGCAGGGGATATGCTGAGCATGCTTTTGCACTGACCGCATGTAAATATTTCACAAGAAAATGGAAAGAGGAATTGGCTGTCCATGCACTAATCAAACACTTCCCACGTTTTTCTAGGAGAAGCAGAAAGTATGCCTTCTAAGAAAGATTTTTCAGTTCTACATCTTAGTCCTGGAAAATACAGTTACAACCAAAGTTTCGAATGCAGAAATCTCCAAGTTAAGAAACGATCTTCAGTGGTTTGATGGTCACTGCATACAATGTGTAAGTTTGAAAGAATGTAATGACTTGGAAGATTAAAATTTACTGGATCCTCAGGAGCTTAGCTGAGATTGGGTGGCAGAGTTGTTGGTGGGAGGCGGGACTGGTGGTTTGGAGGAGGGATAGGGCTGGGCAGACTTATACGGTCTGTGCCAGAGCCGGTGGTGGGAGGCGGGACTGGTGGTTGGGAGGCGGGGATAGTGCTGGGCAGACTTATACGGTCTGTGCCAGAGCTGGTGGTGGGAGGCGGGACTGGTGGTTGGGAGGCGGGGATAGTGCTGGGCAGACATACGGTCTGTGGCAGAGCCGGTGGTGGGAGGCGGGACTGGTGGTTGGGAGGCGGGGATAGTGCTGGGCAGACTTATACGGTCTGTGGCAGAACCAGTGGTGGGAGGCGGGACTGGTGGTTGGGAGGCGGGGATAGTGCTGGGCAGACTTATACTGTCTGTGCCAGAACCAGTGGTGGGAGGCGGGACTGGTGGTTGGGAGGCGGGGATAGTGCTGGGCAGACTTATACGGTCTGTTGCCAGAGCCGGTGGTGGGAGGTGGGGCTGGTGGTTGGGAGGCGGGGATAGTGCTGGGCAGACTTATACGGTCTGTGCCCTGAAGAGGACAGGTACAAATCAAGGTAGGGTATAAACAAAAAGCAGCACATATGAGTTGATCTTGCTGGGCAGACTAGATGGACCATGCAGGTCTTTTTCTGCCATCATCTACTATGTTACTATGTTACTGCAAGGTCATCGTTGTTTGAAAATCATTAAACTGCTCTTCTCTAATTTCCCTGTGTCTCTTTGAGCAGCCATCTTTGAAACTGTGTCACATACGACGCCAGATGGAAAAGGATGTGATTAGCTATCGCAGTGCATGTGATCATAACTTGGTAGGAGCCAGGAGATAGGCCCTCTCAGGAAACAGATGACTGTGGTATTAGAAGCAGGGCTTTTTTTGAGGGGGTACTTGGGGGTACTGAGTACCGGTACCTTTTCTATTGTCTGCTAAAATTGACCCATGGACCCCAAGTTTTAATGAAAGCGCTCAGGCTCTACACACCAATTCTGCCTTGTCATAGATTCTGTGACTGGTTGCAGGGGGCCTGGTTATTGTGGGGTGGGTCCCTCAGTGATCACCCCACCCCTGAAGGGTGGCCTAGCATTTGAGTACTGGCACCTTTTCCATTGTCTCCTAAAATTGACCCATGATCCCCAAGTTTTAATGAAAGAGCTCAGGCTCTTCTGTGACTGGTTGCAGGGAGCCTGGCTATTGTGGGGAGGGTCCCTCAGTGATCACCCCACCCCTGAAGGGTGGCCTAGCATTTGAGTACTGGCACCTTTTCCATTGTCTCCTAAAATTGGCCCATGGTCCCCAAGTTTTAATGAAAGAGCTCAGGCTCTTCTGTGACTGGTTGCAGGGAGCCTGGCTATTGGGAGGTGGGTCCCTCAGTGATCACCCCACCCCTGAAGGGTGGCCTAGCATTTGAGTACTGGCACCTTTTCCATTGTCTCCTAAAATTGACCCATGATCCCCAAGTTTTAATGAAAGAGCTCAGGCTCTTCTGTGACTGGTTGCAGGGAGCCTGGCTATTGGGAGGTGGGTCCCTCAGTGATCACCCCACCCCTGAAGGGTGGCCTAGCATTTGAGTACTGGCACCTTTTCCATTGTCTCCTAAAATTGACCCATGATCCCCAAGTTTTAATGAAAGAGCTCAGGCTCTTCTGTGACTGGTTGCAGGGAGCCTGGCTATTGTGGGGAGGGTCCCTCAGTGATCACCCCACCCCTGAAGGGTGGCCTAGCATTTGAGTACTGGCACCTTTTCCATTGTCTGCTAAAATTGGCCCATGGTCCCCAAGTTTTAATGAAAGAGCTCAGGCTCTTCTGTGACTGGTTGCAGGGAGCTTGGCTATTGTGGGGAGGGTCCCTCAGTGATCACCCCACCCCTGAAGGGTGGCCTAGCATTTGAGTACTGGCACCTTTTCCATTGTCTCCTAAAATTGACCCATGATCCCCAAGTTTTAATGAAAGAGCTCAGGCTCTTCTGTGACTGGTTGCAGGGAGCCTGGCTATTGGGAGGTGGGTCCCTCAGTGATCACCTCACCCCTGAAGGGTGGTCTGGAATTTGAGTACCGGCACCTTTTTCGCTAGAAAAAAAAATGCACTGCTATTTATTTAAAAACAAAACCCCAAAGCTTAGGACAAAAATACCGTCAACCTATTCTCCTGGCCTCAAGATAACAAATAAAGCAGTTTCTGGCTTCTGGTCATAGTGAGGCTTCAGCTACACAGCAATGTTCTAGGCCTGGTTAAACAGCAACTGCCTCCAAATTTGGAAGGAGTTCCTGCAGCCCCTGACTGCTTGGCCTTGTGGCCCTTTACACAGAAAAACTCACAGACAATAATAAAGGTTCTGGGTTTCCTAAGGTAGCTCAGATAAAGATCTGCCTGCTAATACCTCACGACTGAATATTTATGGGAGGTGGACCACGATAAGACCTGTCTTCAGTCAGTGTTAGTACTGTGCGATTACAGAAAACAGCTCAGCCCTGCTCTTGACTTCAAGCAGTTATAGAGTCCAGCAGATCTCTTCCCCCCCCCCCCCCCCCCCCCCCCCAGGGAGAGCCAAAGCCAGGTACTACATCAGCCTAGCTGGCAATAAATAGAAAATTTACAGAGGAAAAGAAATATCTCTGCTCTTCGCCATTAGCTGGCTTACCTGAGCCTAATGTAGGTGGGCCGTGACTGTGCTCCCGAGACACAGGGGAGACACCGGAGACCTAACATGTACAAATTTATTTCATGTATATTCATTGTGAACTGGGTCAGTGTTAGGGGATGGCAACAGGGCAATTGCCCTGGACCCAGGTGCCACAGGGGCCCTCAAGCCTGCCTGAAGCTGAAGAAGGTGTGGTTTCAAGGTCCCACATGTCTAGCACCAGTCTTGATTGCTGATATCTCAAAAAGCCATCTAGCTGTGGCCTCAGGACAAATTTGGGAAGCACTGCCATACTCTGCTCCTGTCTTCTGGGGTTCCTTATGGCAGAATTGTTTCTACGGTCCTGGGAGGCTGTTTCTGCTTCAGTTACTGGGGAGGAAGCATTTGCTCCATCACTAAACCAATCATATCAGCCCGACTCTTTAGACCCTTTCTACCATGGCTGGTCCTAGAGGTTACGGGAACTGCTTGAAGAATTTCCAGAATGGCCTCTTGGGACTTAAAACATAGTAACATAGTAACATAGTAGATGACGGCAGAAAAAGACCTGCATGGTCCATCTAGTCTGCCCAAGATAAACTCATATGTGTATACCTTACCTTGAAATTGTACCTGTCTTTTTCAGGGCACAGACCGTACAAGTCTGTCCAGCAGTATTTCCCGCCTCCCAACCACCAGTCCCACCTCCCATCACCAGCTCTGGCACAGACCGTATAAGTCTGCCCAGCACTATCCCCGCCTCCCAACCACCAGCCCCGCCTCCCACCACCGGCTCTGGCACAGACCGTATAAGTCTGCCCAGCACTATCCCCGCCTCCCAACCACCAGCCCCGCCTCCCACCACCGGCTCTGGCACAGACCGTATAAGTCTGCCCAGCACTTTCCCCGCCTCCCAGCCACCAGCCCCGCCTCCCACCACCGGCTCTGGCACAGACCGTATAAGTCTGCCCAGCAGGATTCCCCGCCTCCCAACCACCAGTCCCGCCTCCCATCACCAGCTCTGGCACAGACCGTATAAGTCTGCCCTGCCCTATCCTAGCCTCCCAACCACCAACCCCTCTTCCCCCCACCTGCTCCGCCACCCAATTGATCCAGTGCCATATGATTTGACCTGAATACTATTGAAAGAGATCGTGTATAGCCATGTCGAAATTTTGGGGCAGCCAGCTTTGGAACGCTCTGCCAAGATCCATGCGAACAATCAACGACCATCTACCATTCAGAAAAATGTTGAAGACCCATCTCTTCAAGAAAGCTTACCCTAATGACCCAACTTAACTTTTTAAGCCCACCCACAGGATTCCTGCCCCGACGATTGTTATGATTATTATACCTTTGACCATGTCTCACAATCTCCTTATGTTCATTCCTCAGTCTCTTCCTCTCCATCCTTCTTACAGCTTACCCCTCCCATTCTCTTCTCCTTTTGCTCAACCTATCTTTGTTTACCTCTCCAAGCTCAATTTACATATCCTCAAAACCTCACTACTACAATGTTTACTACAACTTGTAACCTTCTCCTTCAAGACTTTGTAATTCCATTTATTTTTATTTTTTATTTTATTTATTTGCTACATTTGTACCCCACATTTTCCCACCTATTTGCAGGCTCAATGTGGCTTACATTATATTGCAAAAGATATAGTTATGAACAGAGTGAGAGGTTTGTTCTAAATTAACATATTACTATGTAAGAATTAAGGAAGACATGTCTGTGGAATAATTTACATAACACATAATGAAAAAGAAAAAAAAATATGATAACATGGCTAATATAATCAGTTTAGAGGGATTCAATCTGTTCAGAACTCTGCAGCATGTCTCATATTCCGCCAAAACCGATATACTCATATCACCCCTCTCCTCAGGTCACTTCGCTGGCTTCCGATCAGATACCGCATTCAATTCAAGCTTCTCCTTCTTACCTACAAATGCACTCAGTCTGCTGCCCCTCACTACCTCTCTACCCTCATCTCCCCTTACGTTCCCGCCCGTAACCTCCGTTCACAGGACAAATCCCTCCTCTCAGTACCCTTCTCCACCACCGCCAACTCCAGGCTCCGCTCATTCTGCCTCGCCTCACCCTATGCTTGGAACAACCTTCCTGAGCCCTTACGCCAAGCCCCCTCCCTGCCCATCTTCAAGTCTTTGCTTAAAGCCCACCTCTTCAATGCTGCGTTCGGCACCTAACCCTTACCGTTCAGTGAATCCAGACTGCCCCAATTTGACTGCCCCTATCGGACCAACCGTTCACTTGTCTATTAGATTGTAAGCTCTTTGAGCAGGGACTGTCTCTCTTTGTTAAATTGTACAGCGCTGCGTAACCCTAGTAGCGCTCTAGAAATGTTAAGTAGTAGTAGTACTTGGCTCACTTTCCCCCCTTAGTGTGAAGAGGTTCAGTCTTTGGTAACCAGAGCTGATACTGTGATGTCATAATGCCTCATTCCACCAATGTCTAAGAGCCAACCTCATCAGTGATGTCACAATGGCTCAACTGTCCTATACTTGCTATACTTGTCTTTGCTTAAAGCCCACCTCTTCAATGCTGCGTTCGGCACCTAACCCTTACCGTTCAGTGAATCCAGACTGCCCCAATTTGACTGCCCCTATCGGACCGACCGTTCACTTGTCTATTAGATTGTAAGCTCTTTGAGCAGGGACTGTCTCTCTTTGTTAAATTGTACAGCGCTGCGTAACCCTAGTAGCGCTCTAGAAATGTTAAGTAGTAGTAGTAGTAGTACTTGGCTCACTTTCCCCCCTTAGTGTGAAGAGGTTCAGTCTTTGGTAACCAGAGCTGATACTGTGATGTCATAATGCCTCATTCCACCAATGTCTAAGAGCCAACCTCATTAGTGATGTCACAATGGCTCAACTGTCCTATACTTGCTATACTTGTCTTTGCTTAAAACCCACCTCTTCAATGCTGCATTCAGCACCTAACTCTTACCCTTCAGTAAATCCAGACTGCCCCAATTTGACCGCCCCTATCGGACTGTCCGTTCACTTGTCTCTTAGATTGTAAGCTCCTTGAGCAGGGACCGTCCCTCTATGTTAAATTGTACAACGCTGCGTAACCCTAGTAGCGCTTTAGAAATGTTAAGTAGTAGTAGTAGTAGTAGTAGGTGGTTGGTTTAGATATAGAATAATCAAGTTCTAAGGAGGATTCTTATTGTAAGTTTTTTCAAACAAGTGTGTTTTCAGTAATTTCCTGAACTTTGTTGAGTTATGTGTTATTTTTATAGTGTTTGGTAGTTTGTTCCATGTTTTTGTGCAGATGTATGTGAAGGTAGGTGCATGAATTGATTTGTATTTGAGTCCTCTACAATTAGGGTAGTGGAGGTTCAGGAAGGTATGCCACGAACTGTTGATGTTTCGTGCCGGTAGGTCAATTAGGTCTGATTGAACCTGCTATGTGTGGGAAAGGGCGGGGTACAAATGTAATTAATAATAATAATAATAAAAATTGGTGTACAAGTTTCATTGTTAAATTGCAAAAATATTAGAAATACCCAACTGTTTTTTTTAATCTCTCTCTCTGTTTTTCCAGAGAAAATGCAATAAAGCAGTGAACTCGAAAGTACCCATGAAAGAGCCGGTAGGTAGCACCATAATATTCTGTCAAAGGGGTGTGACTTACAGAACTTTCCTTCCAAATGTGGCGAGGGATATGCAAATCCCAAGAGCAGCTAGATTAGTGGGCAGAGAATAGGTTGCTATAGAGTTTGGACTGGAGTAACAAGTCTTTCCAAATGTGTGAAAGACAAAGGAGTATTTCCTATGTATCTGACACATCTCGCTTTCTGCTTCTCTGCTGGTCCAATCAGCGGGAAGGAGGGAAAGAAAGCAGGGCCGCCGAGAGACTGAGCCGGGCCCGGGGCAAGGCCGCCCCCAGGGCCCCACCGCCACCCCCCCATCACTACTCAGGCCGCCGGCGCCGCAGTCCCCGGTCTCCACCTGCTCACCCCCAGCCCGTCGACAGCCCCCCTCCGTTCGCCACCGGGACCCCTGCATTCAAATCGGCAGCGCCTCACCGTGTGAAAGCGCAGTGGCAGATCGCCTCCCTTTGGGCCTTTCCTCCCTGTGTCCCTCCCTCGCGGAAACAGGAAGTTAAATCAGACGAGGGCGGGACACAGGGAGGGAAGGCCCGAAGGGAGCCGATCTGCCATTGCACTTTCACATGGAGGTGAGGCGCTGCTGATTTGAATGCAGGGGGCCCGGTGGCAGAGCCGAGGGTGGGCGGGTGAGACCAGGGACTGCGGTGCCGGTCCCTCTTGGAGACCCGGGCCCGGGGAATTTTGTCCCCCCTGCCCCCCCCCTCTCGGCGGCCCTGAAACAAAGTGGATAAAAATATAAGAGGTCGATATTCAGTACTGATTATCTGGATGGAGTGGCTCGTATCTGGATAAGTGCCACTCACTGGGACATTATTTAAATAATAAAGGGACCCAGGTGCCACTAGGAGGCAAAGGATTTTGGTTAAACACTGCCTTAATGCAGCTAAGTTAAATCTGACTACTTTTTGGAAGACCCATTTGACAATAGTTTGCCCATATGTGGGGAAAAAGCAGGGGGGGGGGGGGGAGAAAGTAGGAAAACACCAAATGACCAAAGGCAAACAACTGAGTAAGAGCATCCAAATGTTTATTTTGCCAAAGGTAAATTGACCCAACATGAACAGTGTTTCAGCTAAAAATCCTTCCTCGGGAGTCGTAGTAGTAATCGGCTGATATGTGGGACAATTGAACTCTTGAAATAATGATGCCACTTGAATGAAAAGAAAACGCTTTTGCTGGCATAAAAAGTCGTCAGTTCAGTATCTTTCTGTGGAAGGAGCGGACCCCCCTCTCTTATCTTCCGATTGCCCATATGTAGGACATTCATAATCTGTAGAAGATTAGGGTTTTGCGAGACCTGAGATCCCTTTAAATTGAAATGTGTTTCACAGGATGTCTGATCAGGGACAGAAGATAGGGAGGGGGAAGGTTCGAGATGGGGAATTCAATCAGACTGGGTATCACATTGAACTGTTTTATGGAGAGGGGAAACTGAAAAGAAATGGTTCTATTAATCTGTATTGTGCAATTATAGCTTTTGTGACAGTGGATTTGTACAGGATCAATGTTACATGTTTTGGAAGCTATAGCAAATAAAGCCAGAACACAATCTATTAATACCACGTATTCTTTCTAAAGTCTACTATAGAAGTCTGCAGTCCTTGCTCCTCAGAGTCTGCAGTTGTCAAGACAAAGTTAGAAAACAAAAGAAACTTTGGGAATTTCATTCATCAAGAAGGGTAATCAATAGAAATAGAATAAAATAAAACATAGAAAGGAAAATAAGATGATCCCTTTTTTATTGGACTAACTTAATACATTTTTTGATTAGCTTTCGAAGGTTGCCCTTCTTCGTCAGATCAGAAATAAGCAAAATTTGATAAGTAACAGCATATATAAAGTATTTCAGTGACAGTCTGAAGGGATGAGGGAGGGGTGGGCTAGGTGAGAAACAGAGAGGGCTGAGAGGATGGGGGACAGGGAGATATGCACGGTGATCAGAGGGTGACAAAGCTGTGAAATTTCATGAATTATAATGAGCTGGAAAACCCAGATCTTTGTTAAGTGCTGTTTGGTGGGTGTCAAACTATTTAATCGTTTTGACTTCAAAGATCTTGCGCTCCTGTATTATTTTAAAGTTTCCTTTCAGTATTCTCACCATAAAATCATTGGTACAGTGTTCTGGCTTTGTAAAGTGCGGTCCCACAGAGGTAACATCCTGGTTGGCACTTTTCAAGAAAGAAAACCATTGTAGGCAAATGGGTGGGAGTTAACTTAAGTACATAAATGCATAAGTATTGCCATACTGGGAAAGACCAAAGGTCCATCGAGCCCAGCATCCTGTTTCCAACAGTGGCCAATCCAGGTCACAGATACCCGGCAAGATCCCAAAAATGTACAAAACATTTTATACTGCTTATCCCAGAAATAGTGGATTTTCCCCAAGTCCATTTAATAACGGTCTATGGACTTTTCCTTTAGGAAGCCGTCCAAACCTTTTTAAAACTCCGCTAAGCTAACTGCCTTTACCACATTCTCTGGCAACGAATTCCAGAGTTTCATTACACGTTGAGTGAAGAAACATTTTCTCCGATTCGTTTCAAATTTACTATATTGTAGCTTCATCGCATGCCCCCTAGTCCTAGTATTTTTGGAAAGCGTGAACAGTCGCTTCACATCTACCCATTCAACTCCACTCATTATTTTATAGACCTCTATCATATCTCCCCTCAGCCACCTTTTCTCCAAGCTGAAGAGCCCTAGCCGCTTTAGCCTTCCCTCATAGGGAAGTCGCCCCATTCCCTTTATCATTTTCGTCACCCTTCTCTGCACCTTTTCTAATTCCACTATATCTTTTTTGAGATGCAGCAACCAGAATTGAACACAATATTTGAGGTGCGGTCGCACCATGGAGTGATACAAAGGCATTATAACATCCTCATTTTTGTTTCTCTCTGTTTTCTATCTTTTAACCAGTTTTTAATCCACAATAGAACACTACCTCCTATCCCATGACTCTCCAACTTCCTCTGGAGTCTTTCATGAGGTACTTGCTAAATCTCTCCTGTTAAAAATATTGTCCTGCTCAGCGGCTACATTTTGCTGCTAAAAAAGGGTCCTTTTATTAAAGGGCATTAGAATCCGGGCTTAGTGTGTCTTAACGTGAGACTTTCCCATGCGCTAAGCCAAGATTCAATGTAGCACCTTTAAAAATATTTTCCATTATTTTTCACAGGCCATGTGCTAATGTTGCCATTAGCACGCGGTCCATGCAAAAAGTTAATGCATTGTACACTCCTATTTAGGAGGTGCTAAGTTCTCCCGCATTAACCCTGCATTTTCCAGTTAGCTTATGCTAATCAGGACATGTTAGCTGAATAATGCTTCCATGTCCATTCACCATCCATCAGGCGTCATTTCTGTGTATTGCCATTGAGGCACTCCATAGTTGATTGCTCAATTTTTGAATTTGACGGAAGTCCCATTACCATGTTTTCTGTTTGTCTATAATTGAACGACAACCGAAAAAGATTTGTTTGACCCCTGATGCAGGCTTTGATGCCGAAACACGGCCGTGTCGGGTCGTCATCTGATTATCAATAAAGCTTTTTGGATTTCCTCAACATTAGTCCTCACTTTTTCGTTTTCATTCACCATCCATGACACACCCCCTCCGTAGGGGGATCTAAGTTGGGCTTCTGGTTAGCTGTATTGTCATTTGCAGTAATGGCTTTCCTTTTTTTTTTATTTTATTTTATGAAAGTTAAAAAAAAAACATTATAAAAGGTGAAAAACATAAAAGAGAAGCAGTCCAAAGTTAAACTTCACATGGTGGATTGTGACCAACTTGTCAACCATGACATTGTTCAATCACTTTAGTAACTTCTAACCTTGACAACAGGCCTTGGAGACTATGAGTATAGGATGTCACTGGCCAACCAGTGCTCAATTGTTTAAATAATTGTAACTCTCTTCTTTTCTGTAGTATTCCAGGACAATGAATCTGAACGGGTCAGCCATAATAGGTTATCAAATGGAGAATCTGAAACGCGCACAGGAAAAGGTACTTCCTAGTCTGAAATTTATTTATTTATTTATTTATTTATTTGTTGCATTTGTATCCCACCTTATCCCACCTCTTTGCAGGTTCAAAGTGGCTTACAATACATCATGATTAGTGGAAGAAAGTTAATAAGTAAACATTTGATATTACAGGATTTTGGTCATTTTGATGAAGGTATAACATACAGAATAAACGATTTCATAGTGTACAAGCAGATATTAAGAATCAAGTTCTGAAGTGTATATGCGAGTTGTGCCTTTTCTCATTTGTTGATCTTTGTGGTACACTTTATTGAAGAGATGTGTCTTCAGTAGGATGCGGAAGTTCGTTCTTTCGAATGTCGATTTCAAACTGCGTGGTAGTGCATTCCAGAACTGTGTGCTCAGGAAGGTAAAGTTTGACGCGTGCATTATTTTGTATTTCATTCCTTTGCAGCTGGGGAAGTGCAGATCAAGGAATGTGCGAGATGATAATTTGGTGTTCCTAGGTGGCAGGTCTATTAGGTCTGACATGTATGCTGGTGCGTCTCCGTGGATAATTTTGTGGACTAGTGAGCATATTTTGAACATTATGCGTTCTTTGAGTGGAAGCCAGTGTAGTTTTTCTCGTAGGGGCTTGGCACTTTCGAATTTTGGTTTGCCAAATATGAGTCTAGCTGCTGTATTCTGGGCTGTCTGGAGTTTCTTGATTATTTGTTCTTTGCAGCCGGCATATAGTGCGTTGCAGTAGTCTAAATGACTGAGCACCATTGATTGTACTAGGTTACGGAAAACACTTCTTGGGAAGAAAGGTCTTATTCTTTTTAATTTCCACATAGAGTGGAACATCTTCTTGGTTATGTTTTTCGCGTGGTTCTCTAGTGTTAGGTGTCGATCAATGGTGACTCCAAGAATTTTTAGGGTTTCTGAAATAGGGAGGTTTAGAGTTGGTGTGTTAATGGCGGTGAATTCTTTCTTGTTGTGTTGCGAGGCGAGTATTAGGCATTGGGTTTTATCTGCATTGAGTTTTAGTCGAAATGTGTTCGCCCAGGAATGCATGATGTTAAGACTTTGGTTAATGTCGTTGGAAATTTCTTTTAGGTCTTGTTTGAATGGGATGTAGATCGTTACGTCATCTGCGTAGATGTATGGATTAAGGTTTTGATTTGCTAGTAGTTTGGCCAGGGGTATCATCATTAAGTTGAATAAGGTCGGCGAGAGGGGGGATCCTTGTGGTACTCCGCATTCAGGTACCCATGCGGCTGAAATAGTCGAGTTTGATGTCACTTGGTATGATCGTGTGGTTAGAAAACCCTTGAACCAATTGAGGACGTTGCCTCCAATTCCGAAGTATTCAAGGATGTGTAATAAAATGCCGTGGTCAACCATGTTGAACGCGCTTGACATATCAAATTGTAGTAGTAGTATGTTCTTACCGGTTGCAATCGTTTGTTTGAATTTAGTCATGAGAGTTACTAATACAGTTTCGGTGCTGTGGTTAGATCGAAATCCTGACTGAGAGTCGTGAAGTATTGAGAATTTGTCTAGATAATTTGTAAGTTGCTTGGTCACTAATCCTTCCGTTAATTTGGTTATTAAGGGAATGGGTGCTACTGGTCTGTAATTGGTTAATTCACTTGCATTTTTCTTTGCATCTTTGGGTATTGGGGTGAGTAGGATGTTTCCTTTTTCCTTCGGGAAAAGTCCGTTTTGTAGCATGTGGTTCAGGTGTTTCGTTATGTCGTTTATGAATTGTTGAGGAGCAGATGTCATCAGGTTGTTTGGGCATATATCTAGTCTGCAATCTGATTTGGCAAATTTTTTGAGCGTTTGGGAGATAGTGTCCTCTGATAGTATCTCGAAGTTAGTCCAGGTCCTGTCCGCTGGGTAAATGCCAGGGGTTGGATCTAGGCAATTGAGGAGTTCAACGTAGTCGATGGTGCTGGTCGGTACTTTAAGTTGCAGTTGTATTATTTTCTCATTAAAGTATCTCGTGAGATTGTCTGCTCCAGGAGTGTCTTTGCTATTGGTGGTGACTGGTGTTGTATCTAATAGTTTGTTCACGAGTTGGAAGAGTTTATGTGTGTCCTTGTAGTTTGGTCCGATTATGGTTTTGTAATGTAGTCTTTTGGTTTGTCTTATGGTGTATTTGTATTTTCTGTGAAGTTGCTTTCAATCGTTATGTGTAGTGTCGTCTTTCTTCTTAATCCAAGCTCGTTCTAACCTTCTGACTTGTATTTTAACCAGTAGAAGTCTTTTAATTCCAATTATTGGATTTCAAAATTGTAGTAAATCTCGTTATCCCAGGACTGCATAGCACCTTAACATTTTGAAACTATATTTTATTTCAGCTGAAGACCAATGGAACAGAAATTCAAGAAAAAGCCATATATGAACTATGGATATTAAGGACGTTCCTAGACAAAGCAAAAGGCGAGGAAACACCATGAACACCTTCCAGCTGATGCGAGATGTGGTTTCTGATACGTGCGTTACAGCTGCTTCCTTTTGTCACATAATTTATTCAAACCCGTTGTATGTTAAGAAACCCTTAATATCTGTGCTGTATTAAATGCAACTCGGAGGGAAGTTTTTCATAATAAAATCAGCCTGTCAACAAAATATGTCAAGCTATCTACTTCCTGAATAACTTAAAACATTTGCTAGTAAATCTTCAAGGACTTAGTCAGGATTTGCATCTGACATCAGAGTTACGTTGTAGACTGGCTGGACCTGCAGTACTAGATTTTTTACAACTCATGCATTTAAAAGCGCATTAACAGGAAATGTTCTGGGGTGATTTGTGGGCATAGTTGGAGACTATTTATCTACATATCTAACACACACACCCAGCTCAGAAAGGGACAGTGTTCTTTAATACAGGAGGTAGTACAGCAAAGAAAGGACTGAAACAGTCACAAAGGGAAGACTGCAGTAAACAGATAACTGCCAGAAGCAGAGAAGCTCTGCAGACAAAGGGTTAAACCAAGCTCAGCACACAGACAGCAACCAGAGGCAGGGAACACTGCAGACAACAGGGTTAATCGGGAGTACAATGAAAACAAACAACCCCCACGGAAAGAAACAAAGGGCAGGACCTGCCAAGCAGAAAATAGGAATTTGAAACAGAGGTCTAAAGATGCCCAATATGGAGTATTTGAGTACTGTAATTAAGTATGGTTGAGCACTATTTAAAAGACCTTCCCCCCTCCGAAGGGACACCACCTTGTAGTGGTGGAGGGACTTCTGGGTTTCAATGGATCAGAGGGCTATGCTGAAGGGTTACCCATATCAGACAAGCCTCTGAGGAGAAACCAGACAAAGAGTGTCCCAAATTGGGAGAGTGGTAAGATGGCGACCTGAAGTTCGTATGCCCAACGGCCCAGCTGCCCTCTGAAGTTTCGTCTCTGCAATTGCAGTTACCTTAACTGAGAGGAAGGGGACAATTGGCGGTCAGCAGCCGATGGCCAGCATTTTGTCCCCTGACCAGCAAGTGCGGGACTGCTGCGTGACGAACTGTCCACAGATGAAAGGGTTGGTGAGTCCTTTGATTAGCGCCGGTGAAGGAGCATCAACGCTCTTGGACCTGGAAAAAACAACTCCATCACTCCCGAATTATTCAACCACCATGTCCAAAGGAGTGGAGGAGTGAGTTAGAGGCATATGCTGAAACGGAGGACGTTTACAGCAGAACCCGAATCGGCGGAGCCACTCCTAAACACCTATGAGAAATCAACTTGGAGTTTTTGGCTCCCGTGGAGGTTACATTGAATACCATCTGGAAGGCACTTCGGGACCTAACAGTGGCAGTAAATAATTTTGTCTCAGATATAATTTTATTAGAGAGTTACATGGACAATTTAACTGAACCCGTTGAGAGTGAAAAATTGATATAACAAATGATTGTACACGAGCAAGAAGTGGTTATGATTTTGAAAATGATAATAGACCAGAAACTTTGAATAATAAAATGAATATTACTATAGATGATTAATATTGAGATTATTGTTTTTCCCAGAATTCCGGGTATGACTCCTAAAGTTTTCCTCAGAAATATTTCCTCAATTATTACTTTAAAAGGAGTGAAGCCTGTGAAAACTGGGATTTCTTTAATCAGTGGGATTTATTTATTTATTTATTGCATTTGTACCCCACATTTTCCCACCTTTTTGCAGGCTCAATGTGGCTTACAGAGTATAGTTATAATAACGTCGTTACATGATATAAAAACAGTCGATCATAAACTGAGGTCCGTTCCGATCCACTCGGGGCCTCTGCTCAAGGTGCCGCGCGCCATTAGGCGCGCGAAAGCTTTCCTTCTAATAAGTTCTGGGAGAAGAGGATATTTCTCTGGTAAGTGAACAAATTTTGCTTGTGCTTTCGGAACTTGAAGATTGGGGTTTAAAGGAGGAACTGTAAGTTAGTGATAGGCTGATATCCTTAATACTTTAGCAAGTTTTAAATTACGGAAAAACTCAAAAAACACTAAGATGGAGTCAGCAGTCCAGCAGCGAGAGGGGTGCTATCCAGTCTTTTGCATTGAGTGTCACATGTATGATTATCTCCCAATTGGTGAGGTGTCATATGTGTGTGCCCGATGCAAAGAGCTCCTAGCTCTCAGAGAACGTGTCCGTTCTCTAGAGGCTAGAGTAGCAGACTTGATGGAGCTGAGGGAGACAGAGAGGTACATAGAGGAGACCTACAGGGATGTTGTAGAGAAGTCCCACCTCCAGTCAGGTAGCCCCTTGCTACCTTGGAGGAGGGAGGTCTCCTAGAAGGAGAGCATCACCCTGGTGAAGTAGGAAGTACTCCTGTAGCCAGGACCTGCCCACCAGGGGATGTATTATCCTTTCGCACCGAGGATATATCTCCAAATGTTGCCCGGGAGGGAAAGGTTAGGACAGCTGTTGTACTTGGTGATTCGATCATTAGGCATATAGATAGCTGGGTGGCTGGTGGACGTGAGGATCGCCTGGTGACTTGCCTGCCTGGTGCGAAGGTGGCGGACCTCACCGCGTCACCTAGATAGGATTTTATATAGTGCTGGGGAGGAGACGGCTGTCTTGGTACATGTGGGTACTAATGACATAGGAAAATGTGGGAGAGAGGTTCTGGAAGCAAAATTTAGGCTCTTAGGTAGAAAGCTGAAATCCAGATCCTCCAGGGTAGCATTTTCTGAAATGCTACCTGTGCCACGCGCAGGGCCCAAGAGACAGGCAGAGCTCCAGAGTCTCAATGCGTGGATGAGACGATGGTGCAGGGAGGAGGGCTTTAGATTTGTTAGGAACTGGGCAACATTCTGGGGAAGGGGGAGCCTATTCCGAAAGGATGGGCTCCATCTTAACCAGAGTGGGACCAGGCTGCTGGCATCGGCGTTTAAGAAGGAGATAGAGCAGCTTTTAAACTAGAAATGGGGGGAAGGCCGACAGTCGCTCAAAAGAGCATGGTTCGGGATAAGGTATCTTTCAAAGATATCACCATAACAGGGAAGATAGAGTATCCTGATAGTGAGGTTGCAAAAGAGATTGTAGTAGATCGGGTATCTTTAAATAACAATAAAAATCAGACAAAAGATTGCCATTTAATACTGTCAAGTACTAAGCATGATGTACTTAGGAACAACAAACATAGTTTGAAATGTCTATATGCGAATGCCAGGAGCCTAAGAAATAAGATGGGGGAGTTGGAATATATTGCACTAAATGAAAAATTAGATATAATAGGCATCTCTGAGACCTGGTGGAAGGAGGATAACCAGTGGGACACTGTCATACCGGGGTACAAATTATATCGTAGTGATAGGGTGAATCGGATTGGTGGAGGGGTAGCATTGTATATTAACGAGAGCCTTGAATCAAATAGATTGAAAATTCTGCAGGAAACAAAACACTCCTTGGAATCACTGTGGATTGAAATTCCATGTGCAAAGGGGAAAAGGATAGTGATAGGAGTGTACTACCGTCCGCCTGGCCAGGACGAACAGACGGATGCGGAAATGTTAAAGGAAATCAGGGACGCAAACAAACTGGGCAACACAATAATAATGGGGGATTTCAATTACCCGCATATAGACTGGGTTAATGTAACATCTGTACACGCAAGGGACATAGGATTTCTTGATGAAATCAAGGACAGCTTCATGGAACAGCTAGTTCAGGAGCCGACAAGAGAAGGAAAAATACTAGACTTAGTCCTTAGTGGTGCTCATGATCTAGTGCAGGGGGTAACGATACGAGGGCCGCTTGATAACAGTGATCATAATATGATCGGTTTTGATATTGGCATTGAAGGAAGTGAAACTAGGAAATCAAGTACGCTAGCGTTTAACTATAGAAAAGGTGATTACGACAAAATGAGAAAAATGGTGAAAAAAAGACTGAAAGGAGCAGCTCGCAGAGTAAAAAACTTGCATCAGGCGTGGATGCTGTTTAAAAACACCATCCTGGAGGTTCAGGACAAATATATTCCACGTATTAGAAAAAAGGGAAAAAAGACTAAACGTCAGCCGGCGTGGCTAAACAGTAAGATAAAGGAAATCATTAGAGCCAAAAAACAATCCTTCAGAAAGTGGAGAAGAGAACCAACTGAAAGTAACAGGATAGATCATAAGGAATGCCAAGCCAAATGCAAAGCGGAGATAAGGAGGGCAAAAAAGGACTTTGAGAAGAAATTAGCGTTGGAAGCAAAAATACATAGTAAAAATTTTTTTAGATACATTAAAAGCAGGAAACCGGCCAAAGAGTCGGTTGGGCCGCTGGACGAAAATGGTGTTAAAGGGGCGATCAAGGAGGACAAAGCCGTAGCGGAGAAATTAAATGAATTCTTTGCTTCGGTCTTCACCGAGGAGGATTTGGGGGGGACACCGGTGCCGGAAAGAATATTTGAAGCGGGGGAGTCGGAGAAACTAAACAAATTCTCTGTAACCTTGGAGGATGTAATGGGTCAGTTCAGCAAGCTGAAGAGTAGTAAATCACCGGGACCTGATGGTATTCATCCCAGAGTATTAATAGAACTAAAAAATGAACTTGCGGAGCTACTGTTAGAAATATGCAATCTGTCCCTAAAATCGAGTGTAGTACCGGAAGACTGGAGGGTAGCCAGTGTTACTCCGATTTTTAAGAAGGGTTCCAGAGGAGATCCGGGAAATTATAGACCGGTGAGTCTGACGTCGGTGCCGGGCAAGATGGTGGAGGCTATTATTAAGAATAAAATTGCAGAGCATATACAAAAACATGGACTGATGAGACAAAGTCAGCACGGATTTAGTGAAGGGAAGTCTTGCCTCACCAATCTAATGCATTTTTTTGAGGGGGTAAGCAAACATGTGGACAATGGGGAGCCGGTTGATATTGTATATCTGGATTTTCAGAAGGCGTTTGACAAAGTGCCGCACGAAAGACTCCTGAAGAAATTGCAGAGTCATGGAATCGGAGGTAGGGTATTATTATGGATTAAGAACTGGTTGAAAGATAGGAAGCAGAGAGTAGGATTGCGTGGCCAGTATTCTCAGTGGAGGAGGGTAGTTAGTGGGGTCCCGCAGGGGTCTGTGCTGGGTCCGTTGCTTTTTAATGTATTTATAAATGACCTAGAGATGGGAATAACTAGTGAGGTAATTAAATTCGCCGATGACACAAAATTATTCAGGGTCGTCAAGTCGCAGGAGGAATGTGAACGATTACAGGAGGACCTTGCGAGACTGGGAGAATGGGCGTGCAAGTGGCAGATGAAGTTCAATGTTGACAAGTGCAAAGTGATGCATGTGGGTAAGAGGAACCCGAATTATAGCTACGTCTTGCAAGGTTCCGCGTTAGGAGTTACGGATCAAGAAAGGGATCTGGGTGTCGTCGTCGATGATACGCTGAAACCTTCTGCTCAGTGTGCTGCTGCGGCTAGGAAAGCGAATAGAATGTTGGGTGTTATTAGGAAGGGTATGGAGTCCAGGTGTGCGGATGTTATAATGCCGTTGTATCGCTCCATGGTGCGACCGCACCTGGAGTATTGTGTTCAGTACTGGTCTCCGTATCTCAAAAAAGATATAGTAGAATTGGAAAAGGTACAGCGAAGGGCGACGAAAATGATAGTGGGGATGGGACGACTTTCCTATGAAGAGAGGCTGAGAAGGCTAGGGCTTTTCAGCTTGGAGAAGAGACGGCTGAGGGGAGATATGATAGAAGTGTATAAAATAATGAGTGGAATGGATCGGGTGGATGTGAAGCGACTGTTCACGCTATCCAAAAATACTAGGACTAGAGGGCATGAGTTGAAGCTACAGTGTGGTAAATTTAAAACGAATCGGAGAAAATTTTTCTTCACCCAACGTGTAATTAGACTCTGGAATTCGTTGCCGGAGAACGTGGTACGGGCGGTTAGCTTGACGGAGTTTAAAAAGGGGTTAGATAGATTCCTAAAGGACAAGTCCATAGACCGCTATTAAATGGACTTGGAAAAATTCCGCATTTTTAGGTATAACTTGTCTGGAATGTTTTTACGTTTGGGGAGCGTGCCAGGTGCCCTTGACCTGGATTGGCCACTGTCGGTGACAGGATGCTAGGCTAGATGGACCTTTGGTCTTTCCCAGTATGGCACTACTTATGTACTTATGAGGTACAAGAGGATTTAGATGGAAAGGTGTTAGGTAAGGTTGTGTGAGAGGTGTTTTTTGGTGTACTTGAATGGTTTAAGGAATGATTTGCTTCACTGAGGGTAACTTTTGTAGGCTTTGTTGAAGAGATGTGTTTTCAAAGCGTTGCGAAAGCTGGTTAGATTAATCATGGTTTTCAGGCCAAGAGTGGAGTGGAGTGGAGGAGTGGCCTAATGGTTAGGGTGGTGGACTTTGGTCCTGAGGAACTGAGTTCGATTCCCGGCACAGGCAGCTCCTTGTGACTCTGGGCAAGTCACTTAACCCTCCATTGCCTCTTGTAAGCCACATTGAGCCTGCCATGAGTAGGATAGCGCAGGGTACAAATGTAACAAAAAAATAAGACTGTGTGCTTTTGTACACAAAGGTAGTAGCATAAGCCTGTTTGTATTTTATTCCTTTACAGCTGGGGAAGTTCAGAATGAGGAATTTGCGGGCCGATCTTTTCTCATTTCTGCGTGGTCAGAACAGCTGCTCCCTGATGCTCAATGCTAATGACATGCAAATTTAGGGGCCCTTTTACTAAGTTATGCCGAAAAATGGCATACACTGGTGTAGACGCATGTATTGGATGCGCGCAGGTCCATTTTTCAGCACGCCTGCAAAAAAGGCCTTTTTCGGGGGCTGAAAATGAACGTGCGGCAAACTAAAAATTGGCGTGCATCCATTTTGTGCCTCAGACCTTACCGCCACCCATTGACCTAGCAGTAAAGTCTCTCACGTTAACCGGGCGGTAATGGTCTACGTGTGTACAATGCCGATTACTGCCCGGTTAGTGCTGCGTGCCGGAAAGTTTCTGGTGCACTTAGTGAATGCGTGTAAAACATGACATTACCACCTGTGCCACGTGGTAGCTGGGTGGTAGTTCAAAATTGACACGCATAGGACATGCGTACGTGCCTACACGGCTTAGTAAATAAGAGCTCCTTAGTTAATGTTGAGCATGAGGGATAACTGTGGGAGGATTGTGCCTGGGCATGTGCTCAAGTGCTATGCTTGTTGTGGCTTCATCTGATGCTGTTCTCCTTCCTGCGACACCCTAATGCCAGCTCCAAGCTAGCGTAGGATTTTATACAGCAAGAGCGCCCTTGTTTGGCGCACTTGTCACTGAGCATTATGGAGGAATAGGGAATTAGCTCATCACTACTACTACTACTTATCACTTCTATAGCGCTACAAGGCATACACAGCGCTGTACACCATATATGAAAAGACAGTCCCTGCTCAAAGAGCTCACAATCTAAAAATGGAATGTTGCTAGTGGAATAACAACATTCCATGTAGAATCTCCAATAGTAGCAACAGAATCTCCAATAGTAGCAACATTCCATGTTCCACTGCACTAACCACTAGGCTACTCCTCCACTACCAATATTCCATGTAGAAGCCTGCCCTTGCAGATCAGCAACGCAGGACGTCAGACTCACAGAAACAGAAGCCTGCGCGGCCGCGTTGCTGACCTGCAAGGGCAGGCTTCTACATTACTACTACTACTACTTATCACTTCTATAGCGCTACAAGGCATACGCAGCGCTGTACACCAAACATGAAAAGACAGTCCCTGCTCAAAGAGCTCACAATCTAAAAATGGAATGTTGCTAGTGGAATAACAACATTCAATGTAGAATCTCCAATAGTAGCAACATTCCAGAATCTCAAATAGTAACAACATCCCACGTTCCACTGCACTAACCACTAGGCTACCCCTCCACTACCAACATTCCATCTAGAAGCCTGCCCTTGCAGATCAGCAACGCGGCCGCACAGGACGTCAGACTCACAGAAACAGAAGCCTGTGCGGCCGCGTTGCTGACCTGCAAGGGCAGGCTTCTACATTACTACTACTACTACTACTTATCACTTCTATAGCGCTACAAGGCATACACAGTGCTGTACATCATACATGAAAAGACAGTCCCTGCTCAAAGAGCTCACAATCTAAAAATGGAATGTTGCTAGTGGAATAGCAACATTCCATGGAGAATCTCAAATAGTAGCAACATTCCATGTAGAATCTCAAGTAATAGCAACATTCCAGAATCTCAAATAGTAACAACATTCCATGTTCCACTGCACTAACCACTAGGCTACCCCTCTACTACCAACATTCCATGTAGAAGCCTGCCCTTGCAGATCAGCAACGCAGGACGTCAGACTCACAGAAACAGAAGCCTGCGCGGCCGCGTTGCTGACCTGCAAGGGCAGGCTTCTACATTACTACTACTACTACTTATCACTTCTATAGCGCTACAAGGCATATGCAGTGCTGTACATCATACACAAAAAGACAGTCCCTGCTCAAAGAGCTCACAATCTAAAAATGGAATGTTGCTAGTGGAATAGCAACATTCCATGGAGAATCTCAAATAGTAGCAACATTCCATGGAGAATCTCAAATAGTAGCAACATTCCAGAATCTCAAATAGTAACAACATTCCATGTTCCACTGCACTAACCACTAGGCTACCCCTCCAGTACCAACATTCCATGTAGAAGCCTGCCCTTGCAGATCAGCAACGCAGGACGTCAGACTCACAGAAACAGAAGCCTGCGCGACCGCGTTGCTGACCTGCAAGGGTAGGCTTCTACATTACCACTACTACTACTACTACTACTTATCACTTCTATAGCGCTACAAGGCATACGCAGTGCTGTACATCATACATGAAAAGACAGTCCCTGCTCAAAGAGCTCACAATCTAAAAATGGAATGTTGCTAGTGGAATAGCAACATTCCATGGAGAATCTCAAATAGTAGCAACATTCCATGTAGAATCTCAAGTAATAGCAACATTCCAGAATCTCAAATAGTAACAACATTCCATGTTCCACTGCACTAACCACTAGGCTACTCCTCCACTACCAACATTCCATGTAGAAGCCTGCCCTTGCAGATCAGCAACGCAGGACGTCAGACTCACAGAAACAGAAGCCTGCGCAGCCGCGTTGCTGACCTGCAAGGGCAGGCTTCTACATTACTACTACTACTACTTATCACTTCTATAGTGCTACAAGGCATACGCAGTGCTGTACATCATACATGAAAAGACAGTCCCTGCTCAAAGAGCTCACAATCTAAAAATGGAATGTTGCTAGTGGAATAGCAACATTCCATGGAGAATCTCAAATAGTAGCAACAGAATCTCCAATAGTAGCAACATTCCATGTAGAATCTCAAGTAATAGCAACATTCCAGAATCTCAAATAGTAACAACATTCCATGTTCCACTGCACTAACCACTAGGCTACTCCTCCACTACCAATATTCCATGTAGAAGCCTGCCCTTGCAGATCAGCAACGTACGTGCAGGATGTCAGACTCACAGAAAGAGAAGCCTGCGCGGCTGCGTTGCTGACCTGCAAGGGCAGGCTTCTACATTACTACTACTACTACTTATCACTTCTATAGCGCTACAAGGCATACACAGCGCTGTACACCATACATGAAAAGACAGTCCCTGCTCAAAGAGCTCCCAAACTAAATAGGACAGACAAACAGACAGAACAACTAAGAGGTAAGGGAATTAAAGAGGTGAGGACAAAAGGGTATAGGGCAAGTGAGTAGTGGTTAGGAGTCAAAAACAGCGTTAAAGAGGTGGGCTTTTAGCCTGGATTTGAAAACGGCCAAAGACGGGGCTAGACGTACAAGCTCGGGAAGTCTATTCCAGGCGTGAGGTGCAGCGAGATAAAAGGAACGGAGTCTGGAATTAGCAGTAGAGGAGAAGGGGACAGACAAGAGAGATTTATCCACAGAGCAGAGTTGTTTGCAAGTTGTTCGCACTATCCCTAGTAGTGGGGGCCTTTGAGCATGGTGCGCCGGCAAACGCGGATGCTAGTCTGCTGCTAATGGCCTCTCCTTCGAATCTAGATCTTACAGAATAGCGCTTAGGCAATTTTTCTGCTACTTATTTGCGTATGTGCACACCTTACCCATGAGAATAGCAGGATTCTGTGCATTTATGCATTACAGTGGACTTCAAATGTAGACGCACTGTTATAGACTTGCCCCTGGGCCTTCTTAGCGGGTTTCAGCATGTTCTCTGTTTATGTCTTTTCACTGGGTTCCTTTTGCGGTCCAGTAACCCAGCACAGGCTTGGGCTTTGTGTGAAGACTCAACCTGAAGTGAAGGTGGTCGCCAAAGGTGGAAGACCACACGTCTGCTGCCTTGGGCCCAGGCATGCTTCATCCAGTCGTTGTCTTGCCCTGAAATCGTAGCCTGCTCACCGTCTCGGTCCCTGATACGGATGAGATCTGCCACACTCTTTGTATCTAGGTTATATGCTGTCCGTCCTTGGCCGACAGGCACCTGTTACCTTTATACTCAGCCTTTGTTTTTCCTTCTAACAACATCTCGGAGAAGGCGCTGGCCACAGTCCAAGAGTGCCATGGACAAGCAACAACACAGGTTGCGTTTCACAAGCAATTTTCACAGAGCAGTAACTGAGACAGTACAAAAGTAACACTATTAAGTGGATGAGTGAATACCGTACATACTGCATGCAAATGGAATCTATAAACACAGGTAGGTCGCACAATGGATTTATGTGCAGTTGGTGACAATTATTCACATTACAAGATGCTAAGATAAATGATTCAGCTTCAGTAAATGATTTGATTTTGCACCTACTACTACTACTAATAGCATTTGTATAGCGCTACCAGATGCACGCAGCGCTGAACACTTGACATAAAGAGACAGTCCCTGCTCAAAGAGCTTACAATCTAGGTAGAACAGACAGACAAGACATTAATGGGCAAGGGAATTAATGGGTAGAGAGGAGTAGATAGTAACATAGTAGATGATGGCAGAAAAAGACCTGCACGGTCCACCCAGTCTGCCCAACAAGATAAACTCACGTGTCACTTTTTGTGTATACCTTACCTTGATTTGTACCTGTCTTTTTCAGGGCACAGACCGTATAAGTCTGCCCAGCACTATCCCCACCTCCCAACCACCAGCCCCGCCTCCCACCACCGGTTCTGGCATAGACCGCATAAGTCTGCCCAGCACTATCCCCGCCTCCCAACCACCAGCCCCGCCTCCCACCACCGGTTCTGGCACAGACCGCATAAGTCTGCCCAGCACTATCCCCGCCTCCCAACCACCAGCCCCGCCTCCCACCACTGGCTCTGGCACAGACCGTATAAGTCTGCCCAGCACTATCCCCGCCTCCCAACCACCAGCCCCGCCTCCCACCACCGGCTGTGGCACAGACCATATAAGTCTGCCCAGCACCATCCCCACCTCCCACCACCGGCTAAGCTTCTGGGGATCCCTTCCTTCTGAGGAGGATTCCTTTATGTTTATCCCACGCATGTGGCAAATGAGTAGTGGTTAGGAGCCAAAGGCCAGAGCTGAGCCCAAGCCCCGATCCAACGTCAGATGATGGTAAGGGCCAGTAACTGGCGACAGGACTGAATGAAATGCGCAGAAACAGAATGAAACCTATGCGCTCAGACTGAAGGTCTTTTGCTACAATGTAGAAACGAGTTTGCTAGAAAAGGACAGTTGCCAGAAATTCAAGTGCTTTGGGATATAATGAGGACTTGTCTATTGGTTCAAAAGCATCTTAGAAACATAGGTTTCGAGCCCACTAAATGCTTACTGGAAGTTATAGTGGGTAACAGCTACATTTACCGTAACTGTTTCTAGGGGCAGACCACAGGTTTTGGCAACTTAGAAAAATAAAGGTGGAACTAACAAGCAACAAGCTGACAGGAAACAAAGGCAAGTGTCTGATTATTAAACAATGTAACACATGTGTGAGAGACAGACAGACTGCTCATTAAACAATGCATCATGTGCGTTTACCAGAGACAGACAGTCAGATCAATAGACACTCTAATGCATGTGTGAGAGACAGACAGATTGACAAACAATGTAACACATGTGTGAGAGACAGGCAGACTGATCATTAAACAATGCATCATGTGTGTTTACCAGAGACAGACAGTCAGATCAATAGACACTCTAATGCATGTGTGAGAGACAGACAGACTGCTCATTAAACAATGCATCATGTGCGTTTACCAGAGACAGACAGTCAGATCAATAGACACTCTAATGCATGTGTGAGAGACAGACAGACTGATTATTAAACAATGCATCATGTGTGTTTACCAGAGACAGACAGTCAGATCAATAGACACTCTAATGCATGTGTGAGAGACAGACAGATTGACAAACAATGTAACACATGTGTGAGAGACAGGCAGACTGATCATTAAACAATGCATCATGTGTGTTTACCAGAGACAGACAGTCAGATCAATAGACACTCTAATGCATGTGTGAGAGACAGACAGACTGCTCATTAAACAATGCATCATGTGCGTTTACCAGAGACAGACAGTCAGATCAATAGACACTCTAATGCATGTGTGAGAGACAGACAGATTGATTATTAAACAATGTAACACATGTGTGAGAGACAGGCAGACTGATCATTAAACAATGAATCATGTGTATTTACCAGAGACAGACAGTCAGATCAATAGACACTCTAATGCATGTGTGAGAGACAGACAGACTGATTATTAAACAATGCATCATGTGCGTTTACCAGAGACAGACAGTCAGATCAATAGACACTCTAATGCATGTGTGAGAGACAGACAGACTGATTATTAAACAATGTAACACATGTGTGAGAGACAGGCAGACTGATCATTAAACAATGAATCATGTGTATTTACCAGAGACAGACAGTCAGATCAATAGACACTCTAATGCATGTGTGAGAGACAGACAGACTGATTATTAAACAATGTAACACATGTGTGAGAGACAGGCAGACTGATCATTAAACAATGAATCATGTGTATTTACCAGAGACAGACAGTCAGATCAATAGACACTCTAATGCATGTGTGAGAGACAGACAGATTGATTATTAAACAATGTAACACATGTGTGAGAGACAGGCAGACTGATTATTAAACAGTGCATCATGTGTGTTTATGAGAGACAGTCAGATCAATAGACACTGTAATGCATGTGTGAGAGACAGACAGATTGATTATTAAACAATGTAACACATGTGTGAGAGACAGGCAGACTGATTATTAAACAGTGCATCATGTGTGTTTACCAGAGACAGACAGTCAGATCAATAGACACTCTAATGCATGTGTGAGAGACAGACAGATTGACAAACAATGTAACACATGTGTGAGAGACAGGCAGACTGATCATTAAACAATGAATCATGTGTATTTACCAGAGACAGACAGTCAGATCAATAGACACTCTAATGCATGTGTGAGAGACAGACAGACTGATTATTAAACAATGTAACACATGTGTGAGAGACAGGCAGACTGATCATTAAACAATGAATCATGTGTATTTACCAGAGACAGACAGTCAGATCAATAGACACTCTAATGCATGTGTGAGAGACAGACAGATTGATTATTAAACAATGTAACACATGTGTGAGAGACAGGCAGACTGATTATTAAACAGTGCATCATGTGTGTTTATGAGAGACAGTCAGATCAATAGACACTGTAATGCATGTGTGAGAGACAGACAGATTGATTATTAAACAATGTAACACATGTGTGAGAGACAGGCAGACTGATTATTAAACAGTGCATCATGTGTGTTTACCAGAGACAGACAGTCAGATCAATAGACACTCTAATGCATGTGTGAGAGACAGACAGATTGACAAACAATGTAACACATGTGTGAGAGACAGACAGATTGATTATTAAACAATGAATCATGTGTATTTACCAGAGACAGACAGTCAGATCAATAGACACTGTAATGCATGTGTGAGAGACAGACAGATTGATTATTAAACAATGTAACACATGTGTGAGAGACAGGCAGACTGATTATTAAACAGTGCATCATGTGTGTTTATGAGAGACAGTCAGATCAATAGACACTGTAATGCATGTGTGAGAGACAGACAGATTGATTATTAAACAATGTAACACATGTGTGAGAGACAGGCAGACTGATTATTAAACAGTGCATCATGTGTGTTTACTAGAGACAGACAGTCAGATCAATAGACACTCTAATGCATGTGTGAGAGACAGACAGACTGATTATTAAACAATGTAACACATGTGTGAGAGACAGGCAGACTGATCATTAAACAATGAATCATGTGTATTTACCAGAGACAGACAGTCAGATCAATAGACACTCTAATGCATGTGTGAGAGACAGACAGACTGATTATTAAACAATGTAACACATGTGTGAGAGACAGGCAGACTGATCATTAAACAATGCATCATGTGTGTTTACCAGAGACAGACAGTCAGATCAATAGACACTCTAATGCATGTGTGAGAGACAGACAGACTGCTCATTAAACAATGCATCATGTGCGTTTACCAGAGACAGACAGTCAGATCAATAGACACTCTAATGCATGTGTGAGAGACAGACAGACTGATTATTAAACAATGCATCATGTGTGTTTACCAGAGACAGACAGTCAGATCAATAGACACTCTAATGCATGTGTGAGAGACAGACAGATTGACAAACAATGTAACACATGTGTGAGAGACAGGCAGACTGATCATTAAACTATGCATCATGTGTGTTTACCAGAGACAGACAGTCAGATCAATAGACACTCTAATGCATGTGTGAGAGACAGACAGACTGCTCATTAAACAATGCATCATGTGCGTTTACCAGAGACAGACAGTCAGATCAATAGACACTCTAATGCATGTGTGAGAGACAGACAGACTGATTATTAAACAATGCATCATGTGTGTTTACCAGAGACAGACAGTCAGATCAATAGACACTCTAATGCATGTGTGAGAGACAGACAGATTGACAAACAATGTAACACATGTGTGAGAGACAGGCAGACTGATCATTAAACAATGCATCATGTGTGTTTACCAGAGACAGACAGTCAGATCAATAGACACTCTAATGCATGTGTGAGAGACAGACAGATTGATTATTAAACAATGTAACACATGTGTGAGAGACAGGCAGACTGATCATTAAACAATGAATCATGTGTATTTACCAGAGACAGACAGTCAGATCAATAGACACTCTAATGCATGTGTGAGAGACAGACAGACTGATTATTAAACAATGCATCATGTGCGTTTACCAGAGACAGACAGTCAGATCAATAGACACTCTAATGCATGTGTGAGAGACAGACAGACTGATTATTAAACAATGTAACACATGTGTGAGAGACAGGCAGACTGATCATTAAACAATGAATCATGTGTATTTACCAGAGACAGACAGTCAGATCAATAGACACTCTAATGCCTGTGTGAGAGACAGACAGACTGATTATTAAACAATGTAACACATGTGTGAGAGACAGGCAGACTGATCATTAAACAATGAATCATGTGTATTTACCAGAGACAGACAGTCAGATCAATAGACACTCTAATGCATGTGTGAGAGACAGACAGATTGATTATTAAACAATGTAACACATGTGTGAGAGACAGGCAGACTGATTATTAAACAGTGCATCATGTGTGTTTATGAGAGACAGTCAGATCAATAGACACTGTAATGCATGTGTGAGAGACAGACAGATTGATTATTAAACAATGTAACACATGTGTGAGAGACAGGCAGACTGATTATTAAACAGTGCATCATGTGTGTTTACCAGAGACAGACAGTCAGATCAATAGACACTCTAATGCATGTGTGAGAGACAGACAGATTGACAAACAATGTAACACATGTGTGAGAGACAGGCAGACTGATCATTAAACAATGAATCATGTGTATTTACCAGAGACAGACAGTCGGATCAATAGACACTCTAATGCATGTGTGAGAGACAGACAGATTGATTATTAAACAATGTAACACATGTGTGAGAGACAGGCAGACTGATCATTAAACAATGAATCATGTGTATTTACCAGAGACAGACAGTCAGATCAATAGACACTCTAATGCATGTGTGAGAGACAGACAGATTGATTATTAAACAATGTAACACATGTGTGAGAGACAGGCAGACTGATTATTAAACAGTGCATCATGTGTGTTTATGAGAGACAGTCAGATCAATAGACACTGTAATGCATGTGTGAGAGACAGACAGATTGATTATTAAACAATGTAACACATGTGTGAGAGACAGGCAGACTGATTATTAAACAGTGCATCATGTGTGTTTACCAGAGACAGACAGTCAGATCAATAGACACTCTAATGCATGTGTGAGAGACAGACAGATTGACAAACAATGTAACACATGTGTGAGAGACAGGCAGACTGATCATTAAACAATGAATTATGTGTATTTACCAGAGACAGACAGTCAGATCAATAGACACTCTAATGCATGTGTGAGAGACAGACAGACTGATTATTAAACAATGTAACACATGTGTGAGAGACAGGCAGACTGATCATTAAACAATGAATCATGTGTATTTACCAGAGACAGACAGTCAGATCAATAGACACTCTAATGCATGTGTGAGAGACAGACAGATTGATTATTAAACAATGAATCATGTGTATTTACCAGAGACAGACAGTCAGATCAATAGACACTCTAATGCATGTGTGAGAGACAGACAGATTGATTATTAAACAATGTAACACATGTGTGAGAGACAGGCAGACTGATTATTAAACAGTGCATCATGTGTGTTTATGAGAGACAGTCAGATCAATAGACACTGTAATGCATGTGTGAGAGACAGACAGATTGATTATTAAACAATGTAACACATGTGTGAGAGACAGGCAGACTGATTATTAAACAGTGCATCATGTGTGTTTACTAGAGACAGACAGTCAGATCAATAGACACTCTAATGCATGTGTGAGAGACAGACAGACTGATTATTAAACAATGTAACACATGTGTGAGAGACAGGCAGACTGATCATTAAACAATGAATCATGTGTATTTACCAGAGACAGACAGTCAGATCAATAGACACTCTAATGCATGTGTGAGAGACAGACAGACTGATTATTAAACAATGTAACACATGTGTGAGAGACAGGCAGACTGATCATTAAACAATGCATCATGTGTGTTTACCAGAGACAGACAGTCAGATCAATAGACACTCTAATGCATGTGTGAGAGACAGACAGACTGCTCATTAAACAATGCATCATGTGCGTTTACCAGAGACAGACAGTCAGATCAATAGACACTCTAATGCATGTGTGAGAGACAGACAGACTGATTATTAAACAATGCATCATGTGTGTTTACCAGAGACAGACAGTCAGATCAATAGACACTCTAATGCATGTGTGAGAGACAGACAGATTGACAAACAATGTAACACATGTGTGAGAGACAGGCAGACTGATCATTAACAATGCATCATGTGTGTTTACCAGAGACAGACAGTCAGATCAATAGACACTCTAATGCATGTGTGAGAGACAGACAGACTGCTCATTAAACAATGCATCATGTGCGTTTACCAGAGACAGACAGTCAGATCAATAGACACTCTAATGCATGTGTGAGAGACAGACAGACTGATTATTAAACAATGCATCATGTGTGTTTACCAGAGACAGACAGTCAGATCAATAGACACTCTAATGCATGTGTGAGAGACAGACAGATTGACAAACAATGTAACACATGTGTGAGAGACAGGCAGACTGATCATTAAACAATGCATCATGTGTGTTTACCAGAGACAGACAGTCAGATCAATAGACACTCTAATGCATGTGTGAGAGACAGACAGATTGATTATTAAACAATGTAACACATGTGTGAGAGACAGGCAGACTGATCATTAAACAATGAATCATGTGTATTTACCAGAGACAGACAGTCAGATCAATAGACACTCTAATGCATGTGTGAGAGACAGACAGACTGATTATTAAACAATGCATCATGTGCGTTTACCAGAGACAGACAGTCAGATCAATAGACACTCTAATGCATGTGTGAGAGACAGACAGACTGATTATTAAACAATGTAACACATGTGTGAGAGACAGGCAGACTGATCATTAAACAATGAATCATGTGTATTTACCAGAGACAGACAGTCAGATCAATAGACACTCTAATGCATGTGTGAGAGACAGACAGACTGATTATTAAACAATGTAACACATGTGTGAGAGACAGGCAGACTGATCATTAAACAATGAATCATGTGTATTTACCAGAGACAGACAGTCAGATCAATAGACACTCTAATGCATGTGTGAGAGACAGACAGATTGATTATTAAACAATGTAACACATGTGTGAGAGACAGGCAGACTGATTATTAAACAGTGCATCATGTGTGTTTATGAGAGACAGTCAGATCAATAGACACTGTAATGCATGTGTGAGAGACAGACAGATTGATTATTAAACAATGTAACACATGTGTGAGAGACAGGCAGACTGATTATTAAACAGTGCATCATGTGTGTTTACCAGAGACAGACAGTCAGATCAATAGACACTCTAATGCATGTGTGAGAGACAGACAGATTGACAAACAATGTAACACATGTGTGAGAGACAGGCAGACTGATCATTAAACAATGAATCATGTGTATTTACCAGAGACAGTCAGATCAATAGACACTCTAATGCATGTGTGAGAGACAGACAGACTGATTATTAAACAATGTAACACATGTGTGAGAGACAGGCAGACTGATCATTAAACAATGAATCATGTGTATTTACCAGAGACAGACAGTCAGATCAATAGACACTCTAATGCATGTGTGAGAGACAGACAGATTGATTATTAAACAATGTAACACATGTGTGAGAGACAGGCAGACTGATTATTAAACAGTGCATCATGTGTGTTTATGAGAGACAGTCAGATCAATAGACACTGTAATGCATGTGTGAGAGACAGACAGATTGATTATTAAACAATGTAACACATGTGTGAGAGACAGGCAGACTGATTATTAAACAGTGCATCATGTGTGTTTACCAGAGACAGACAGTCAGATCAATAGACACTCTAATGCATGTGTGAGAGACAGACAGATTGACAAACAATGTAACACATGTGTGAGAGACAGGCAGACTGATCATTAAACAATGAATTATGTGTATTTACCAGAGACAGACAGTCAGATCAATAGACACTCTAATGCATGTGTGAGAGACAGACAGACTGATTATTAAACAATGTAACACATGTGTGAGAGACAGGCAGACTGATCATTAAACAATGAATCATGTGTATTTACCAGAGACAGACAGTCAGATCAATAGACACTCTAATGCATGTGTGAGAGACAGACAGATTGATTATTAAACAATGTAACACATGTGTGAGAGACAGGCAGACTGATTATTAAACAGTGCATCATGTGTGTTTATGAGAGACAGTCAGATCAATAGACACTGTAATGCATGTGTGAGAGACAGACAGATTGATTATTAAACAATGTAACACATGTGTGAGAGACAGGCAGACTGATTATTAAACAGTGCATCATGTGTGTTTATGAGAGACAGTCAGATCAATAGACACTGTAATGCATGTGTGAGAGACAGACAGATTGATTATTAAACAATGTAACACATGTGTGAGAGACAGGCAGACTGATCATTAAACAATGAATCATGTGTATTTACCAGAGACAGACAGTCAGATCAATAGACACTCTAATGCATGTGTGAGAGACAGACAGACTGATTATTAAACAATGTAACACATGTGTGAGAGACAGGCAGACTGATCATTAAACAATGAATCATGTGTATTTACCAGAGACAGACAGTCAGATCAATAGACACTCTAATGCATGTGTGAGAGACAGACAGATTGATTATTAAACAATGAATCATGTGTATTTACCAGAGACAGACAGTCAGATCAATAGACACTCTAATGCATGTGTGAGAGACAGACAGATTGATTATTAAACAATGTAACACATGTGTGAGAGACAGGCAGACTGATCATTAAACAATGCATCATGTGTGTTTACCAGAGACAGACAGTCAGATCAATAGACACTCTAATGCATGTGTGAGAGACAAACAGATTGATTGTTAAACAATGCACACCCTGCAGCAGGACATGTTTATCCAACTCCTACCCTAGCTGAGATAATATAGAATCACTCTCTGACCTCATGTGCAACTTTCTTTAAATTAGTCACTTTTTTTTTTTGTTACATTTGTACCCTGCACTTTCCCACTCAAGGCAGGCTCAATGCAGCGGGCAGTGGAGGGTTAAGTGACTTGCCCAGAGTCACAAGGAGCTGCCTGTGCCAGGAATTGAACTCAGTTCCAAAGTCCACCACCCTAACCACTGGGTCACTCCTCCACTGTTGCTACTATTTGAGATTCTACATGGAATGTTGCTATTCCACTAGCAACATTCCATGTAGAAGTCGGCCCTTGCAGATCACCAATGTGGCCGCGCAGTACGTGCAGGACGTCAGACTCGCAGAAACAGAAGCCTGCACAGCCTTCTACATGGAATGTTGCTAGTGGAATAGCCAGCTTCAGGGGTCTTTATAACCTAAATTAAACAATAAAATATATTAAAAAATATATATTGATTTAACAAATATTTAATAAGCATAAATATAATAGACTAACATTATCTAAAATGATAGCATGGATTGTACAAACTTGTGAATTATCTTTGACTCGTTCAAATAATAACATGATTAAATATATATAAAGTTAAAAAAGTTATAATGAATTGTACAATATTATAATAAAAAATATTGTCATGAGACTTGTGTTATAAAACCACATAATTAATATTTTTGACAATACATGATTGCATGAAATATTTCTAATTGATCAAATAAACATTTTAGCAATAAAAATTTATTTTGGAAGCACATCATTTTCAATTAAATGAATTTTTTATTTACACTCATATATTGCTCATTTGTACAATTAGACACAATTTAAGCATTAATTAAAACATATAATGTTTAATTATACAATTTCAATTGTAATTTTATGTTTATTTGATCAATTAGAAATATTTCATGCAATCATGTATTGTCAAAAATATTAATTATGTGGTTTTATAACACAAGTCTCATGACAATATTTTTTATAATAATATTGTACAATTCATTATAACTTTTTTAACTTTATATATATTTAATCATGTTATTATTTGAACGAGTCAAAGATAATTCACAAGTTTGTACAATCCATACTATCATTTTAGATAATGTTAGTCTATTATATTTATGCTTATTAAATATTTGTTAAATCAATATATATTTTTTAATATATTTTATTGTTTAATTTAGGTTATAAAGACCCCTGAAGCAGGCCATTGTGCCGAAACACGGCCGTGTCGGGTCGCTGTTATGTACATATAATTTTTTAAGTGAATAAATATAAAACAGTTGGTATCCTCATCCATTCTCCTCACTTTTTTGTTTCATCTTCACGGTGTCGTGAGGATTTTTTACCTCCTTTTTTGCCTTCGCTAGTGGAATAGCAACATTCCATGTAGAATCTCCAATAGTAGCAACATTCCATGTAGAATCTCCAATAGTATCTATTTTATTTTTGTTACATTTGTACCCTGCGCTTTCCCACTCATGGCAGGCTCAATGCGGCTTACATGGGGCAATGGAGGGTTAAGTGACTTGCCCAGAGTCACAAGGAGCTGCCTGTGCCTGAAGGGGGAATTGAACTCAGTTCCTCAGGACCAAAGTCCGCCACCCTAACCACTAGGCCACTCCTCCATGCCTGTCCACACTTATTTTCTAACTCCTCTTACTCTCTTACCTATCTATATGTTCCATCTTTGCTTTATCCTTTAAAATGTTCTAATACATATTGTGTTGATGTTGTAAGTAGTATACTATGCTGCAGTGGCGTTCCTGGCCTGGATGGCACCCGGGGCGGAGCGCCGATGCGCCCTCCCCGGGTTCAGCGCCCCCCCCCGCTAAATGACACCTTCCTCCCTCTGGCGAAATGACCCCCCCGGGTGTATGTCGCTGGGGGGGGGGGTGCCACGGCGCGCGCCTGCTCCGAGTTCGCTAAACTTCACTTCGCTGCAGCTCCCTCGGCCCCGGAACAGGACGAAGTTTAGCGAACTCGGAGCAGGCGAGCGCCGAGGCACCCCCCCAGCGGCGTGCACCCGGGGCGGACCACCCCCACCGCCCCCCCTTGGTACGCCACTGCTATGCCATACTTTGTATTGTTGTTTGAATATTTTTACTTCTGTAATTGTCTATTGCTCATGTTTGATCTATTCTTACTGTACACCACTTTGAGTGAATTCCTTAAAAAAGGCGGTACATAAATCCAAATAAATCCTAATAAATAAATAAATAAATAAATAAATGCATTGTGTGTGTGTGTGTAAGAGACAGACAGACAGACAAACAGATAGACTGATCATTAAGCAATGCAATATGTGTGTGTGACAGAGAGTGAGAGAGGCCCAGCTATGTCCTTGTTTGTTAATTGTACAGCGCTGCACAACCCTGGTAGCGCTTTAGAAATGTTAAATAGTAGTAGTAGTAGTATTTTGTGAGGCTTTTAACAGATGAGTAGTTCACTTATAGGGGCATATGCACGGCAAACAGCAGACCGTTTGTTTTTTTAATGTATTGTTTAGGTTCTACACCAGGGGCGTAGCCAGACAACAGATTTTAGGTGGGCCTAGGCAAGAAGTGGGTGGACTCCAAGTGTTCTCCCCTTCACCTACCACCCCAAAAAAATCTCAGCTGGTGGGAAAACGCTTCTTTCCACCTTGGCAGCAGGCATGCGCTGAAAACTGAGCATGCGCAGGTGCCGGTATCGTGGAGAGCAGCGTTTTCATTACCATCAGGGGGAAGTCTTCAGCTGGCGGAGCATGGGATCCCCACCAGCTACCGCTAAACGTGTGCTACTGTTGGGTGGGCCTGAGCCCTAATTGGGTGGGCCCCAGCCCACCCAGGCCCACCTGTGGCTACGCCACCGTTCTACACCATCCTAAGTGGGTGATCAAATAAAACGAACCTTGAACCTTGAGAGAGCACTGCTTGATAAACAAATGCTAGGCTACTCCTCCCTGTTTAAAGACCAAAAGGAGGTTTGTCTGTCTTCTGTCTCTCTTTCCTAACCAGTTCAGTAAAGAAATGATTCCAAAGCATAAGCAATCACCAGTCAAGTTGAGCAACAGATATGCTATTTGCTTCAACTGAAACCAGGTGTAAATCCAGGCGCACAAAGTTGGGGCGTAGATTTCACTAATTCTATAAGGGAACGCCCATGCCCCATCCATGCCCCTCCCATCATTACGCCCCCTTTTTCAGATCCGTGCGGAAAACACTTAAGTGCTAGTCGATAACTGGGCACGAAAGTGTGGATCTGTACAGATCTGCAGTTTTTGGGCCGTTTCACTGCCTTGCTTCTGGTATAATGTTTTTCTGCGCCAAAATAATCTGTGCAGAAATTGCACATGGTGCCAGAATTCCCTAGTTACTAACTGAAATTGAGCAGAAAATAAACTAGACCTATTGGGCCAGATTCAGTAAATGCAGTGCCGTAGCGAGGGCGGATGACACCCGGGGCGGGACGCCGCTGCGCACCCCCCCCCGGGTGCAGCACAGCGCACCCCCCCTCTGGAGCGCATTCTTACTGCCATACGAAAGCGGGGGGCGGGCAGGAGGGCCGATCTGCCCCGAGTGCACGTCGCTGGGAGCTGCGTCGGCTCCGCTGGTTCCCTGTTCCCTCTGCCCCGGAACAGGAAGTAACCTGTTCCGGGGCAGATGAAGCAGGGAACCAGCGGAGCCGACACCCCCCCCAGCGGTGTGCACCCGGGGCGGACCGCCCCACTGCCCCGCCTTCCTACACCACTGAGTAAATGACAGCCTTAATTAGATGCTGAAAAGATCTGCCCTAAACTAGTATTCTATACAGGGTACCCTGCGCAGAAGGCTCTTATTAAATACCGCTTAGAACAGATTTGGCAGTTGGGTATGTGAGTGACACTATTCTTGGTGGTGTTCCTTGGTCGGCTACCACCCAGGGCATATTGCCACTGCGCACCCCCCCAGGTGCAGCGTCCCCCCCCCCTGGGTGCAACATCGTCCCCTCGGCGGGCCACCTCCAAGCCCCTCCCCAGGTGCATTGTTCTTACCTCCTCCACCAGTTCCCTGCTCCCTCTGCCCCGGAACAGGAAGTAACATCAGAGGGAGCAGGGGAGCGGCGGAGCTGACAGCTGTGCGGCTGCTCCCTGCACCCCTCCTGCAGCGTGCACCCAGGGCGGACCACCCCCACTGCCCATACCCCTGCCATGGCCACGCCCCTTTTGAGTCATGTGCTAGAAAATGTAGGCGCTGATGCATGTGCAGTTGGAAATTGTTGCCAATTCACTCCAATTATTGATCGTTAACGCAACTGTCCTACGCACTGAACTTTTGGCGACCTATATAGAATCCAGGGATCTGTGTTTTTACACTAAGAGGGAATTCAGAAAATGGCTCTCAATATTCTGTGCCCCCCCCAAAAAAAAATCAACATTAAGCGCAAGTCTACAAAGGGTACACGTGCTTCCAATTGCGCTTAGGCATGGATCCATGCTGAACTGTTGGGTGTGGAATTTAAGATTGACCTAATTCTATAAATCCACAGCTTGGACACACTCCTGGTCACACCCTTTCTCAGATACACGCTATTAAAGTTGCGCACTGATCTTTATAGAGTAGCATGCAGCAAGATGCGCATGCAACAGCCAACCAAAGCCAATTAACTGCAATAATTGGATGTTTGCACTCTATTATTGCTAGTTAAGGGCTTCTTAATCAATTCAGTTGCACATGCACCTTGGGCGTGCACCCACAATTTGGCAAGCAACTTTCAGCGCAATGTATAGAATCCAGGGTAAACGTAGAAATAGCATACACTGCTTTCCCGGTACTGAAACCACCATGCATGCATGAACCATTGTGCCCTCTGTCCACATAGAGGGGCATAATTGAACGAAAACGTCTATCTCCATGGGTGTTTATCTCTGAAAACGGGTCCGTGAAGGGGCGGACCGAACCGTATTTTCGAAAAAAATAGACGTCCATGTTTTATTCGACAATTTGTGAGCTGGGCGTTTTTGTTTTTCAGTGATAATGGAAAATGAAAGCGCCCAGCTCAAAAACGAATAAATCCAAGGCATTTGTTCGTGGGAGGGGCCAGGATTCGTAGTGCACTGGTCCCCCTCACATGCCGGGACACCAACCGGGCACCCTAGGGGGCACTTTTACAAAAACAAAAAAAAAGGTAAAAGAGCTCCCAGGTGCATAGCACCCTTCCCTTGTGTGTTGAGCCCCCCAAATCCCCCTCAAAACCCACTGCCCACAAGTCTACACCATTACTATAGCCCTAAGGGGTGAAGCGGGGCACCTACATGTGGGTACAGTGGGTTTGGGGGAGTTGGACGACTAAGCATTAAGCAGCACATTTGTAACAGGTAGGGGGGGGATGGGCCTGGGTCCACCTGCCTGAAGTCCACTGCACCCCCTAACAACTGCTCCAGGGACCTGCATACTGCTGCCAGGGAGGTGGGTATGACATTTGAGGGTGAAAATAAAAAGTTGTCAAACATAATTTTTTGTGGTGGGAGGGGGTTAGTGACCACTGGGAGAGTCAGGGGAGGTCATCCCCGATTCCCTCTGGGAGTAATCTGGTCATTTAGGGCACTTTTGGGGGCCTTATTCGTGAAAAAACAGGGTCCAGGAAAAGTGCCCTAAATTCTAGCTACAAACGCATACTTTTTTTCCATTATCAGCGAAAGGCGCCCATCTCTCCTCGGCCGATAACCACGCCCCAGTTCCACCTTCTCCACACCTCCGATACGCCCCCGTCAACTTTGTACGCTTCCGCGATGGAGTACAGTTGAAAACGTCCAAAATCGGCTTTCCATTATACCGATTTATTCGTTTTTGTGAGATAAACGTCTATCTCCCGATTTGGGTCGAAATCTAGGCGTTTTTCTCTTTCAATTATAAGGTGGATAGTGTGCACTGCTTCCAAAGAGTTACGCACTAGTATTGCAAATTGACAAAATGGCCAATCGCAAAACGAATAAAACAAGAATTCCTGTAAACAGCACAAAATGAAAATGTTCTGGCTGCTGATCCCGATAATTAAGCTTGGAATTTTAAAAAAGAAAGTCTGTCTACATTGAATACAATAGCTAATGGATCAATTTAATCAGTTTACTACCCCTACTAATCGGTTCTGTAGTGTTACTAAATGCACACAATGCTGTACACATTATGGGGTAGGTTCAGTAAATGGCGCCTAGAAAAATCGGTGCCGAACCCTCCCCACTTATGTTATTCTATAAGCTGTGCCTAAAGTTCGACGCGGTTTGTAGAATAACACAAGCGTTGTGGTCAGGAAAATAAATTTAGGCATGACCATTCGCACCGAATTTTACACCTGGAGCACCATTTTTCTGTAATTACATCTGTAACTCAGAGCCATGCCCCCGTTCCACCCAGAAATGCCCATCACCGTCCCCTATCTGTACCCCCTTTTCTCAGGCCGCATCTAATTTAATGTATAGAGAGGTGTGGTAGCCGTGTTATGCTTTGATGTTTCATTCCTGTCTCCATGCATACAGACTGTCACTGAAAAGCTTTGATGTTTCGCTCATATATACTGTCATCTACCAACATTTGCTTATTTCTGATCTGACGAAGAAAGGCAACCTTCGAAAGCTAATCAAGAAACGTATTAAGTTATGTCCAATAAAAAAGGTATCATCTTATTTTCTTTTCCATGTTTTATTTTGTTTTATTTCTGGCACAAATTGACTCGTAATTCTATTAAATGATGCATTGAAATCAGGGCCACACTTAAATTTGTGGGCGCAATTTTCAGTGACCTTTATAGAATCAGGGGTTATAGGCAGGTACTTTTTCTGCCCCTAGTGGGCTCACAATCTAAGTTTTGTACCTAGGGCAATGGAGGGTTAAGTGACTTGCCCACGGTCACAAGCAGCTGCAGTGGGAACTGAAGCTGGTTCCCTAGGATTACAGCCTACCACACTGACCATTAGGCTACTCCTCCCTGTTTAAATTCCAAAAGGAGGTTTGTATGTTTTCTGTCTCTCTTTCCTAACCAGTTCAGTAAAGAAATGATTCCAAAGCATAAGCAATCACCAGTCAAGTCGAGCAGCAGATACAGTGGTGGAAATAAGTATTTGATCCCTTGCTGATTTTGTAAGTTTGCCCACTGACAAAGACATGAGCAGCCCATAATTGAAGGGTAGGTTATTAGTAACAGTGAGAGATAGCACATCACAAATTAAATCCAGAAAATCACATTGTGGAAAGTATATGAATTTATTTGCATTCTGCAGAGGGAAATAAGTATTTAATCCCTCTGGCAAACAAGACCTAATACTTGGTGGCAAAACCCTTGTTGGCAAGCACAGCGGTCAGACGTCTTCTGTAGTTGATGATGAGGTTTGCACACATGTCAGGAGGAATTTTGGTCCACTCCTCTTTGCAGATCATCTCTAAATCATTAAGAGTTCTGGGCTGTCGCTTGGCAACTCGCATCTTCAGCTCCCTCCATAAGTTTTCAATGGGATTAAGGTCTGGTGACTGGCTAGGCCACTCCATGACCCTAATGTGCTTCTTCCTGAGCCACTCCTTTGTTGCCTTGGCTGTATGTTTTGGGTCATTGTCGTGCTGGAAGACCCAGCCACGACCCATTTTTAAGGCCCTGGCGGAGGGAAGGAGGTTGTCACTCAGAATTGTACGGTACATGGCCCCATCCATTCTCCCATTGATGCGGTGAAGTAGTCCTGTGCCCTTAGCAGAGAAACACCCCCAAAACATAACATTTCCACCTCCATGCTTGACAGTGGGGACGGTGTTCTTTGGGTCATAGGCAGCATTTCTCTTCCTCCAAACACGGCGAGTTGAGTTCATGCCAAAGAGCTCAATTTTTGTCTCATCTGACCACAGCACCTTCTCCCAATCACTCTCGGCATCATCCAGGTGTTCACTGGCAAACTTCAGACGGGCCGTCACATGTGCCTTCCGGAGCAGGGGGACCTTGCGGGCACTGCAGGATTGCAATCCGTTATGTCGTAATGTGTTACCAATGGTTTTCGTGGTGACAGTGGTCCCAGCTGCCTTGAGATCATTGACAAGTTCCCCCCTTGTAGTTGTAGGCTGATTTCTAACCTTCCTCATGATCAAGGATACCCCACGAGGTGAGATTTTGCGTGGAGCCCCAGATCTTTGTCGATTGACAGTCATTTTGTACTTCTTCCATTTTCTTACTATGGCACCAACAGTTGTCTCCTTCTCGCCCAGCGTCTTACTGATGGTTTTGTAGCCCATTCCAGCCTTGTGCAGGTGTATGATCTTGTCCCTGACATCCTTAGACAGCTCCTTGCTCTTGGCCATTTTGTAGAGGTTAGAGTCTGACTGATTCACTGAGTCTGTGGACAGGTGTCTTTCATACAGGTGACCATTGCCGACAGCTGTCTGTCATGCAGGTAACGAGTTGATTTGGAGCATCTACCTGGTCTGTAGGGGCCAGATCTCTTACTGGTTGGTGGGGGATCAAATACTTATTTCCCTCTGCAGAATGCAAATAAATTCATATACTTTCCACAATGTGATTTTCCGGATTTAATTTGTGATGTGCTATCTCTCACTGTTACCAATAACCTACCCTTCAATTATGGGCTGCTCATGTCTTTGTCAGTGGGCAAACTTACAAAATCAGCAAGGGATCAAATACTTATTTCCACCACTGTATGCTATTTGCTTCTAATGAATGTAAAGCACAGGGGTATATAGTAAGGAAGTGGTCTTCTAAATATTTATGAGTATTTTAAGGCAATTACTAGAAACACATGTTTATTGTGGTTGATTTTCTGCAAAACGAAGGTCTTTCAAGGTAAACCACATTCAAATTCTTGTAAGCTTATAAGATCATAAGAATAGCCATACTTGGTCAGACCAATGGTCCATCTAGTCCGGTTTCCAACAGAAGTCAATCCAGGTCACAAGTATCTGGCAGCAACTCAAATACTAGCAAGATTCCATACTACCAATCCCAGGGCAAGCAGTGGCTTCCCTATGTCAATCTTAATAGCAGACTATAGACTTTTCCTCCAGGAACTTGTCCAAACCTTTTTTTAAACCCAGATACACTAACTATTGCAACGAGTTCCACAGATTTACTAGTCATTGAGTTAAAAAAATATCTCCTCCTATTTGTTTTAGAAGTATTTCCATGTAAGTTCATCGAGTGTCCCCTAGTTTTTGTACTTTTTGAAAGAGTACAAAATCGATTCACTTCTACTCGTTCTACACCACTCAGGATTTTGTAGACCTTAATCATATCTTTCCTCAGCCATCTCTTTTTCAAGCTGCAAAGCCTTAACCTCTTTAGTCTTTCCTCATACGAGAGGAGTTCTATCCCCTTTATCATTTTGGTCGCTCTTCTTTGAACCTTTTCTAATTCTGCTATATATTTTTTGAGATATGGCGACCAGAATTGAATGCAATTGAATACTCAAAGTGAGGTTGCACCATTGAGCGATACAGAGGCATTATAATATTTTTGGTCTTATTTTGCATCCTTTTCCTAATAATTCCTAGCATCCTGTTTGCTTTTTTGACCACCACCGCACACTGGGCAGAAGATTTCAGTATATTGTCTACAATCCAGCTTATAATCGAAAGAGAAAAACGCCTATATTGCGACCCAAATCGGGAGATAGACGTTTATCTCACAAAAACGAATAAATCGGTATAAGCCAAAGCCGATTTTGGACGTTTTCAACTGCACTCCGTTGCGGATGCGGACAAAGTTGATGGGGCGTGTCAGAGGTGTGGCGAAGGCGGACCTGGGGCGTGGTTATCGGCTGAAGAGAGATGGGCGCCTTTCGCCGATAATGGAACAAAAGTATGCGTTTGTAGCTAGAATTTAGGGCACTTTTCCTGGACCCTGTTTTTTCACGAATAAGGCCCCAAAAAGTGCCCTAAATGACCAGATGACCACCGGAAGGAATCAGGGATGACCTCCCCTGACTCCCCCAGTGGTCACTAACCCCCTCCCACCACAAAAAATGATATTTCACAACTTTTTATTTTCACCCTCAAATGTCATACCCACCTCCCTGGCAGCAGTATGCAGGTCCCTGGAGCAGTTGTTAGGGGGTGCAGTGGACTTCAGGCAGGTGGACCCAGGCCCATCCCCCCTACCTGTTACAATTGTGCTGCTTAATGCTTAGTCGTCCAACCCCCCCAAACCCACTGTACCCACATGTAGGTGCCCCCCTTCACCCCTTAGGGCTATTGTAATGGTGTAGACTTGTGGGCAGTGGGTTTTGAGGGGGATTTGGGGGGCTCAACACACAAGGGAAGGGTGCTATGCACCTGGGAGCTCTTTTACCTTTTTTTTTGTTTTTGTAAAAGTGCTCCCTAGGGTGCCCGGTTGGTGTCCTGGCATGTGAGGGGGACCAGTGCACTACGACTCCTGGCCCCTCCCACGAACAAATGCCTTGGATCTATTCGTTTTTGAGCTGGGCGCTTTCATTTTCCATTATCACTGAAAAACACCCAGCTCACACATTGTCGAATAAAACATGGACGTCTATTTTTTTGCGAAAATACGGTTCGGTCCGCCCCTTCACGGACCCGTTCTCAGAGATAAACGCCCATGGAGATAGACGTTTTTGTTCGATTATGCCCCTCCACGACACCTAAGGTGCTGACTCCTGAGGTGGACCCTAGCATCAGGTAACTATGATCAAGCTTATTCTTCCCAATGTGCATCACTTTGCATTTGTCCATATTAAATTTCATCTGCTATTTGGATGCCCGGTCTTCCAATTTACTAACTACTTTGAATACTTTTGTGTCATTTGCAAATTTATTCTGATTTCCAGATCATTAATAAATATGTATTGTACTTTTTTATGTATACTTTTATCTTTTATTATCATTCCTTAAATCATTTTTATTAATGCATTTAAATGATGTGATGATGAACATTGTTTTTATGTATATTCTTTATTTCTCTACACATTGGCCTATTTTATTTTCATTATTCTTTAATTGTTAATTGTATTTTTTTATATATTTGTATATTCTCTTGTAGACTCCTGTTGCGAAGTCAGGTCTGGCATCAATCTCACCTGAATGATCCAGTCAGCCATTCCTTCCTGAAGGTTAAGCATAATTTCATTGTAAGACTGCTAAGTTGTTCATCGTCAGGGTTTGTTTTTGAACATTTTTAATGGTACCCCTTGCCTGAAGCCGAACGGATGCTCCTGGAATGATCTGGAAATCTAGAATGACAAGCATAGTGTTTTCTAATCTCCTTACTCCAGGCGTATCTGAAATGGTAGAGTGATGCGTGGCATTTTGTGATCTCTTGAGTCCTTATCCTGGGCGTGGCTGGAGTGGTGGAACGATGTGACTGGCCTGCTCTGTGTCCTGCCACAAAATATTGTTTGTTCGGTCTTATGATGGCACGTACATGTGGGCAACCTAAAGGAGGTTATGGCTACAGTGCCTTCTACCTCTCTGCAGGATGCAATGGAGAGGAACGAGAAGTCCTGGGGAAGGAGAGAAGGAAAACAAGAGACAGAGAGTCTTCAGCTTTAATTCTACACATGGCCTTCCTTGCCATATTGCCGACAGACAGTCGTAGATCAATAAAAAAAAGGTGGTTAGAGAGGATAAGCAGCAACCAGGTTATCTCTCTTAGATCCTCCTGCTGCTGGGGAAGTTGATGGCAAACGAGGTAGTGTGAAGCACTGTGAGATACAGTAAAATTAGTTTGTGTAGGAAAGGAAAAGAAGAGGCTGGAGGGCGAAGAATTTGAAGGGAACCCATGGCTGCAGCTGGGATGTGCCTACGGACAGCCGTGAGGATCGCTGTTCTCTTAAGGAGGGGCAGTATCACCCTCCAATGTCCAGGTGACCAGGAAGTGGTCCTTCTGGGACAGATCTCCCAGTTCCCACCCCTTTTTCTGGGGGACTGTACAACAGTTTTTCCTGTCCCCTGCAGTTGGTAGGAGCTGTGGCTTCTGTAACATACAACAGAGGAGATGGGCAATGCCGGATAGGGGAAAAGAGATTCTTTTCGGTTTTGTTCCCTCGCGCGTGAAGTGTAGATGGGGCTAAGCATGTCAGTGACATGCAGAGGGAAAATTGGCACCTTTCCCTTCTGGGAAGTTTGGATTGATAAGCTGTAAGAGGAGCCCCCCCCCCCCCAGTCCCCGGTGCACAAAAGCACTGAAATACTCCTGTATTACAGAGCTTGACCAGTTGCGTTCTATCCCTTGATCCTCAACGTTCCTCAATGTGTGCCCTTTTCACTTCTTTGCAAGGGTAAGATAAGGGTCATTCATTTGATATTCTGCCTTTCTGTGGTGCAACCAAAGCAGTTCACACAGTCTATACAGGTACCTTGTGATGTTCCGTTTCGTGTTATACCACTCTCTTTCTCAATACAGGTCTTTTACGTTAGCAATCAATGGAAAATCAGAACTGGATCCCTGATAAACAGAACAAGAAAGCATGACGTTATGAGTCATGCAATTCAGTTTAATAGTGGTTATCCCAGTAGAAACTGGCAGTTGTTATGATTTCTCAGAAAAAAGATTAATAATTTCGACCGCACAAAGAACTGAAGAGGCTTAGGCAACTGACGTCTGGTCAAAGCTGCAGCCTTGCAATTTAAACAAAAATCTTCACTTTGATGAACTTAATAGCCAAACAAAAAATCAAACCAAAATGCCGAATAAGGGACTCACTTAACGCCGAGTGATACATCCACCGTCATACTGCGTTTCAAAAGGGTGGAAGCAAGACCCCAACGTCCCAATACTAGCATAAGGTCAGCTAGTATGTTTAGGCTCATCCTAACAGTGAGCGTGAGTAAGAACCCCTATAGAAATATTCTGAGCTGTCTGTAATTGCTTAAGGGGTCCTTTTACTAAGCCGTGGTAAAAAGTGGTCTGCGGTAGTGTAGGCACGTGTATTGGGCACGTGCTAGGGCAGTTTTGACCACATCTATAAAAAATGTTTTTTTAATGGGACGGGAAAAGGGCCTGCGGTAAAAATGAAAGCAGCACGTGCCCCAAAACCAGCCTGAGCCCTTAACGCCACCCATTGATCTAGCAGTAAAGGCTCAGGTGCTACACGCATGGTTGGCACATGTCAAGTGCCGATGACTGCTGAAACCCGGAGCGCGTAGGAGGAAATAAATAATTCATCCAGGCATTATGGGCGCACGCCAAATCTGAAATTACTGCCAGGAGGATGTGCTGGCCTGGCGGTAGTCTCATTTTGGTGCATGTTGTAGGTGCATGGAGCCTACCACGGATTAGTTAAAGGGCCCCTCAGTGTGTAAACAGAAAGGCCCAAATAAATGATGTTACAGTAATCAAGGCATGATGTCACGAGGACATTTCTGCATCATCAATGTAATGGCGGAAAGAGTGAATATGTCAGAGAGAGAAGAAGCAGGATCATACAGCTGAAGAGAAATGGGGTTGAAATGAGAGCTGTGAATCTGATGTCACCCCTAGATATTTCATGGAAGCTACTAATGTTAATGCAGAACCTCGTAGATGGAGGGATAAGAAGACCAGCCGGTATCCCAAAGAGCTACAGTTTTTGATGGATTAAGGATCAACTTATTGGAAATGAGCCTATGAGTCTATGGCGTCTAAGCACCTTTGGAGACCCGTGAAATCTGGAGTAAAGGGATCCTGGGTGGAGACTTAACAGGATATTATTGGCATACATGTAGAATCTGATAGAAAATGATTGAATTAGGGAAGCAAGAGGGCTGAGGAATAGATTTAAAAGGAGCGAGGAAAGCACTGAACCTTGGGGAACACCAGAAGAAAGAAGGCTGGGACTTAATGTGCAAGAGGGAAATAAGACCTAAAAAGAATGGTCTGTAAGAAACGATGAAAACAATTGAAGGACAACACCTGCGATATCAAAAGAAAAAACTGAGAAAGAAGTAAGGGGTGGTTATAATAGTTTCTCTGGAATGGCCAAGGTGGAAGCCTGATTGATATGGATGAAGAAGTTGGAGGATTTGGCGTGATCAGATAATTGTGTAAAGACAACCTTCTTTACAATTTTGGAAAGAAAAGGGAGATTGGAAAAAACAGTAGAATCAAGGGAAGGTTTCTTCAGAATTGGCTTGATAATGGTGGTTTTCCAAGGAAGTGGTACTAGACCTGAAGAGAGATTATTGTTAACCTTGATATGAAGGAAAGGAAGTAGGGCATGGTGACAGAGAGAAAGCCAAGTGGAGGGTATGGTTTCGAGCATATAAGTCACCTTCCTAGAAGAGCTGACTGACTTTGTCAAAGTCAAAGTAGAAAGCCTAAATGTAATCCAGGAATGGGAATTCAAAAAAGAAGGGGCTTGAGAAGGGAATGAAATACAAAAGGGATCTAGGAGGAGGGGAAGGTTCAGTGGGAGAAGATGATGATTGTGACAGTGATAATTGAAGCGCTTCAATCTTAGTGGTGATATAAACTACACATGTGACTGGGAGACCCGCCCATGACCCGCCCATGTGTACACCCCCTCTTGCAGTTAGGTGCTATTCCATAAGGTAGCACCTAAGTGCATATAGTGCTTAACTCTCAATTTAATGGCACCTTTGGCTTGCTCAAGTTGATCCCAATATGTTCTCCATCCAGAACACTACTTTATTTATACAGCTAAACTGATGCACACCATAAACTGAAAATCCATTTGAGTGTCTTCTATCTTTCGACAGATGTGACTTTTTAAAAGAATGTAATTCCAGATGAATCTAAGAATAGCCATAGTGGATCAGATCAATGGTCCATCTTGCCCAGTATCCTGGTTCTAACAGCGGCCGATCCAGGTCACAAGTACCTAGCAGAATCCCAAAGAGTAGCAGGATTATAGAATCCCAAAGAGTAGCAAGATTCTGGAATCCCGAAGAGTAGCAGGATTCCAGAATCCCAAACAGTAGCAAGATTCCAGAATCCCAGCAAAATTCCAGAATCCCAAAGAGCAGCAACATTCCAGAATCCCAAAGAGTAGCAGGATTCTGGAATTCCGAAGAGTAGCAGGATTCCAGAATCCCAAACAGTAGCAAGATTCCGGGATCCCAAAGAGCAGCAACATTCAAGAATCCCAAAAAGTAGCAGGATTCCATGCTACTAATCCCAGGAATAAGCAGTGGCTTTCCCCATGTCTATCTTAATAGCAGATTATAGACTTTTCCTCCAGGAATTTGACCAAACCTTTTTTAAATTTAGATATACAACTGCTTTTACCACATCCTCTGGCCATGAGTTCTAGTGAGTGAAAAAAATATTTCCTCCTATTAATTTTAAAAGTATTATCATGTAACTTCATCGAGTGCCCCCTGGTCTTTGAACTTTTTGAAAGAGTAAACAATTGATATGCATTTACCCGTTCTACACCACTAAGGATTTGGTAGACATATATCATATCCCCCCTCAGTCATCTCTTCTCCAAGCTGAAGAGCCCTAACTTCTTAAGTCTTGTCTTATATGGGAGGAGTTCTATCCCCTTAATCATATGAGAAGTGTTTGAAAATTTTACCCCATGTGCTGTTCTTTGCAGAACGATGAAATGATGACCTTTGCTATTACACGTATGGACAGCATTTCAAAGAAAACATTTTACCATCATCATGATGTGGTTAACCCTTTCATGTGATACAAAAAAAAGCACTGCTTCAACCCTTTTTTTCTAACTTTTTCATTTGTAGTAGCTCAGACACCCAGAGGTGTTACCTTGCAAACTAGGCCGCTTTGTCTTCTCATCCGACACTTTCACACACTGCTCAGTCAGTATAGCAGAGGACTTGGATATAGGCAGCACTGAAGCCTGGGGAGGGGTATTTTCATGCTGACTTCTGGAATTTGCAGTCCAGAATTCCCAACCTTTGTCTCTTATGCTCACTGTGGTGGTTATACAATAGTGAAAACATCCCTGGGAATTTGCAAATGAAGCCTCAGGGCACCAGATCCCAGCCCTGATGCTAAGTACAAGGAAGCAGGATGAAACTGCCAGGTCAAATCTCCTTTCCCCTAACACCTCCCCCCCCCCCCCCCCCCCCCCCCCCCCCGAGATTTCTTCCTTATTGACTGTACATTTAGCATTTCAGTGGTTATGCCAGTGGTGTAGGTAAGACCCAGTATTTTGGATGGGCCCAGAGTTAACTTAGACAGGCCATATCACACCATGCCACCCCCCCACTCGGAGATCAACATCTCTCATCCTGCACGGCATCTCGGCATCTACCTGCCCGTCGCTGAACCCCGTCCTTCCCCAGTGTACTGTATAGGCATCCCTGGCACCTGCAGTGATCCATTATTGTTGCCTGCGCTGGCCCTGTGGCGTGTAAGCATCTGTCCACCCATTGCTGAATCTCGTCCCTCCCTAATGTGCCTTACAGGTGTCCCTGGCGCTTGCAGTGATCCATTATTGCTGCCTGTGCCGACCCCACAGCCTTCCTTTGGCTGGATCCCACCGTGCGGGAAGCAGGAAATGACATCAGCAAGGGTGGGACCCAGCTGACGGAAGCCTACGGAGCTAGAAATAATGGATCGAGGCAGGTGCTGGGGACACCTGTAAGATACACCGGGGAGGGACGGGGTTCAGCGGAGGAGGAGAGATGTTGATGTGGGGATCAGCCGCTGGGTGGGTCTGAGAAAAGAATGGGTGGGCATGTTTTTTACTAAGGCGTGTAGGCGCCTACATGCGTACAACGCATGTCAAACTAGAACTACTGCCTAGTTACCGTGTGCCCCGAGCAGCCATTTTAATTTTTACGTGCGTCCAAAACGTGCGGCAGAAAATCATTTCTATTTTCTGCCACGTGGCACGAACCGGGCGGTAATCGGCAGCGTACGTGCTGATGATTACCGCCCAGTTAACGCGTGAGACCTTACCGCTAAGTCAATGGGTGGCAGTAAGGTCTCAGGCTCAAAATGGATGCGTGCCAATTTTAATTTTGTTGCATGTCCATTTTTGTCCCCCCCCCCCCCCCAAAAAAGGCCTTTTTTCGCAGGCGCGCTGAAGAAAAATGGACCTGCGTGCGTCCAATACAAGTGCCTACACCAGTACAGGCCATTTTTCGGCACGCCTTAGTAAAAGGACCCCTCAGTGTGGCTTCTGCTATGTTCGGAACAAAAATCGACAGGTAGACAAAAGAGGCTGAGTTGCATGGAAATACAGTTCTCAGTGGCAACTCTGAGGTTGCAGCTGGAATCAGGGACAAGTGGTGCTAGAAACTCTAGAGTGGAGAAGTGGGCCTAATGGTTAGTACAGTGGGATGTGGACCTGGGGAACCAGGATCTTAACCCACTGCTGACCGTTAGGCAGCAGTGGGTTAAGATCCTGGGGAACCAGGTTCAATTCTCTCTGTAGCTCCTTGTGACCCTGGGCAAGTCACTTAGCCCTCCATTGTCCCAGGTACAATATACTTAGACTAGCCGTTAAGCCCATAACAACGGGCGAGTTTTTTTGTTTTCCTATGGCCTCCCCCCCCCACCCCGTCCACCAACCCTGCTCTTTCCCCTGCCCTCCCCCCATGTCCAGCAACCCTCCTCTCCCCCCTCCCATCCGCTCCATCCACCCTTGTCCATCAACTTAACATAGTAACATAGTAGATGACGGCAGAAAAAGACCTGCACAGTCCATCCAGTCTGCCCAAGAAATGTGTATACCTTACCTTGATTTGTACCTGTCTTTTTCAGGGCACAGACCGTACAAGTCTGCCCAGCACTATCCCCGCCTCCCACCATCGGCTCTGGCACAGACCGTATAAGTCTGCCCAGCACTATCCCCGCCTCCCAACCACCAGCCCCGCCTCCCACTACCAGCTCTGTTATCCAATCTCGGTTAAGCTCCTGAGGATCCATTTCTTAGGAGCTTCTCTCTCCTACCCTCCATCCTCAGGCTCCCATCCATGTCCACCCATCTCCTAAGTGTACCGCGATTGTGATCTCCTCTGCCCTGCCGTCCCCTCCGCCACCTTTGACCCCCCCGGCGTCACCCCCTCTTTCCGCCGTCGTCGTGTCCTCCTTCAGCTGCTTTTGTTACCTCCCGTGATTCCTCCTGTCGTGTTGTCAGTTCTCCTCCATCGCTGCGTCCGTTTTCCTCAGTTCCGCCCCCTCCTTCCCTCCCTGCACCCTCCTCCTCCGATTTCCACGCCCATGTCCAAACCTTCCTCCCTATTGGGCTATACTGCTGGTGGAGGCGGGGCTTGGACTTCTGCACTCTCAACGTTCGGTCTCTACTGCGCATTTGCGGGTGAGTCGGTCACTTGTCATTTATATGTTTGATTGTCAGCCCATCTGGGACAATGCAAGTACCTGAATGGTTATATATGTAAACCACCTTGATTTGTGCTTCAATAGAAGGCAGTGTATCAAAAATTGATAGACTTAGATTCAGGGACAATGATCATATTTAAGGGTGAGTCCCCCAAAAAATCAGGGACTTCTGGTAAGTTCATTGCCGTTTTGTGGTTGACAAGCAAATCTCTACAAACTAATGAGCTACTAATCCTCTGAAACGCTGTTAATAAACGTTTAACTCCAAATTCACTTCACAAGACAGGAAATACTATAAGCAGTTGATCTCGGTGAGAACGATTCCTTTTCATAACTTTCATAAGAACTCAATGAGGTTCTGCTGAACAATCAGGTAATTTTCTGATGGTGCGGAAAATCGGTTGCGGTGTGAATCAAGAGTATGCATGTGAAACCTGACGAAAACCTGTGCACAAATGAGGTGTGAAATGAATGCATGCCGAGAAACATCAAAGCATACGCTACGGGGGAAAACTGGATTTTCACTTCTGGATTTTTATTTCAGTTTCTTTTGGAAACTTGTCTTATGGAGGTAGAACAAAGAACAATGGAATAGAACAATGGACTGAAAAAAACATTGAAAATAGATGTTTTACCTGCAATTACGATGGGGGGAGGCGAAGGGATAAACTCCCCCCTTGTTGAAAAGAGTAGCAGAGAACCCTCTGAGATAAGAAATGCTGGTTGGGGGTGTCCCCCCCCCCCCCCCCCACAGAGAAAACAGCAGTTTTGATCATCCCCTGATTGCAAAATGAACCTGTAGAGAACCGTGAAGAACTGATGACTGAGGAAGCTTACAACCTTGCAGTCCCAGCCTCTCACAGCAGGAGGCACTGAAGGGAACAGCACTGCTTTGTGTCTCTTCCTCCAGCTTCTGCACCCAAGTACAAACCAAAATGTCAAATTCAGGATTAGTAGAAAAAGAATGCAGAACAGGCAAAGAGAATAACACCTTGACCTTTGGTTTCTATGCTGTCCTACATCAGACCTTATCAATCTGTTTGTGGCCACGATCCCATGATCATGGCCAAATAAAACTGTGTCGTCGTCCCCCCCCCCACCCTCCGTAGAAGTGTAGAATAATGGTACACCTATGGAAAGCCCACAGAAGGTTGAGACCTCAAACATGGGTTTTGTGACCCCATTTGGGGTCCTGGCTCACAGTTTGGGAAGCTCTGTCTTACGTATGTGCAGCCCCCTCCAGTTTTCTCCTCTTGGAACCCAACACACTACACATGGCGAGAGGGCTGGGAATCAGACAAACCCAATGCACCAAGCAGAGCTGACAGACATTCTGGCACCTAAGGCAGAAATTTGGAAGGGGTCCCTCAAAACCATTGGCACTGTTATGATTCATCTGTGGATGAATAAGATGACATCAACAATCTCGGGATTTAGTCTAGCTCTCTTGTCTTCCACAGTCCTTCTTGCAATAGAAAATGTCTTCTCAGAAGATGTGCTGGTAGCAGGAATGCAAAGGAGCCCTCAAGCAAATTTTGCCGGTTGTGGCCAGCATGCTCGCTAGTTTTTCCAAAAAATGAAAACATTGTCGTCTGCATCACTGGAACATAAATAATGGTCCAGTTCATTAACAGCCTTCAGAGTAGTACATGTGTGTGTGTTTTATATGCAGCCCGCAGTGGTGAGCAGTACAGAATCCAGAAAAATGGGGTGGTCACACAACTGCCACAAAAAAAAAAAAAAAAGTCCAAACAAACAAGAGGAGTGGAAAGGTTCCAAGAAAATCAAGCAAAATCGAAGTCCATGATCCTAAAGATAAATTATTCACCAACAATGCGCCAACAGTATAGAAACTTACTCTACACAGGCTGTGTTTCGGCGAGAAGCCTTCCTCAGTGGTTGCCAATTAAAACCAAGAGATGTAAAAGGTGAAAGTTGGAATAATTCATGAAACAACTCCAAAGTTTGTAGAAACTCATCTACAGTGTATCATGAGCAGTAGAGAATGACACGGGGACAATGTTTGTCCCTGATCCTGCGGGCTCTGTCCCCGTCCCCACCCTGTCCCCACATGCTCTGTCTCCACCCTGACCCCATGGGCTGTGTCCCCACCCCATTCCTGCGGGCTATGTCCCATTCCCACCCTATCTCCACAGGCTGTGTCCCCATACCGTCCCTTTGTGGGTTCTGTCCCCATCCTCACAGTTACTGCGAGTCCCTGTTCCCGTGTCATTCTCTGGTGAGCAGTTCGTAAAGCCACTGACTTTCATGGGCTGATATTCAATGCTGAGTCATGGCACAAAAATCCACTCATTCCACCTCATCACTTTTATTCCAGGCCAGGATTTTGTTATGAACCATGAAATTTACTAAAGTCTTTAGGGGTCAAATCGATATTAAAGTAGAAGACAGAGTATAAAAATAGAACAAACCCCTTCCTTCTTCTGAGACCTTTGTAAGTCAAGAGATCCCTCTCTTTCACATCCTTCTGGAGCAGGATGCTGGACTCGGATGTGGTCACCTATGCAGCACTAGCAAGGAACCTGGCCCTCTTTGTCTCTTTGCTAGGGTCCACCTTGGGGGTCAGCGCTCAAGAAAAAGATCTGGGTGTCATCGTAGATAATATGCTGAAATCTTCTGCTCAGTGTGCGGTGGTGGCCAAAAAAGCAAATAGGATGGTAGGAATTATTAGGAAAGGGATGGTGAATAAGATCCAAAAACACTATAGTGTCTTTGTATCACTCCATGATGCATCCTCACCTTGAGTATTGCATTCAGTTCTGGTCGCCGTATCTCAAAAAAGATATAACGGAATTAGAAAAGGCTCAAAGAAGAGCAACCAAAATGATAAAGGGGATGGAACTCCTCTCATATGAGGAAAGGCTAAAGAGGTTAGGGCTCTTCAGCTTGGAAAAGACAGATGAGGGGGAATATGATTGAGGTCTACAAAACCCTGAGTGGTGTAGAACGAGTAGAAATAAATCGATTTTTTATTCATTCCAAAAGTACAAAGATTAGGGGGACACTCGAGGAAGTTACATGGAAATACGTAGCAGGAAATATTTTTTCATTCAATGAACAGTAAAGCTCTGGAACTGTTTGTCAGAGGATTTGGTAACAGCGGCTACCATATCTGGGTTTAAAAAAGGTTTGGACAAATCCCTGGAGGAAAAGTCCATAGTCAGCTATTGAGACAGACATGGGAAGCCACTGCTTGCCATGGGATTTGTAGCATGGAATGTTGCTACTCTTTGAGATTCTGCATGGAATCTTGTCATTCTTTAGGATTCCAGAATCTTGCTATTCTTTGGGGTTCTACATAGAATATTGCTACTCTTTGAGATTCCGCCAGGTACTTGTGACTTGGCTTGGCCACTGTTCGGAAAAGAGGATACTGGACTAGATGTACCACTGGTCTGGCCCAGTATGGCTACTCTTATGTTCTTACAGTGGGGGAAATAAGTATTTGATCCCTTGCTGATTTTGTAAGTTTGCCCACTGACAAAGACATGAGCAGCCCATAATTGAAGGGTAGGTTATTGGTAACAGTGAGAGATAGCACATCACAAATTAAATCCGGAAAATCACATTGTGGAAAGTATATGAATTTATTTGCATTCTGCAGAGGGAAATAAGTATTTGATCCCCCACCAACCAGTAAGAGATCTGGCCCCTACAGACCAGGTAGATGCTCCAAATCAACTCGTTACCTGCATGACAGACAGCTGTCGGCAATGGTCACCTGTATGAAAGACACCTGTCCACAGACTCAGTGAATCAGTCAGACTCTAACCTCTACAAAATGGCCAAGAGCAAGGAGCTGTCTAAGGATGTCAGGGACAAGATCATACACCTGCACAAGGCTGGAATGGGCTACAAAACCATCAGTAAGACGCTGGGCGAGAAGGAGACAACTGTTGGTGCCATAGTAAGAAAATGGAAGAAGTACAAAATGACTGTCAATCGACAAAGATCTGGGGCTCCATGCAAAATCTCACCTCGTGGGGTATCCTTGATCATGAGGAAGGTTAGAAATCAGCCTACAACTACAAGGGGGGAACTTGTCAATGATCTCAAGGCAGCTGGGACCACTGTCACCACGAAAACCATTGGTAACACATTACGACATAACGGACTGCAATCCTGCAGTGCCCGCAAGGTCCCCCTGCTCCGGAAGGCACATGTGACGGCCCGTCTGAAGTTTGCCAGTGAACACCTGGATGATGCCGAGAGTGATTGGGAGAAGGTGCTGTGGTCAGATGAGACAAAAATTGAGCTCTTTGGCATGAACTCAACTCGCCGTGTTTGGAGGAAGAGAAATGCTGCCTATGACCCAAAGAACACCGTCCCCACTGTCAAGCATGGAGGTGGAAATGTTATGTTTTGGGGGTGTTTCTCTGCTAAGGGCACAGGACTACTTCACCGCATCAATGGGAGAATGGATGGGGCCATGTACCGTACAATTCTGAGTGACAACCTCCTTCCCTCCGCCAGGGCCTTAAAAATGGGTCGTGGCTGGGTCTTCCAGCACGACAATGACCCAAAACATACAGCCAAGGCAACAAAGGAGTGGCTCAGGAAGAAGCACATTAGGGTCATGGAGTGGCCTAGCCAGTCACCAGACCTTAATCCCATTGAAAACTTATGGAGGGAGCTGAAGCTGCGAGTTGCCAAGCGACAGCCCAGAACTCTTAATGATTTAGAGATGATCTGCAAAGAGGAGTGGACCAAAATTCCTCCTGACATGTGTGCAAACCTCATCATCAACTACAGAAGACGTCTGACCGCTGTGCTTGCCAACAAGGGTTTTGCCACCAAGTATTAGGTCTTGTTTGCCAGAGGGATCAAATACTTATTTCCCTCTGCAGAATGCAAATAAATTCATATACTTTCCACAATGTGATTTTCCGGATTTAATTTGTGATGTGCTATCTCTCACTGTTACCAATAACCTACCCTTCAATTATGGGCTGCTCATGTCTTTGTCAGTGGGCAAACTTACAAAATCAGCAAGGGATCAAATACTTATTTCCCCCACTGTATATTCTTATGTCTCTAGTCCCAGGAACAACCACTGTATTCTCTTCTTGTCCAGGACCAGGGCTCCCCTCTCCTTCTGGATATTCCAAGGCTTCTCCCTTCTGTTATTCCTTCTCCTCCTCTAGTCATTCTGGTATAGTTACCAAGAGCACACTTTCAGTGACGTGTACAGACTTAAGCAACGTCTGTCACCTATCATTAATTTACTGCTCCTTGTGGTGCAATTAAATCAAATCTTATATACAGCTAAAATCCCCTTTACAGGGTTAAATGCAGCTTAGATCCTAAGCGGTCAACATAGACCAATTAGATTATATAAAGGTAATAAAGACACATCATGAATAGTCTTGTAGACAGAAAAGGATACAACAGTAGCAATTGTCTGTTATATAACAGATTTTGGAAAGAGAAAAGATTTTAACCTCTTCTGGAAGCTGAAATAGCTATTATCTGACCTAATAGCAGTAGGTAAAGAATTCCACAGTGAGACTCCTAACACAGGGAAGAGAGATCTAAAAATCTTCTGAGACCGGATTCCCTTGTAAAGCAGCGGCGCTAACATCAATTGTTCTTTCAGTCTGTTAGATTGAACCAAACGTAATGACTAGACATTAATCAACAATTCAGACGTGAAGCCATGTAAAATTTGGAAAACTAGACAAAACTGACTTTTTTCAGCTATGGGAAGCCAATGCAGTTTGACAAGATACGATGAAACAGTAGTGTAGCTATTCAGTTTGAAAATCAGTCTAGCAGCTGTGTTCTGTATAATTTGCAGATAATCTTTGGAGCTAATGTTTTCATACCAGTTCCTGTTTCTTTCCAACAAATGTTTCCTGCCATACTTACCTCAACAGATCATGAGAGCCCTCACCTGTTCGGGGAAACTGCAAGGTAACAAACAGGTTACGATGCAGTACTCTAGTATAGCCACTAGAGGTCTCTGCCATCTAAGCAAGGCAGAATCTTAAAGGTCTCTGCACTTATTTTGCCTAATTCTGTAGCATCTCAAATCTGACATCCACTCCCTCCTTCTGCAACTCTTCCGGTCCATTCCCAACTGTCTTCTGTCTTTCTCTTTGAGTAACAAGCAGCAGATATCTTTCTGCCCTTCCTTACCCACCCCTTGTTTGCTTTTACTGCACGAAGTTTGCTAAGTTTCTTTTCAACTTTCACATGGTTTTGGAGCCCAGAATAGGTATTTGCTGGTCTGAGCTGATGCATGATACAGTTACACCTTTTTGCAACATTGCTGGTTTCATAAACATAACCTTGCATTATGGTTTTTGCAGTGTCTGGGGGATTTTTTATTGCACAAACATTTGAGCTTGTGGCATGAAACATAGGATGGAGGAGGTTTTCTGAACACAGACATGTGAAAACAGACAATGGTAGTAAATGAAAAACCTCAAGGCTCATCTAGCCTGTGTATTCCTGACACGATTCTGCAGAGTCCATCTGATCTCATACTTTACCCTCACAATGAGGTATCCTCCAAGCTTATCCCAGGCTTTCTTGAATTTGGTTACTGTATCAGGCTTCACTACTACTACTACTACGACTATTAGCATTTATATAGTGCTACCAGACGCACGCAGCGCTGAACAATTGACATAGAGAGACAGTCCCTGCTCAAAGAGCTTACAATCTAGGTAAAACAGACAGACAAGACATTACGGGCAAGGGAACTACAGGGTAAAGAGGAACAGGGAGGAGGACAAATGGGTAGTGGCTAGGAGCCAAAGGCAGCAGTGAAAAGGTGAGTCTTCAGCATAGATTTAAATCAGGTAAAGATGGAGCTAGACGTATGGGCTCGGGAAGGCGGTTCCAGGCATAAGGTGCAGCAAGATAAAAGGAGCGAAGTCTGGAGTTAGTGGTTAGCTACACCCCTCCCCATTCCCTGGATGTTGTTACTTGTATTCACCACCTTTTCTATGAAGGAACATTTCATTAGGTTACTCCAGAGTCTCTCTTTCCTGAGCACCATATCTTATTCTAGAAAGTCTCTTTATACCTGTGAAATGTTTTTACGTGCTGGGTACCTGTGACCCACACTAGCCACTTTTGGGGACAGGATGCTGGGTTCAGTGGACCTTGGACATTTTTATCGTAGCATTTCTTTCCTCTGGAGTATATATTTGAAGAGCAATTCTATACATGAATGGCCTCCATTTAGGTGTCCTGATACAGTGAAAGTCTATTGTATAATGGCATCTGTCTTCTCAATGGCTGGTAATTTTGATCATTTCCAAAATCTGTAATCTGCACAATCTACTATTCTTGGCGGTGTACAATATTATACAAAACAATCAGTACATAGACTCATAAAATACATAAGAAAATAAGAATAGCCATACAGGGTCAGACCAATGGTCCATCTTGTTCATTACCCTATTTCCAATAGTGGCCAATCCAGGTCACAAGTACCTGACAGAAACTCAAAGAGTAGCAACATCGCATGCTACCAATCCCAGGTCAAGCCGTGGCTTCCCCCATGTCCATCTCAATAACAGACTATGGAAGTTTCCTCCAGGAACTTGTCCAAACCTTTTTTAAACCCAGATATGCCAACCACTGTTACCACATCCTCCAGCAACAAGTTCCAGAGCTTAACTATTCTTTAGTGAAGAATTATTTCTCCTATTTGTTTCAAAAGTATTTCCACGTGACCCCTGGAACCCTTTTTAAAAATTGGCATTACATTTGACCCCCTCCAATCTTCAGTTATTACAGATGATTTTAACAGCAGGTTACAGATCAAATACAGCAGATCAGCAATTTCATGTTTGAGTTCTTTCTGTACCTTAGGGTGCATGCCATCTGGTTCAGGTGGTTTAATACTCTTTAACTTGTCAATTTGGCTCAGTACTTCTAGGTTTACCGAGATTTCTTTCAGTTCCTCCATATCGTCATCCTTGAAAACCATTTCTGGTATAGAAATCCTAACCTTTGCAGCTGATCCTTTTAGCTTCTTTTTAACCATTTTCCTCATTTTATCATAGTCACCCTTTTGAAAATTAAATGCTGATACAGTAAATTTCCTTTGTGACTTCATTCCAGATATTAGCTCAACCTTGATCATGTTATGATCACTGTTTCCCAGTAGATACAACATCGTTACCTCTCATAGTATGCCCTGCATGCCACTAAGGACTAGATCTAAAATACCCCCCCCCCCCTCTTGTCAGTTCCTGGACCAGTTGCTCCAAAAAGTAGTCATTTATTACATCTAGGAATTTTACCTCTCTGGCGCTTCCTGATGTAACTTTTATCCAGTCAATATTGGGGTAATTGAAATCATATAAGTACTTTTTCCAAGTTATTTCCCAATACATGTTGAGTCTCAGCTATGAGTGTTTGTAAGGGCACAGTGGCAGTGTTTTTGTGAAGCTGATATAGTGGAGTTTTTTTTTGAAGACGTATGATTAAAGTGGTCCCCTCATTATACAAAAGGTGTGTCCTTTAAAAACGAGAAAGTTCCGAATTTTCTGAGGTCTTCTTTGTTTTCTCCACTTTTTTCATTATTTCCTGCCACAGTTACCCAGAAGCACATTGTACATTGAGTAGAATTGTGGGTGAAATTTTGATAATATATTCTACTTATTTCGAGAACATTCAGGGTAATTGAAATCACTCATTATTATACTGTTGCCCAATTTGCCAGTTTTCCTAATTTCTGTAAACATTTCTTCATCTGTCTGTTCGTTCTGTCCTGGCAGATGGTAGTACAACCCTACTAGTATACTCCTTCCCCTCACACATAGAATTTCTATCCATAACGATTCAACACTGTTCTGTGTTTCATATAGATTATTTATTTGACTCAATTCCCTTTTTAACATATACTGCAAGTGCTCAAGGCTGAGTTAGGCGCACATATGCTGACTTACTCTCTATTCTAATCGCTGTTCTAGAATTGGTGCTTGGTGTCCAGATTTTTCACACCAAATTTTTGGCACACTTTCTTGAATGTACCCCTGTACGTCTAGCTCAGCAGCACAAAATCAAGTATAGGGGAGAGACTAAGTTGTCACTCCACTTTCTGTATAGCCCAGTGGAACTGCCTAAAACAGAGACTGCTGTCGACTCGCATGTTTATTTAAAGTTGAAAATGTCTAAAATTGACGATCTCAAATTATACTCTGCCTGGAACTTTAATAAAGATTGAGACTGCAGAATTTACAGACTATTTTCCTGTATTTTTTCTTAACCCTTTTTCTGACGTGTTACCGATTTTTTTTTTGTTTTCAGTGCGTGTATCAGAAATCCTCTTTCAGTTTCAAACAAACTGGTGTGGACTGGTTTTGATTGGTGCGACAAAAGTCCGTGATCACTTAGTTCGGGCCTCACAACATTTGTTGTTTGGTCCTCCTGAAGCTGATTCCAGGGGCGACACTCAGTGAATTCCTTTTACGCTGAGAGCTTCTGAAGGTGAACCCCTTGACTCTAGAGGGAAGGCCCCGAATAAAAACCATGTCTCAGTGTGACCCCTCTTTTATTCGGGGCCTTCCCTCTAGAGTCAAGGGGTTCACCTTCAGAAGCTCTCAGCGTAAAAGGAATTCACTGAGTGTCGCCCCTGGAATCAGCTTCAGGAGGACCAAACAACAAATGTTGTGAGGCCCGAACTAAGTGATCACGGACTTTGGTGCTTGAAGCAACTACGTGAGCCGAACGGAAAACATGAAAAGGAGGATGGGGCTGATAGAAAGTCAAAGCGAGCTGGAAAATGTAAAACCTCAGTGGGGTAGAACACAAACACATCAACCAAATACCAAGAAATTGTTTGATGACTCAGCTATGGACCTACAGTGAAAAGCATTGGGTTAGCAAAAATGCAGGAGTACAATGGTACAACAGGATTTGAGGTGATTCTGTTAGACCATAAGAACATAAGTGTTGCCATGCTGGGACAGACCATAGTTCCATCAAGCCCAGTATCCTGCTTCCAACAGTGGCCAATTCAGGTCACAAGTACATGACAAGATCCCAAAACAGTACACTACGTTTTATGCTGTGTATTCTAGAAATAAGCAGTGGATTTTCCCTAGACTTTTTCTTAGGAAGATAGACAAACCTTTTTTAAACCCCGCTAAGCTAACTGCTTTTACCACATTCTCTGGCAATTTATTGTACGTTGGAGCTAAAGGTTACCCCAGAGACTGATACATAACAATTAAAGGGGTCCTTTCATTAAGTTGCAGTAAGTGCTAAGGTACGCTTACTACAGCTTAAAATGGCTTACCGCAGGACATGCTCAGGCATCCTGTGGAAGTTTCGTATCAGTGTGCGCTAACTGGATGCAAAATGATATTTTTTATATTTTATTTGTGGACATGTCTGGGAGTGGAGAGGAGGCGTTCCTGCATTAATCAGTTAGCACATCTGCATTACTGTGTGTGCACTAGCTGGTTAGTGCAGGATTACTGTGTGAGCTCTTACTGCCTATAAAGTAGATGTTGGTAAGTACAGTTCAAACTCCTCTTATTGACTTACAAGTGCATTCTCTCTGCAGATTCTCAGTACCTCTTCACTCTTACCTTTCCCTACACTTGTCCCCAGAATCTCCGTTCACTGGGTAAATCTCTCTTCTCTGCACCCTTCTCCTCCACCACTAACTCCAGACTCCGTTCCTTTTATCTTGCTGCACCATATGCCTGGAATAGACTTTCTGAGCCAGTACGTCAAGCTCCATCTCTGACCGTCTTTAAATCTAGGCTAAAAGCCCACTTTTTTGATGCTGTTTTTAACTCCTAACCTTTACTCACTTGTTCAGTACCCGTTTTTTTTATCATTTCCACCTTAGTAATTTCCTTATCTCTTATTTGTCCTGTTTGTCTGTCCTAATGAGATTGTAAGCTCTGTTCAGCAGGGACTGTCTCTTCATGTCCAGTGTACAGTGCTACGTACGTCTAGTAGCGCTATAGAAATTTTAAGTAGTAGTAATATAGTAGCAGTAAGTACTCACCAGTGGCAGCCCTATCATTAGGCCACCTGAGGTAGGGGTCTCAGGCAGCACTCTTGGATTGGCATCCACCCCCACACCCACTGTACTCTGGCATTGCCCCCCACCCTTCCTTCCCCAAATTTACCTTCTTATCTTGCTTTCCAAAAGTCAGGGCAACAGTGGTTCCCATACACTGCCCTGCCGCTGACCCCTTCTCTCTTACAACCCGCCTCTCTGATGTACCTCATGTTTCTTTGGAGGTGGGGTGGGCCACAGCAGAGAGAAGGGGCTGGGGCCAGTGGCAGGACAGCGTATGAAAAGCCAGAAAAGAAGATAAATTCAGGGAAGGAAGGAAGGAAGGAAGGAAGAAAAGAAAGAGGGAGATGTCAGAGTGTGGGAGGTGGAGCAGAGTAGAGCAGAGACAGGGGTGGGACAGAGCGTAGCCGGAGTGGCAGACCAGGGCCGTGCCAACACGGTAAGCGAGGTAAGCATGGCAGGAGGGCGCCATCCTCTGGGGGGCGCCCCGCCGCACCATGCTTACCTCGCCCTCTTCTCCCCAGATGCTTTTCCTTTTGTTTTGTTTAAATTTACCTCTGTCCGGCGGCAGCGTAGCATTAGTGAGAAGGAGGCGGCGCTCTCCCGCCGTGTCAGTCTTCCCTTCGCTCAGTTCCGCCTTCTTCTGACATCAGAAATGACATCAGAAGAAGGCGGGAACTGAACGAAGGGAAGACTGACACGTCGGGGCGGGGGAGCGCCGCCTCCTTCTCACTAACGCTACGATGCCGCTGGACAGAGGTAAATTTAAACAAAAAGAAAAGGATCTGGGGGGAAGAGGGTGGGTAGTGTAGCGATCGTTTTCGTGGGGGGCGGGCGTGGGGCCAACTGCAGGGGGGTGCCGGAGACCCTAGGCATGGCCCTGTGGCAGACCATCCCCTCACCTCAGGCGGCAGACTGTCTTGGGCTGCCCCCGGTACTCATATGGTAATTCTTTTTAATGGCAACATTGGCGCTTAGCCATTAATAGGGAAAATAGAAGATCGGCCATATTCTGGCTGTGTTAAAAATGGCCTTAGCATGCGGAAAAAACCCACATAAGGGTACGCTACATAGCTTATTATTAGAACACGCTGTTAGGTATAATTTTACCACTTGGAGATAACTGCATAAGCCTACAGGACAATTGTTTAGCCCCTGATGCAGAAACATGGTCACTAAAATGATAGCGGGGATGTGACGACTTCCCTATGAAGAAAGACTAAGGAGGCTAGGGCTTTTCAGCCTGGAGAAGAGACGGCTGAGGGGAGACATGATAGAGGTATATAAAATAATGAGTGGAGTGTAACAGGTGGATGTGAAGCGTCTGTTCACGCTTTCCAAAAATACTAGGACTAGGGGGCATGCGATGAAACGACAGTGTAGTAAATTTAAAACAAATTGGAGAAAATTTTTCTTCACCCAACGCATAATTAAACTCTGGAATTCATTGCCGGAGAACGTGGTGAAGAAGGTTAGCTTGGCAGAGTTTAAAAAGGGGTTAGACGGTTTCCTAAAGGACAAGTCCATAAACCACTACTAAATGGACTTGGGAAAAATCCACAATTCCAGGAATAACATGTAAAGAATGTTTGTACGTTTGGGAAGCTCACCAGGTGCCCTTGGCCTAGATTGGCCGCTGTCATGGACAGGATGCTGGGCTCGATGTACCCTTGGTCTTTTCCCAGTGTGGCATTACTTATGTACTTATGGCCACATCAAGCTCGTTTGAATAAAAATGACTTTCATACTGTACTGGACTGTATGTTTTATCCAACTCTTTTTCATAATTTTGTGTGGTCTTTTTTTGTTGTTGTTGTTGGAACGTGCCTCTATTTTGTTTATTTCAAGAAATAAAAAAAAAAAGACTGTTGCTTCCCAAAGTTTGGATGAAGGCTTAAAACCAAGTTTAATACATCACAGAACTACATTCTGGACACTTGTTTTGTTTTTTTTGTTACATTTGTACCCCGCGCTTTCCCACTCATGGCAGGCTGAATGCGGCTTACGTATTGTATACAGGTACTTATTTGTACCTGGGGCAATGGAGGGTTAAGTGACTTGCCCAGAGTCACAAGGAGCTGCCTGTGCCTGAAGTGGGAATCAAACTCAGTTCCTCAGGACCAGAGTCCACCACCCTAACCACTAGGCCACTCCTCCAAGATACTCGCAAACTTGCATTCCTAATTACTAAAGCGTAGGATTTCGTTCTTTGTCCAGCTGCTGAAAGAATTTCTTTGCAGGTACAAAGAAGATTTCTCATCTGGGTTGGAAAAATATTGATCCTCATAAACAGCTTGATATCTGATAAGGCTAATTTCATCACATTTCTTCTCATATTTTTCTCAAAGATAATGGGATTGGTTTGACTCTGTCCCCTGGAGGGTCACTCAGAAGCCTGCGTTTTTGCATATCTTCAAAAGTTGCTGAATATCAGAATTCTCCAACTGTTGCATCGGAAGATGATTTTGTCTATGTGGTTCCAGAGTGGCAGCAAAAACCCATCATTAAAGAGCAAAGGGAGGGGGAGTGGAGAAGCAAGGAAGCAGCTCTGGAGCTCTGTGGTATTTGTAGAAGGGAAATACTGAGAACGCTGACACCCTGACCACATAAAGGAATCGCTTACATGTCATTAGTGTATGGAAGTGAGGTAGAAAATTCATAAAGAAACAAAGTAAAGTAGAGGGTTGACCCAATGACAGGGGTCACTAAAGTTCTGGCCAGATGTGAGCGACAGCTCTTGTCCTCTTTACTTCCACATTCATCTCCGAAGGCCACTGGAGAAAAGGGGGAAGGGAAAATGGGTGCAGAACTCCTCTGCACATACACACCAAGGCACCTGGCCAAAACGTTGGTGACCCCTGAGGTAGGTGGTTTGTGTCCGCTGAAACATGGCCCGTGTTGGGTCTAGTGTTTGGCGCCTTCAATAAAGGTTCCTAAGTAACACTTCGTACGTTGGTTTGTCATTGGGTTGACCTCTACTTTTCTTTGTTCTGACTGGCTTTTCCATAGAATTATTTGCAGAAAAACTGATTTTTTTCATTTTAAAACTCTTCTAGCATAATACGAATGAAAGACTCATGTACATTATTCTGCCAAATGAATCTATGACTACCTGGAAGCATAGTCCTAAATTAAATGGATGCAAGAGAAACCCATAATACTCATAAGTACATAAGTAATGCCACACTGGGAAAAGACAAAGGGTCCATCAAGCCCAGCATCCTGTCCACGACGGCGGCCAATCCAGGTCAAGGGCACCTGGCAAGCTTCCCAAACGTACAAACATTCTATACATGTTATTCCTGGAATTGTGGATTTTTCCCAAGTCCGTTTAGTAGCGGTTTATGGACTTGTCCTTTAGGAAACCGTCTAACCCCTTTTTAAACTCTGCCAAGCTAACCTTCTTCACCACGTTCTCCGGCAATGAATTCCAGAGTTTAATTATGCGTTGGGTGAAGAAAAATTTTCTCCGATTTGTTTTAAATTTACTACACTGTACTTATGTACTTATGCTGACAATATTTACTTATTTACTCATATTAGGGCAATTTTCAAAGCAACTCCCACAGATAAAACTGTGTTTCATCTGTGCACAGTGAATTCCCATCTCATATGTGCACAGTTCAACAGTGAGCATATGTTCACCTCAGTAAGCGATAGCTTTCCTAGGGGCTGACTTAAGGAAGGGATTGCAATAGCTTGCATTATTTTAGTTGGAAAACGTACCCACAGGAAAAGGAACTACAAATCTTGCACCCTAATTCTATAAAACTGGGTACCTAACTTTGCTTAGTTGTGTGCACAATTCAGTTTAATTGTTGGCTGTTAATTGGAGTTAACAGTCAATGATTGGCTTAAATTGATGTTAATTGGCGGTAACTGGCAGTTGCGATTGCAGCTGATCTTAGTCGCTATTCTAGAAGCTGTGTGTAATCTCTGTTATGCGCAACTTCTAGGGGGTGTGACCATGGGAGGGGCATAGGAGGGTCAGGGGCATGGCTAGGAGTTAGGTGCTCGACTTATAGAATAGTAGGGGTTACGTGCCTAACTGCCAACAAGCATGTGCACTTACACCAGCCTTTGGCATGACGTCAGTGCTTGCGCTGAAGGTTAGGCTCAAAACTGCAAACTTATATACTGTTCTATGATGGCACTTGATGAAGTCACATAGAAATACTTTTAAAACAAATAGGAGGAAATAGTTTTTCACTCAAAGAATAGTTAAGTTCTGGAACTCATTACTGGAGGATGTGGTAACAGTGGTTGGCATATCTGGGTTACTACTACTTAACATTTCTAAAGCGCTACCAGGGTTATGCAGCGCTGTACAGTTTAAACAAAGAAGGGCAGTCCCTGCTCAAAGGAGCTTACAATCTAAAGGAGAAAATGTCACGTTGGGGCAGTCTAGATATCCTGGATGGAGGTATAATGGTTACGTGCTGAAGGCGACATTGAAGAGGTGGGCTTTGAGTAAGGATTTGAAGATGGGCAGGGAGGGGGCTTGGCGTATGGGCTCAGGGAGTTTATTCCACGCATAGGGTGAGGCGAGGCAGAAAGGGTGGAGCCTGGAGTTGGCGGTGGTGGAGAA